>NW_027271172.1:4330000-4806329 GCF_040938485.1 Diadema antillarum
AACACGTGGAGCATGTCACGTGACTTCATGATGACACAATATCCTATTGAGACAAAGAACACTAGAATTCAATTATACTGTCTGACATTTGTCACACCGTTTGGGGACTATTTTATTTTACAGTTCTTTATTCGAATTTCGTTCAATTTCAAATCACAAAATTCACATTCACAGAACCAAAATCAAAACATTATACAAACACAAACTGCATTATGCACAAATATTGTACAAAATAATGTCAATCTTACATTATACATAGACAAAATGTAGTATGCACAAACACTGTGCAAAATAATGTCAATCTTACATTGTGACTTTTTTTTTCTAACCGAAGAAGCGTATGTCTTTTTTCTTCTTTTTTTAACACACATGTATTCTCGCAAAATGCCCGCTACATGATAGGGAATATGATAATTTGCTTTGAAAAAGAACAAACCTGGGCATATTCCATCACTTGTTTCTTGAAAGAAAAAAAAATCGAGGCCATTTCCGAGAACACACACGCACACCCACGCCAACATGCACCCCACCCGCCCCTATGCCTTCTGCCCTCAGGTTTCAGGTTTTATTCACATTTGAATAACTCTGGTTTACGTGTAAGTCGCTTTTTTTCTCTCATACAATGAATACATCCTAATCATAATGCGGAAGTGATGTGGAAATGGTAGAAGCAATGAAGAGGGAAAAACCGATAACGATGTGGCACTAACTCGCAGATACGGCAAAATCAAGACAGAAAAAGAAAATCACATATCATCCTCAGCATGCATCATACATTCCCACTTTAACAAATGCATTCCAGCTGTTCCTCTTTTAATCTTACTTTCTTCCTCTGTGCACATCATAAAATACTTCATAACATCATTTAACTTTGATACCTCCCCTTCTGATCTGGCTAAATATGACATATTTAATCATCAATATAATTGTATTCCATCCTTTGATTTTAACAAGTTTCCCGAATTACCTGTCTAAACAACTTCCCAATTCATATTTCCCAGTTCTTCTAAATTCAGTTTCTGAATAATGATTTGCCACAATTCCTGCACTGTAATACACTCCCGAAAACAATGCGAATATGCCTCAGTTCTTTTACTGCAGAAAGAACAGAGATCATCCGAAACAAACCCACATTTCAACAGATTAACTTTTGTGTAAAATGCACCATGGAGAAGTTTAAACTGAAATTCCCGAAGCTTTGGGATAAGAGTTGTAACCCTGGGTCGGAGGAAAATATGTTGGGTTACTTTTGGTGAGAAGGCGAAATTACTCTGTCGATCTCGTACTTCCAATATATATATGTAACTGCTGTAAATCAGTTCTAAAAAATGCTCGTAAATCTGTGTATCCAATCATATGTGTATAATCACACACAACGCACACACACGCACACACACGTACATACACACATGTATTACCACATACGTAAGCTGCAGCCAATACGTTTAAAAAGCAATTTCACATAACATTCAATCATACTCTGATAGACGGAATAAATCAAAGAAATGTAATAGCTGCAGTGAAACAGTTTAAATCTGATATTCCTTAACTTTCTCGGAACCGAACAAACTCGAGTTTGAAGCTTTCCCAAGTTTGTTCGTCTGATTTTGTCCTGTTTATCAAAGTCAACATGACCATAGCGTGGTAACGGTTGTTGAAATAGCTTCTCCTACCGCCTTCGATAAGCGTAAGCTGCATTATGGATTTAACTAGAAATAGCAGTAACACGATCTTGCAAATAAATGTACATTAGAAAGAAAGTTGTTTATATCCAATGGAGAAGTTTTCGCGGTCGCTTCAAAAAAGAAAAAAAATGCAGCATGTGCCGCCGAGTTGGGGATTATTCAGCTCGGTATTGATGCTAATGGGGTTGTTGATAATGATGAAAAGAGGTATGACGTCCTGAATTATATTTTTGCCTAAAAACGTTAGAATTAAAGTGAAATAACACAGACTTTTTCGGTTATGATGACTGAGAAGATGAAATAAAGAGCAGAATATTTACCGTCTCAGACTGCTGAAAGTAATGCGTTTTCGAAATATTTCACCCTCGGCTGATGTATAGGCTGGCTCAAATGAATGTACATATAGCACTGCTTGATAAGCGCTTTATAAGTACCATCCGCACCGGCGGTTTCTGTCAAAAGATGAATAGTACATCGCATCCATTCATATATACCAGACTAGAGATACTTATGGGCGTGGTATTGTCATTTGAATATAATTAGACAGACATAAAGAGAGAGGGGGGGTGGAGGGAGAGCGAGGGAAGGAGAGAAAAAGAAAAGAAAAAGAGAGCAAGAGAGAGGGAACCAACAGCTAAAGTTGCCAATATGCAATGAAGATCCTTTGCCACTAGTCCAAAATGCTAATGATACTCGAGGGAAAAATATACGTAATAGCAGATAGATATAACCATTGTGTGTTTTGATTCAACTCTCTGTTGAAAATGTCAGGGTATGACCGCGAAAAGTGTTACGAAGGTGGCAAAATCACCAGGTTCTTCGGATACCAGTGGGAAGCCACTGATTTAACGGCGTCCAAGTTTTGGAGAAGGGACCAATTATCACTGCCTCTTCTGTGTTGTCACTCCAAAGAGGGCGTCCCAGTTGGATTCCGGTAATTGACGCAAGTTATGATCCGAGTCTCGCAGCGGGATACGACCAGTCACTTGTGTGGAACCCTCGCACTGTTTCAGGGAACTCATCCAGCCTAATTGTAATAAGGATTATAAATGCGTAGCAGAAGTGGCGTCACACGTCGAGATCCTCTCGTTAAGATGGCATTATTAGCCTCACGAGGACAAAACAAAAGCTGCGAATTTCAAAGAAACTTCGTTTTAAAGACCGTGTACATGTGGTGTATCATAGGGATCCATGGAGTGGGAAAGCTGACAATCAGGTATTGATTTGTGTACAGATTTATCACTAATCTCTACACAAACACAAACACAAACATGCACACACACACGCGCGCCCGCGCGCACGCACGCACACACACACACATACACACACAAAGAGCATTTGATATCATTGATGCTAATGCATGATTAAATTTAGTATAAATAAAATAAAAGTATCAAAGTATAAATAAAATAAAAGTATCAAACAGGGAATAGTGGAACCCACGGCTATACTAACGATGAAGTGATGTAAATCTCAATCGCTTGATGCTATTGGATACATCATAGATATGTACATTATTATGTATATTACTACATGTATGTATAAGTGTACATCATAGTTATGTACATTGTTTTTGTTGTTTTGCTATTCTTTTTGTTGTCAAAGAATACATTTTGATTCTTTTACGTCATAAACGACAAAATCTCATTGTATAGTAATAACCATTGTAATTCTGTTATCTTGTTTCTTTGTTTTTATGAACACAAAGTGGAAATTAATTAGTATCAATCAATCAATCAGTCAAAATAACAAGAGAAATTACAATATAACTTAAATTGTCGAGTACGTAATCTATTCGCTCATGTTATGCAAATGACGTATTTCATAGTCCATCAATTATCTCGCTCCGTTACCTCCTGAGGGTTGTATTTCTAGGTATTGTACGTAGTTGGGCACAAATTCATTTAATGCGGATTTTTTTTTTTTGAATGGGTGTCTCATTATTTTGATGTGCTTCAAAAAATTTTGTAAACGCAGGCAAAGTTTGATGACAACATGACGTGACGCCCCTCCCCCTCCCCACACCACACCACCACCACCACCACCATCACCATCACCATCACCACCACCACCAACATCCCCATCACCACCGTCACCGAACAGCTAGCGCCACGCACCAAACGCGTTCTGTGTTTGAGCCTCCTGTCCATGTGTCAAACACATTTCAGATCTTGTTAAAATGCAACATTATGCGATATTTCCATTTCATTTGATTTGTTTTATGTCCACACTGGCATTATTTGCTTCAGCCAAAGGCTGTTTTTCCATAAGTCCTCGCATCTCAAAAACAGTTACATGACATGATACAGAAACACAAAGGAACATACAAAAAGCTTAAAGGGGATGGCTAGTATTAGTAACTGATCAGTGGGAATCAGTGGGAATGCTGAGGGATGATTGTTCCAATCCTTGTGGGATTCATTTAAGAGTACATTATGTATCTATTGTTGTGTGAAAATTATTTCCTTCAGAATGGTCTCATGTTCAAGTAATGTGCAGTTTAATATTTCCAGGTTAGCATGCCTGTACAGTGACGGGGCGATTAAACTGCACATTACTTGAATATGAGACCATTCTGAAGCAAATAATTGTCACACAACAATAGATATATAATGTACTCTTAAATGAATCCCACAAGGATTGGAACAATCATCCCTCAGCATTCCCACTGATTCCCATTGATCAGTTACTAGCCATCCCCTTTAAGAACATGTGCAATAAAAACACCAATCCCGGACACCAATCAACAACGAAAACAGCATCAACATTTGAAATTACAGGCTACAATCAAAATATCTAGCCCCCCTTTCCTACACATATGCACACGTCTAATCCTACAATGTCTCGTCTTTTTCAAACTTTCAAAAACAGAGTATCACCAGCAAAAATCAGAGATGTGTACTGAATCTATGACTGAAATGAGTCTAATGAAATACGGACTATACATTTAACTGAAACCTGGTGAAAGGCATGTCTTTCAGACTCCTACAGATAATGCAGTTGACTATGATATAAAGACAACACGAAAAAAAAATCTAAATCATTTGTCTATGTAAAGTAGATATAAAAAGAGGTCATAACCTTATAACATACATACACATGCATACACAGAAACACACACACACTATGTATATATATAATATATATATATATATTGATATAAATATATATAATTATATATATACGTGTATGTATATACATATATATATGTATATATATATATATATATATATATATATATATATATATATATGTATAATAAGTAAATATACATATTGAGTAAGTAGTCCACGTGTTGCTGCAATAATATAAAAGTAGAACAGAACTCGAGTACATGCTGTCAATATACCAACATTTATTTTGACACACATTTCTTTGGGCGATTCGCCCTTACTAAAGAACACTTGTGAAAAGACAAAAGTGTCTATAATCACAAGAATTTGGGACTCACCCCTTTATCCTTATACCCAGATACAGATGACTTTTAGGGTTATCTGTGATGTAATACTCTGATCTCTTGTTATGGCAACCCAATGATATGATACAGAGACGGGGGTGTACATTTATTGTATCTACGGTGTTTCTTCACACAAACAATAATTATTCATTACATCAGGCGCGGTCGAAACGTAATGCACTGTACCCCCATCTCCGCTCATATAAGGCACTTCCATATGTATTTTCTTCAAGGACAAGGACACACAGTTATCAAAATATATCGTATTAATTTTGTAATTATAGCAGGTAGTGGGTATATGGCAATTATTGCGCTGTTACCATGGTTACGCATTAAGAAATATCGCATTTTCACAGTGCAGAAGCGTCATGTCTTTGAGAGTGGACAACTTTCAAGCAGGATTTAAGTTGTTAACAATAGCATTTCCCGCCGCCCTTCTGATAGCAACGAAAATACGACTCACGTGCAAGCTGCTTTCATATCAGAATATGACCGCTGCCATAGCAACTGCGTGATAAAAATGATACTTGTGGAAAAAAAATAATAGAACGTCTGTATCAGTTAACTAAACTTCACAAAATAGAAGTGCATTTCAAAGCCAAAGAAGTCTTAACAGCGAGTTTGATTCCGGTCATCCAGAGAGTTTTTGCAGATGTCTATTCATGACTATAATATGACCGTTTCTATGGCAACAGGATGATACAAAAGTTAAAGTACACATCAGTAGTTTAAACATAGACATCTTAGGAAGTATACCATTTATTTTCTGACTAATTGTCATACCTACTACCTACTCTAATTACAAATATGATACGCATTGATAACTTGGAGGGTCCTTGATCACTTGATAGCAAAAATGCATGCTGTCAATATACCAACATTTATTTTGACACACATTTCTTTGGGCGATTCGCCCTTACTAAAGAACACTTGTGAAAAGACAAAAGTGTCTAATCACAAGAATTTGGGACTCACCCCTTTATCCTTATACCCAGATACAGATGACTTTTAGGTTATCTGTGATGTAATACTCTGATCTCTTCTTATGGTAACCCAATGACATGATACAGAGACGAGTGTACATGTACACTGCAAAAAGTCCGGTGTTAAATAGTGAACACCGAGCTGGTGTTACATTTTCGGTGCTCATTTATGGTGTTAAATTAAAACCTCCGGGTGTCATTTCCACATTTTAAACTGTTTTTTGAAGAGTTTCTTAGTAATTTAAACAAGACGATCAAGAATTTTACATTAAAATACTAGATTTTTGAAAAAATGTGAAAATAAATTTACACCAAAGTAACACCAGCTGGTGTGGTCTCTTATTGAAGCTGGACGGGTGTTAAACCATTGATATTAACACCCACAAATATCAAATCAACACCATGTGGTGTCATTTTTGAATTAACACCAGTACAGTGTCAAAATAACACCAGGTACAGTGTCAAATTAACACCACGAAGTGTCAGGTGAACACTTTTCAACACCATCACAGTGCATTTTTAACACCTGTGGGTGTGGTCCTTTATTGAAGTTTGATCGGTGTTAGATTTAACACCCGTGGTGTTAAATCTAACACCGATGTTTTTACAGTGTATCTACGGTGTTTCTTCACAGAAACAATTCAATATATCAGGCGTGGTCGAAACGTAGTGCACTGTACCCCCATCTCCGTTATAAGGCACTTTTCTGCAAGGGCAAGGACACTCAGTTATCAAAATATATCGTATAATTTTGTAATTAGTGGAGCTACCATGGTTACGGATTAAGAAATACCGAATTTTCACAGAAGCGTCATGCTTTTGAAAATGGACAACCTTCAAGCAGGATTTAAGTTGTTAACAATACCTATTTCCCGCCGCCCTTCTGATAGCAACGAAAATATGAATCACATGGAAGCTGCTTTCATATCAAAATATGACCGTTTCCATGGCAACTGCGTGATAAAACTGATACTTGTGGAAAAAAAAACCCTCATCCAGAGGGTTTTTGCAAATGTCTATTCATGACTATAATATGACCGTTTCTATGGCAACAGGATGAAACAAAAGTTAAAGTACACATCAGTAGTTTAAACATAGACATCTTAGGAAGTATACCATGTATTTTCTGACTAATTGCCATACCTACTACCTACTCTAATTACAGATATGATACGCATTGATAACTTGGAGGGTCCTTGATCACTTGATAGCAGAAAAATTCAAATGGAAGTGCCTTATATTTGGAATGAGAGTACAGATCCTTACATTTATTTTCTTCATGCTGTGATGTACGCAAAACGTCAACTATGCAAGCTGCGCCTGCGCAGTGGCGATAACCATAGAGATATATACTAAGAACACTCTTATATTATTAGTATACATCTCTATGGCGATAACATTGTCTTTGGCAGATTAGAATACGGAGCACTCAGTGTGACTGCGTTCCTCGCCCTAACTTGTGCTGTTGACTAAACGTAAAGTAATGAACTCATCCCCAACATGACGTATGCCTGTAAGGATTGTTTCTGAGTAGAATGCAGAGTAGAATGCTTCTGAGTAGAGTGTTTTTCTTGATTTTTCAAAGGCGTTTGATACAATAGATCATGATATTTTACTTTATAAATTAAATCATTACGGAATTCGGGGTAAGGCGCTAGAATGGTTTTCTGATTATCTGACAAATAGAAAACAATTTGTAAGTATCCACGGTCACGATTCCCAACCTAAGTTAATTTCTTGCGGGGTTCCTCAGGGTTCCCTGTTAGGTCCACTTCTTTTTATTTTGTATATTAACGATATTCAGAACTCATCTAAGATCCTTTCCTTCGTTTGTTTTGCAGACGATACAAATTTGTTCTTTTCTCATCCAAATCCTGATGAGCTTATAAACATAATAAATGAAGAACTTGTTTCTGTTCAATCTTGGATTTTTGCAAACAAACTTTCCTTAAACATTGAAAAAACTCATTATATTTTGTTTAGTAATTCCCCACCTGTACTACCTATTTCTGTCAAGATCAACAACATTGATTTGTCACAGGTCAACAGTACAAAATTTTTGGGTCTTTACATTGATAGTGATTTATCTTGGAGAACCCATGTTGGTTATGTAAGTAGAATTATTGCTAGAAATACAGGGGTTCTAAACAAACTTAGTTATTATTTTCCATGTAATATTCTACAAAGTATATATTCAACTTTGATATCTCCCTATCTTAATTATGGGATTCTGGCGTGGGGAAATGCTTCTAAAAATCTTATCGATTTGTTATTTATTGTGCAAAAACGCGCTATTAGAATTGTAAACCACGCCGGATACTTATCGCATACGAATGAACTTTTTATGAGCAATAAAATTTTGAAAATTCCTGAGTTATTTTCTTACAACGTTTGCCTGTTTATGTTTCAATTCTCAACTGGCCAATTACCAGATGCATTTTCCAAAATGTTCACAAGAAACTATACAGTTCATGATTATCCAACCCGCCAACGTTATGCGTATCACCTTCCACGTACCCGAACAATTTTTGCGAAAAAAACTATCATGTTCACTGGACCTAAGTACTGGAATGAACTCCCTACGGAACTTTCAAGCTGCACCACTTTAACCTCATTCAAACGAAAATTAAAACAATATCTTTTGAGCAGCTACGGCATGCATATTGTATAGTACTTGTTGCTCAGTATTTTCTCCCTTGTCTATCTTATTTATCTTCTAGTAGTAGTCCGACGGGATCCTAACCATGTACATTATCATTCGTCGATCAGTCTGCCTGTTGCGCTCTCTAAGTTTTTATTGTTACACTCGATTGTTGGAATTCTTGCGCGTGGCAGCTGTCTGTTACCATGGTCACACGGCCTGCATGGTTTAGGACCCCGCTGGAATTTGACACCTGAGCTCCATTGTCCTTGTGTGTATATTTTATATACACGACAAAATTCTTTTAGCCCACCTTCCATTTATGTATTTATGCCAAACTGTTACGTCATCATCTATACCTCCACACCCACGTAAATCCTTACAATCTCAGTCGTTGTGCTCTCAATGTCCTTACTTGTAGTAGGTTATAGTTGCAACATGTGACCTTTCAGTGTTTTATTCTGTATTTTATATAGCAACATTTGATTTGATCTTGTTCGTTTTAATCGGATCCCCCAATTATAGTATGGTCTAAAAATATCTGTACTTATGCTTCCCCTAATCTGATTTTACCACGGGACCTGCGGCTCTATACAAGCTTGCTTTTACGCAGGCCCCATCATATTTTTCGCATTATGATCTCATTTAACTCGCATGTATACAGACCTTGTGTATACCAAGACAAACTTTTGAACATTCCGGTGAAGTTCTATTTTGAATTATGTTCTGTATAGATTTCATATCAATTTACTTTATATTGTGATATATGTGAGAAATATGAAAATAAATTGAAATGAAATGAAATGAAATGCTGGGTTGACATAACAACACAGGCATAACTAACTGTCTGGAGCAGAATAGAGACGTCAGTTCAAATTTATGTGATAAAACACTTTTGTATGGATTCATATGGATTCAAGTATAGAAATATTTGGGATTTTTTTCTATTATTTAACACACTGCTTCCATAGTTACATTTAGAAAGCCTCCTCGACCCCCCCCCCCCTCCAGTTATGGTCAACATAAGTTGCAATGTGTATAAACCGAATAGGTCTAAAAGTCCACATAAATCTAACCACATGTTCACTTCTGTTCCTGCGAAGAACAGGTTTTCAATGAGAAATTCAGCAAATGCTTGATCAAACAATTTTTGAACATTCTTAATTATGTTCTTTTGTAAGTTGCTGTTTTTTATGCACTCACTCCGCGCGTAAAAGTCTTTTATTTTTTGGCTTATTGTGATGTAATCAAACGTTAACTCAGTCAAATAAGCATCAAAGTTACCTATTGAAATTGTCATGTTCATTATCCTAATCACATGCACTAGCTCAAAGCAATAGCAAGACATATTTCATGCAATACTGTGACACATTCTTCTTCTCCCCATAAAAAAAAAAACAATCCTGGAACATTCAGACACGACAGCTAGTTTCATAATCCATATTTTCTTTAAAAAAAAAATTCTTTTGTTTGGAGAACAAAAAATACCATATTCTATAGTGACAGTCCTTTACTACCGCTATATTGTATTACCATCTACAATGAGGACATGAACAATGTTTAGACCAATTTGTTTTTTTAATAGTTACTTGATTTTTTTCAATCATCTGTGATTGTTCTCCGTTTGTGAGAAAGGATACTATAGCAGTCCTCTATACGTAGAGCTTAAATGTAAAAAAAAAATATGACTCGATGTGACTTTTTGGTTATATTATTATTATTATTACTACCTTATATAGCGCATCATACCTTTGGCAAGGTCTCTATGCGCTTGCCAATGAAAGCAACTTTATCCGTTTTCGAGATACATACTCTATATGAAGAGCTCAAAATGAAAAAAAAAGACGGAAAAAATTGTTTTGACTCGATATGATGGTTTTTTTTTTTAATATGAAAGCAATCTCTTTCGTGTCTTTGCGAGCTTCCAACATGAGCCAAGACCCCATTCACCTTTCTTGGGCATGGCCTCAGGCTTGAATTTGTCTAATTCTTCCTCGAACTAGGCCTATATCTTCTCGTTTTGTGAGGATGAGAGACACACTCTGACTTCTCAGATCGTCTTCTGTAATCTGACAGGCTCGATTCCTTTCAGACTTTCGAAGAATACAGGGTGTAAATAGTTCAATTCACCTGACTAAGATATAATTTTGACCATGTTGACCACCGTTTGTGATTGAAAGCTGAAATATGTTCGAAGTTGTCAGACAGTGTTGTGACTATTTCACTCAGCCTCCAGCCCTTTCAACGAATTACCTGAGAAGATTCAAATGTCTTCAAAGAAGGTAATGTCTTCTCGGGGGTCTATTTCCATAAAAGCTGTTAGGATAGCAACTCTTGCTGGAATGGCAACTTTTCATAGCAACAGCCAACCAGGAAGCTGGAGTCTTGTCGTTACTTTGGCATCTGCAATTCCAGCAAGAGTTGCTATGCTATCTTATTGACTTTCTTTTTATGAGATGGGGCCCTGGTTTATTGTGGATAATGACCAATTATAGAAATGTGTCCTCTAAAATCCTCTGTGGTTCAGAACGCAAATAAGAAGCTGACAGTGGAGATGAGGTCCTGCATGAATATTATGGACGCACATATACAGTTTGGCAATGTTTTTTTTTTTTCAAATTACCAACGTGTCAACGTACTTTTTCTGCTCTCCTTTCCCAGTAGAGTCCATTGTGGGGGTATAGGCAGTCTTGTTCACCTTAGGACTTAATTAATAGTCGCATAAGTTTAATTCAACCATTTCAAAGAAAGACAACCCGTTGTGAGGAGTGCGTCGAGAAAGAACGAGAAGTAGAAATACGGCGAGGTAAATAGTGAGAGAACACGAAAGAAGGAGGGAGACAAATCAAGCCGTGTTTTCGTACACACGTCCCACATGCTGCGGGCTTAACGATATGCTTCGGCGCCAAAACAAAAAAGGCACTTGTATTGTTATTTGCCTGTTCCGAGTTGCCTATTATTGTATGCGCATGAGATCGTGCCTTAAAATGAACTGTATTTCACGGCGGCGCCCACACTCACTCACCCGAAGGATAAAGCACACCGAAAGGTTCGAACGATCTGGCGGGATGGCGACGGAGATTTCGTACCGGTTAGCGGCTTGGGACTACGTGGCCATCGTAGTGTATTTTGTGCTTGTGCTTCTCGTTGGTCTATACGTAAGTTCCAATAAAAGTGGACCCACTGCTAATTATTCAGATTTCTGTCAATTAATTCCTAACGATGTACGAGAGTTGCCAAGCTCGATAACATGCCTTACTATTATACTGACCTACGTGCGACTGTCAATACACATTCACGTGGTGGCTGTACACCTATCAAACAAAAACAAGCCTATACGTTAAGCGTGCAAGTTTCGTCGACCCATATTCTTTGGCGAAGCAATCTTCTTGCTTGCGGTCGACGATCATTTGTCGTAAAGTTAGTGGTGGTCTTTTACGATTTCGTTACCTCACAGACTTGCTCTTATCACTTCTAGCGATAGTCACTTGCTACTGCTGTAACCCCTTCTTGAAGCCTCCATTGTCACGATTGTTAGGAGTTATCCCACCAGCAAGTTCAACAAAATTGGCCTACGTTTTAGACGAAACTCATATGTTATCATTGGGTCTGTTTATATTCTACTTTTCCCACTGCAATATTTTACGTAATGATTGCAGTCACCCACCACCACCATCACTACCACTCATACTACTGCTACCACTACCACTGTTACTACTGCTGTTATACTACCATCATTATACCACAGCTTCTGATATATTCATTATACAACCTGTATAACTACAACCGCTTCTGCCACTGGCGTAGCCAGGGGGGGGGGGGGGGGCGATGGGGGCGGTCGCCCCCCCCCCCCCCCCCCTAAGATTTGGACCGGGTATTTGGGAGGCGGAAAAAAAAATGCGTGTATACTGTATGCATGCACATACATTTCACTCAAAAGTGTGCACCAGATCGTTGAATTTCAATTCAAAATATGCAAAATCTCTCGTGCTTGGGAGGGGGTATCCCCCTCCCAAACCCTCCCCCTCTGTGCCTCTTTCTCTAGCTAAGTACACTTTTTAGATTTACAAAAAAATTCTGAATAATTCTGAGTGCACAAGACGTATCACTTTTATTCCGAAAACTGAAGGTTCCCTCATGATTGTATAAGGGGAATTTCCCCTTTTAATCGACCCTTTCCTCCCTCAGCCCCCCCCCCCCCAAATCAGGTTTTTTTTTTTTTTTTTTTTTTTTTTTTTTTTTTTTTTTTTTGCTGATTTCCCAAATGTTGATTCCATCAAATATGCGTATACGAGATATCTCAATTTCAACCTTAAAAAGATAAAAGCTCCATGGGAAGGGAAGGGTGGAGATAACACTCGCCCACGCCTTCTCCCTGCTCGCCCCCCCCCCCCCCGCCATGCAAAGAAGTAGACTGTGGCTATACCCAGATCGCTTTATGTCAATTCTAAAAACGCAAAAGCTCCGCGAGCGGGAGGGGAAATCCCCCTTCCCCTAAGCTCTACCTCACTAGACTTTATACATACGCACAGATGGTGCACATTCGGAATAAGAGCTAAATTCCGTGATTTGAACACTTCGATGAAAAAGTATCGCACCAAAAATTTGCACCAGATCGCGGAATTTCAGGTCTGAAAACGCAAAATCACCTTCGTGTGGGAGGGGAAATGCCCCTATCTACATCCTCGTGTGCATGCTCTTTCTGTTTGATTGCTGAACAGACAGCGTTCATGATATTCAGTGTAAGAATTGATACAAGAAGACTAGTGTATTCATATTATACCATTTCATAGGCAAATTGTTCAATAATAATCTACACTAAAATGTACTGCAACCTTAAACAAGTGGGACTGTTTCAACTCGTTAAAACACGCAAAAACATGCATCAAATTGCACCATTTGCAACATCAAAATGCAATAAGTTCTCACCGTGGGAGGGGGACACCCCCTCCCACCCCCTCCCCTACCCCCTCGCTCGCTCCGCTCGCTCGGGTTTAGTCGCGTTCATGATATTCAGTGAAAAGAATTAATACAAGAAGTGTATCTAAATTATACCATTTTATAGGCAAATTGTTCAATAATAATCTACACTAAGATATACTGCAACCTTAAACAAGTGGGACTGTTTCAACTCGCAAAAACACGCAAAAACATGCATCAAATTGCACCATTTGCAACATCCAAATGCAAAAAGTTCTCACCGTGGGAGGGGGGACACCCCCTCCCACACCCTCCCCTACCCCCTCGCTCGGGTTCAGTCGCGTTCATGATATTCAATGAAAAGAATTGATACAAGAAGTGTATTTGAATTATACCATTTTATAGGCAAATTGTTCAATGATAATCTACACTAAAATATACTGCTACCTTAAACAAGTGGGACTGTTTCACGTCGATAAAACGCGCAAAAACATGCATCAAATTGCACCATTTGCAACATCAAAATGCAAAAAGTTCTTACCGTGGGAGGGGGGACACCCCCCTCCCACACCCTCCCCTCCCCCCTCGCTCGCTCCGCTCGCTCGGGTTCAGTCGTGTTTATGATATTCAGTGAACAGAATTAATGTAAGAAGTGTATTTAAATTATACCATTTTATTGGCAAATTGTTCAATGATAATCTACACTAAAATATACTGCTACCTTAAACAAGTGGGACTGTTTCACGTCGATAAAACGCGCAAAAACATGCATCAAATTGCACCATTTGCAACATCAAAATGCAAAAAGTTCTCACCGTGGGAGGGGGGACACCCCCCTCCCACACCCTCCCCTCCCCCCTCGCTCGCTCCGCTCGCTCGGGTTCAGTCGCGTTCATGATATTCAGTGAACAGAATTAATGCAAGAAGTGTATTTAAATTATACCATTTTATCGGCAAATTTTTCAATAATAATCTACACTAAAATATAGTGCTACCTTAAACAAGTGGGACTGTTTCACGTCGATAAAACGCGCAAAAACATGCATCAAATTGCACCATTTGCAACATCAAAATGCAAAAAGTTCTTACTGTGGGAGGGGGGACACCCCCCCCCCCTCCCACACCCTCCCCTCCCCCCTCGCTCGCTCCGCTCGCTCGGGTTCAGTCGCGTTCATAATATTCGGTGAAAAGAATTGATACAAGAAGTGAATCTAAATTATACCATTTTATAGGCAAATTGTTCGATAATAATCTACATCAAAATAAACTGCTACCATAAACAAGTGGGACTGTTTCACGTCGATAAAACGCGCAAAACCATGCATCAAATTGCACCATTTGCAACATCAAAATGCAAAAAGTTCTTACTGTGGGAGGGGGGACACCCCCCTCCCACACCCTCCCCTACCCCCTCACTCGCTCCGCTTGCTCGGGTTCAGTTGCGTTCATGATATTCAGTGAAAAGAATTAATACAAGAAGTGAATCTAAAATATATACCATTTTATAGGCAAATTGTTCAATGATTATCTACATCAAAACGAACTGCCACTATAAACAAGTGGGACTGTTTCACGTCGATAAAACGCGCAAAAACATGCATCAAATTGCACCATTTACAACATCCAAATGCAAAAAGTTCTTACCGTGGGAGGGGGGACACCCCCCTCCCACACCCTCCCCCCCCCCCCCCCCTCACTCGCTCCCCTCGCTCGGGCTCGGTCGCTTCGCTCCCTCGCAGACTAACCGCCCCCCCCCCCCTAAGATGAAATCCTGGCTACGCCGTTGGCTTCTGCTACTACAATTGACCTACATACCATTACTATTACTACTATACTACTACTACTACTACTACTACTACTACTACTACCACCACTGCTGCGAATACCACACAATCGCTTGTTAACTCAACCTGTATACTGCGATGCAACGTACTTTATGACAATGACTACTTCTAGATCCACTTTGTCTACTTTTACGATTCGTGTATATTACTACTTCCTGCTGCTAACGCTACTCAATATGCTGGCACCACACATTGTGACAACTTTCGTTGCGCTCATAATTTCGACATGGTTATAGATAACATTGTCGAGACAGATGCATGATGGTTACCTACAAACATTATTCTTTTAAACCTCTACCAATTTCGTGTAACAATCTAGGTTGAGATGACACTTGACAATACAACAGAAATGCAGGAGATGCTGCCATCAGCGAGACACACATTATTTTAAAGGCATAATTTACCATTTGCAGAGGAAACAAAAACCGAGCATTAGTGCTTTAAAATAGTTCCAAAATGTGAATTTGGGATAGAAACAACTACTGTAAAAAATTGAATCCGTATAATCAATGTTAAGTATTGTTAAATACACAAAATGTGAACAAGAGTTATAATGAAAATGTTGCCAGACTAAACCGTCTAAGTTATGATTTAATGAGAAAAATGCTGATATCTCTTTATATTTTAGGCTTTAATGCGAAATTAATGATACAACAGACCTACACATATGCATCAAATGTGATATATTGAACTTTTTTAAAATCACTGTTCCTAAAGGTAGACAGGACCTTTAACTGATATTTTTTCTGTCCCGTTCAGTCACTATGCAGGTCGAATCGAGGGACAGTGAGTGGCTATTTTCTCGCCGGGAGGTTCATGACGTGGCTTCCGGTAAGTCCATGAAGTGGAAAAATTAAAAAAGATGTCTTTTCATTTGTCAATGTTGTTATTGCTGTCTTTATGGAGGAGGTCACCTATCGTTAGGATAAAACTGGTTTTGATTTACGGCAGTTACATGTATAGCGGTGATTTATTATCATAATTACTATTCCTTTCTTTAGTTATGGCTAAGTGATGTCTAGAGGATATTTCTTTATACGGCAGAGAGACACTGAGTGAGAGAAACCTACATTTTGAAAACGCTGTCATGTTTTGTACTTCTGGGAGTTTCCCTGCCCAGCGAGCAGAAAACTACAAATTCAAATCAAAGGAATTGCGATTTCTTTGTATAACCTTTCAGATAAAAAAGGTTTGACTCTTCGTAAAACTTTCAGGTAAACTACCATTTTGTTTAACTAGAATTTGTTGGTATCATCTCCGTCGGGTATGTTTATGTATGTATTTTTTTCCCTCCAGGATGTACGCTCTTTGACATATCCAATGTTGAATGAAGTGAAGTGGACTAATATTCAGTTCATTTCATTCATCGCTCAATATGAGCAGGACCTTATAGGACACGACGAATTGGTGTATACTTTGCACTGTGTTACTGTCTTACCGTATAATAGTATAAACTGCTACGCATATATCACACCACCTTCGGTCAAATCATCCAGATAAGAGAATAAACAGGAGGAGACGAGAAAGTAGGATGCAGAAAAGAAAACAGAGAATGAGATGAAGTAGGAGGGATGAAGATGAAGAGGAAAAAAACAAGAATGATAAAGGAAAGGTCTGTCTGTGAATGTTATCAATCATCGAGGTAAAGTAGATCGTGAACTATATCAGTAAATCGACCTGATGAAGCGTCCCGGAGAGGACGTGAAACGTCGCTTACTCTAAAATACAAGTAAGCTCAGTTGACTAGTAGTACTGATATAGTTCATGATAAAGGAAATGAATAGATTATAAAGAAGGAAATGAAGAAGAAGAGACCTAATGGCAGTTCAAGAAAATGAACACCCCAACAAAGAAATTTACGAGGAAGATGACGGCTGTACTCGAGACCCATATTTACTTTTCTTCATGATTGTGACATAATTTCGTCCATCCAGGTCGGCGCCTCGCTCTTTGCCAGCAACATCGGGAGCGAGCACTTCGTCGGTCTGGCTGGCTCGGGGGCAGCGGCGGGGATTGGTGTAGCAGCATTTGAATTCAACGTGAGTATAGTTACCATGGCAACGAAATCCAAAAGATGGAGCACCTGATTTGCTTTGGTCTGATTTTTTTTTCATCTGATTTGATTTGATGTGTTATGATTTGACTTGATTTGATTTGACATAAACAGGCTAACTACAGAAACTGCGAGATGAACTGATACCAACGTTATGTTGTAAACTGTCATGTTAATCAAATACTCAAATAATTTCTATTGAAATCATCATCATTAAGTCTATCACTCTCTTCGCTAGTGATGGAATATGTTCTTGTGGTAATAATTAATGTGTATCATTTCTATCAGACTTTGTACCCTGCGATCATGATTATGTGTTCCGTGGCAACTACGTAACACTTGCATAACAAAAGAAGTTGGCCGGTGTATGAAGTAGGAACAAAGTTGCAAGCAATTTCTGTTCAGTGTTGAAAGCGAACAATGTAACTACTGTGTACCATGAACTACATATTACTTGTAACAGTTCTCACACGCACATACTACACACAAACACGTAGACGGCAATCAAAATTTTAAGACTGTCGTATATATCCCAACGAATGCGGTAGATTGTAATGACAGGAATAAAATGATGCACTTTGATCAAATTGATTTTTTTTTGGGGGGGGGGGGTGGGGGAAGGGAGGCGATATCTCCGTTCGAAATGTTGCCCATAAAATTAGATGATTCAAAGTTGTAACGCTTTATTCTCCAATCCGGGAACAATACAAACGCCTGCAATACACAACCGGCACATTGTTCAGTTACCCACTGCTGTGAATACATGAAAAACACACATTGTAGGCCTGTCATCATTACTATAGTGTTGTTGTTGTTTAAAGTAATATATAGATATATTGTTCAAAGGTCCACTGCTGTGAATCCATGAAACGGACATTTTTTATAATCATATTCCTACTTTACAGAGTGATTGTTGTTTAAAATAACAGAAAGAGAGAGAGAGAGAGAGAGAGAGAGAGATATTGTATTATAGAGGCATACTGTTGTGAATACATAAAACACATTTTGTATAATCATTGTTACTTAACGATGTCATTGCTGTTTGAAATAACATCAAGAGATATTGTTTAAAGGGATAGTACAGTATTGGTGGAGATGAGAATTGGGCTTTTAACTTTTTGCGAGATACCAAGAAAACACTTATGATATAGTACAGAGCATACCATTTTAAGAGGAATTCAAAGTTTATTTGATGAAAATCGGGTTTGGAATGACTGAAACATCCAAAAACAAAGTAAAACAAAGCGATCGTAATAAAGTGTGGGTCCCACACTTTATTAGAATCGCTCTTTTTTGGATATCTCAGCCATTTCAAAACCAATTTTCATCAAATAAACGTTGAATTCCTCATAGAATTACATGCTCTTTCATATTTCATTAGAGGTTTCTCATTATCTCACCAAAAAATGTTAGAAACCTGAAATTAGGTCTCAACCAAAACTGTACGATCCCTTTAAGGCTTACTGCTGTGAATACATGAAACACACATTATGTGTCATTATTACTTTACAGTATTAAAATAACATAATAGAATGATATTGTTCACTGGCCCATTGCTGTGAGTACAACATGAAATACATGCTTTTTGTATAATCATTCTTACTTTACAGTGTCGTTGTTGCTTGAAATAACATCGAGAGATATTGTTCGGAGGCTTACTGCTGTGAATAATATGAAACACACATTTTGTGTCATTATTAATTTACAGTGTTGTTGTTGTTGTTAAAAAAGAATAGAGAGATATGAGGGAAATGACCTCTTCACGTTGTAAATAATCTGGCAGGTTAAAAAAAAGATGGAGAGGCATAAACGTGAGCAACACAATAAGCACACACCTTCTTTTTATAAGGACAGAGCCCATAGAGACTCTGTCAACATTGGATTATAGAGTGAGGTGTACCTTTCCTCTTCTCCCTATTACGCGGGAAGAGGGCTACGCCCGTTTCTCGCTACCTTGATCCAAAGTGCAGCGTGACAGCACACAGGGTAATTTTACCTATAACACAGCTCTCGACGCATCTCTGTGTATACCAAACATTATATTTTCTTTTTAATACTACGTTGTTGACCAACCATATATTGTAGACTTCAAATGTATGTCGGCGGAAATGGTGACGATAAAAATTACTATAAAAATACCCTGTCATCATAAAATACAGTTCATTTAGCGGACTAGTTGGAGGAGATTTTTCACACTCACGCGTTCAAAAAGCAAAACAAAACAAAACTAAATGTGCAAGAAGCAAGCTTAGAATCTATTTTTTCTTTCCTTTACTTTATTTCATATCTGCTCCTTTCAGTAAACAGACATGAAAATGTTTTTTTTTTTTGTTATCATATGCCCTGCTATCGCACAACGTCTTGATGCTATGTAATCATGTTCTCATGTGGTTTTTTTTCAAAATCATTCGTTAGTTTCAAGTTTTCTCATTTCTGTACTACTTTTTACTTTAAAAACTTCTCTGTGCTTCAGTGGTATTGATTAGAACCGGGACGTCCGTCGCTGCCCTCAATGGTAAAATTACCTCAAACATTTCAAGGGTTCATATGCGACCACCTTCGAGAGATGGTCTAGTTTTAGTTCAGCTGAGGATTCAAATTTTAACTTTTTGCGATAACTAGGAACCACTTATATGGAATATTGAATAATGTTTACTATTAAGAGGAACTAGAAGTTTATTTGATGAAAACTGGTTTCAAAATGACTGAGATATCTAAATACAAAGAAGTACTATTAAAATGTAGGACCCACGTTTTATTACCACCACTATGCTTTACTTTGTGTTTCAATATCTCAGTCATTTCAAAACCGATTTTCATCAAACAAACTTTCAATTCCACCTAGATTTTATGATCTTTAATATTCCATATAGGTGATTTGTAATTTTCTTGCAAAAAAGTTAAGTCCCCAACTCAACCAATGTGGTTACGATCTGTAAGTTGTTGAAATACAGATAAAGTCTTAATGCAAAAAGACTCCATATGTGCTGTATAACAAACGATCGGCAATAATAATCATAGTTAGGTGGATGCAAGTCAATAGCAATCTTCGTGATCTCTTCACTATATGATGCATTTAAAGAGTCATTTTTTAGTTATTGTTCCCTCGCAGTGTCATCACATCAACAACAACAAAAAAATATAGAAACAATAAATTCACATAGTGGATACAGATATGGTATGTCACTTTTGTTATTACACCCTTCCTACAGAATAATGTAGTTAAATATTCCCACACTGCAAAAAGATACACGGATGTTACGTTACAGATGTTACAGATGTAATACCATGGGTGTTAAATCTAACACAAACCAGTGTCAATACAGGACCACACCGACAGGTGCACAAAGCATGTTGTGATGGCGTTGAAAAGTGTTCACCTGGCATTTCGTGGTATTGATTTGACACTGACTGTAGATGGTGGTATTTTGACACTGACTGTAGATGATGGTATTTTGACACTGCGCTGGTGTTAATTCAACAATGACACTATACATGATGTTAATTTGACTTTGCTGGTGGTCAGTTCAATGGTGTAACACCCATCCAGTGTGAATAGGAGAGCATGCCCTCTGGTGTAAATGTGGTGTAGGTGTGTTCACAGTTAAAAAGCAAAAAAAACAAAACAAAAACACACACACACAAAAAAAAACAAGTTCGTTATTTGGAAGTTCTTGTTCGTCTTGTTGAAGTTCAACATCAACAAGAAAAACAGGAATCTATTACCTATTAAAAAAGTTTTGTATTTTGAAGCGGGACCTTTTTGTGTTAAAGTAACACTTCAAATGAACACCTTAAATTCAACACCAGCTCGATGTTTCATATTCAAAGGGATGGTATAGTATTGGTGGAGATGAGGATTATTGGGCTTTTAACTTTTTGTGAGATACCAAGAAACCACCTATGAAATGGTACAAAGCATACCATTCTAAGATGAATTCAAATTTTATATGATGAAAATCGGTTTTGAAGTGGCCGGGACATCCAAAAAGAAAGTAAAACAAAGCAATCGTAACAAAAGGTGGGTCCCACCTTTTAATAGGATCACTCCGTTTTGGATATTTCAGCCATTTCAAAACCAATTTTCATTAAATCAACGTTGAATTTCTCTTGGAATTACATGCTTTTTCACATTTCGTAAGAGATTTCTCATTATCCCACCAAAAAAATGTAAGAAACCAGAAGTTAGGTCTCAACCAAAACTATACGATCCCTTTAACACCCGACTTTTTGCAGTGCATACATTTTTTTTTTGCTTGTTTGCTTGTTTGTTTGTTCAGTTGGTTTGTTTCTCTATTGTTTTTAATCACAGGCATGCCTTCTTCTGCAACTCCTCGGCTGGATCTTCCTACCCGTCTACATCGCCAGCGGGTGAGAAAGTTTAGCTCAGAAATACATCAAAGTAGAGATCGGTTTCAAAATGATGACTTTTTTTTCACAGAAATGCACAGTTTGAATCGATTTCAGTCATTTCTCTGCACAGTTTTCTAAATGCTCAAAGCGCAGAAGGATTAATGCATACGTATCATGATGATTTAAAGAAATCCCTTGCTCATGAAAATTATTTAGCCTGCTTTTATAAACACCAGTGTATTGTGATGTCAAAATGTAATTCAATTTTCAATCTGACTTTAAAATACTAAAATCAAATGAACACAGCAGTAGAAGTTTCATTAAGATTGTTATGGAAGTTTTAGTTTCACTTTGAAAAATGGCAGAGTTGAATCGCAACCACCAGCTGTTTGTTTAATCAACTTTGTAAGTTGTTTTGCTCATTAATGCAAATGTTCTTTTCGCTGCTGACAGGTCTCCACTCTCCCGGAATACATGTCCAAGCGATTTGGGGGACAGCGAATTCGCGTCTACCTGGCCATCCTGTCGCTCATCCTCTATATCTTTACAAAAATATCGGTAAATAATTTTTCTGTTTGAAATGGGTTAAACTGAATGTGAAAGGTCACTCAACGGATGTCTCGAGATATCTCGATTATATATAGAAGGATCCCCGTTGACACGTGCAATAATCTTACAAAACATGATTATATTCGAAAGCCAGTTCCCTTTATATTTCTCCACTGAACGTAGGCCTATATCATGGATATCGCGTATATGAAGGATATCGCCGTATTCTGTATCCTCTATAAGAAGGTTGACAATCAGGTAGGTTGATTTGCTAAGGTACTTAATGAAAGATCATAGGAGTGCGTTTGAAAAGTAAACCAACGTCGGCCCTAAGTCTTATTTACATTACAAACCTACTAAAATGTGTTTTTATTGAAAGAGTCAAAATGCTCAAGAAAGAATACATTAAAAAAATATCGTGAATAGCACCGCGCTTAGTTTACAATATGGTGAAGTGGTGATAATAGGATTCCCTTATGTACGCGCAACATTATTTTAATGTATTTAATGTATTTTAATCAACCCGTTTCACCGATTAAAGTGACCTTCTATTTCTCCATATTGTTCCCGGGATAGAATATTGTTTTGACCCACGTTGGACACTGGCTCGGAGGTGCAAATTTAGCCACAAAATTGCGTGACGGACATAGATTATTTGCTCACCACTGTAACAGTTCTGCGCCACCATACCCCACCCCCACATAATTATTGTTCTTTCTACTTCACTTCCCGCGGGTTTTTATCACGGTGCTGTTTTCATCTTTTACTGAAATTTTAGAATTCGAGTTCTGTGTTTGATGTGCGTGAGTGAAAGGAACAGACAGTTGAAAGACCCTTGCCAATACAACACCAACAAGAGTAAACAGTACTGTTTGTATACACATGCAGAATTAAGATCCAAGAATAACGCGGGTTGGTTTGAGCAGACGACAATGAGAGCCTCTCAGTCTGTCACCATGGATACCAGTGACCTTTAAAGACACGCTTAGTAAAAGTATACGTCCCTATGTCATCTCGATTTGTAGGCGTGTTTGTTGGTGTCATTGCGTGTGAGTTTGCCAACATGGTGAAAGAAAATGACAGTGTTTAACATTGTAGAAGTTCAATTGGAAGAAAAGAGTGAAATTTTGTTACCGTGCTGTGTAATGATGTTCAAATTTATGAAAAAACAACCAACACCAAAACACCTGCAAATTTTGAGAATGATACTGTCAATATCAAAGATATCTGTGAACGAACATTGCCTCGCCAGTGAACGAATGGGAAATTCCGACACTCAGCTTCTCAGATTCAGGTTCAGATTTTGCAATCAGCATTCAAACATAGTTCCTTCAAGCGAGTATATAACTTACCAGAATTTCAGACTGACTCTGTGGCGATTGACTAATTTCGATACTTCTTACTTTTGAGTTTTGATAAAGTACGTATGAAATGCAAGATTTGACCGGCCTGTTCCCACGTTGATTTCATGTTTAAACTTTCGAAAAGTTTTGAATTGTGGGGTCAGTGGGCTTTGGATACTTTTACTGAGGAGCAAAGTCCGAAGAAAAACGAAAACCCGAACTGCAAACATGACGGAACAAATTAAACCCTATACATGTAGTTCGTCGGGCGGTGAAAAGAATTCCAGATTCTTTACGGCGACACTTCGCGGAGACGGTTTACAATCGCTCTGCTTGTCGCCAAAGAAACTAATACCGATCACAGAAATGTGGGTTTCTTTCTTCTTTCCCCCAATGTTCGCAGTGTTTGGCTTACATGTGTTTTTTCATATGTGTATGCGTAAGGATGTGAGCTTGGTATTCTTTCCAAGGATTTTTAGCTGATTGTTGATGTTAACATTGGTTCATCTAATAATATTTGAATGATCGATGGTGCTATAATTTTTTTTAAGTTATTCATACCAGTGTTAGGAACAGTGGAAGTAGTAGTAGTAGCAGTAGTAGTAGTGGAGCTTTTTGTTGTCGCTGTTGCTGTTGTTGTAACTGTTGTCTGTGCAAAGAATAAACTCATGATTGCGTCACTATACATTTTCCCAGATAGAGAATTTTTCGCTGGAAAACGAAATCAAGAAAGCTTTCCGACCTTCTCAACAAAACAAACTAAATGCAGACCAATTCGGAAGTGACGTCACAATCACATGACTAAGACATCCTTGCCGAGGAATACAGTACGTGTCTGTCGTGCGGAATTAAATTCTTGCTTTTAAAGGGATGGTATATATAGTTTTGGTTGAAATGTGGCTTTAGGTTTCCAACTTTGTATGAGATAATAAGAAGCTTCTCATAGAATATGAAAGAACATCACTCCTAAGAGGAATTCAAAGCTTATTTGATGAAAATCGGTTTTGAAGTTGCTGAGATATCCAGAAACAAAGAGATCCTAATGAAAGGTGGGACCCACCTTTTATTAGGACCACTTTGTTTTACTTTTTTTTATATCTCAGCCTTTTTAAAACCGATTTTTATCAAACAATATTTTAATTCTTCTTCGAATTGTATGCTTTCTAATGTTTCACAAGCGGTTTCTAATCATCTCGCAAAAAGCTAAAATCTGAATCCCCCATCTCAACCAAAACTATACCATCTCTTTAAGGTGTCTTAAACCACTCAGTGTAGAAATTTCTTTGAGTTTGTTTAAACTTCCTGAAATATATTATATTTCTTTTACAAACTACTTCATCACGATTACTCCGAGCACTTCGGTGATTGTTCCCTCTATGAATAGATGTCTCTTAGTTGCAACAATATAATGAACAATATTATTTCATTTGCTCCGTTTTGACTCAATAACAGGTGGATTTATATTCGGGAGCTCTCTTCATCCAACAAGCCCTGCATTGGAATATATACCTCTCGATTATACTCCTTTTAGCCCTGACGGCAGTATGCACCGTGACGGGTGAGTAGAACTTATCATCCACTCTTAAATCATCCGAGTCAGAACTGACCCGGAAAGGGTCCGTTGGGGTCACATCCCGTTCCGGATCAGAAATGACTCTGAATGGGGTCAGATATGACCCCATTCAGAGTCATGAATTGGGTCATGGTGACCCCATTCCGGGTCTTCATGACCAAATTCCAGATCATTTTGATCCGGAACGGGATGTGACCCCAACAGACCCGGTTCCGGGTCAGTTCTGACCCGGATTTTTTTTTAGAGGATCCTTTCGCAGCACACGATCATAACTGCTGTTCTTGCATGGCAGTGACGAAGCATTAATGATAATATTAAAGGCATTATTCACCATTTGCAGATGAAACAAAAGCCCAGATTTGATGCTTCAAAATAGTTCTAAAATGTGAGTTAGGGATAGAAATAACCAATGTAAATATTTTACTCAGGATAACCAATGTTAAGTATTGTTAAATATGCAAAATGTAAACAATAGTTTCAAGTGTTTCCAGACTAAGCCGTCTACATAGGTATGGTTTATTGAGAGAAATAGTGATATCTCCTTATATTTTAGGTTTTATTGCAATTTCTTTCTACATTATAGTATGATGTTTTGTGATACAACTGACCTGCACATATGCATCAAATGTAATAACTCGAAGATTTTTAAAACCACTGATCCTAATCAGCTGTACCTTTAAATATATGTGCTGGTAGATACATGACATGGTAGACTTCATATAAGGGATGGAAAAAGGTCTGTTTAGCTTTACATGAGTGATCTACATTTTAAGCGGGGCGATTTTGTAACAGGAAGAAATGATAGTTAAAGATTCTTCATGGTCAAGAAGAAAACTCATTTAGAATAATGACTTTCTTCCGATCAGAATTCAAATCACATAGTTCAAATGCAAGAAATGACATGTAATTTGCTCCCTTAACAGAAGAGTCATCACCGTCTTTTTTGGCGGCTTCGTCAGAGCCTAAGGAAACATAAGTGTTACCCCCTTCTGAGAAGAATCAAGACCAAATCAATTGAATACGTCTATTTTCTCTGCACCATCAAAAAACCAGAATAATGGACAAATAAGATGAATATTTCGGCCAAACAAAGAAGACACTCTAAACTCAATATGTTTACTGCATCCTTTTGAGTGCTCTGACAGTTGTGCCCCCCCCCCCCAAAAAAAAAAGATGCTACATGGCAATGACTGGCTAACAGCGAATACAAAAATCATGCTCGTGAGCATAACCATCGTATTACAAGTATCCGCAATTACGTATTGCCCCTTCGCCCCTCCCCCTTTTCCACCCCCCCCCCCCATCCCGTCCCCCTATACCCACACAACTTCCTGTCACGTTCCTCAGTGCATTTGAAAGACTAATTCATTATATAGCGCTCACTATATGAAACATTTTTTGCTGTCAATGATATCATTGTCACTGCCGTTAGTATTTTCTACTACATGTATTATATTTTCTTCTTTACTTTCCTGGACTTGATCTTATTTATTTATCTATTTGTTTCAATGGCTTTTGTACAACTGTCAGACTGTTTCTCGTGTATGCGCTCTTTCGATTTGCATAATTTTGTGTTTGTGTTTCCTCTTTGTTACCTGGTCTGTAAGGTTTAAGTTTGTGTTTATTACTTAAAATGTATTTTGTATGTGATGCAGGGCCCCTCGGTAGAGCAGTTCCGAGTGATATTTTGTTAACTTATTTCTGTAACCTTTGCCTTTCATATCGACGGTTTCCTTTATCTATTTTATGTATATATATTATATAAAGAGAGGGAAAACTGACCAGAAACAAAAATAAATAGTGAAAACTTTGAGCAAAGAAAATGGGTTTTTCTTTGCTTAAAGTTTTCACTATATATATATATATATATATATATATATATATATATATATATAATACATTGTATATATAAAACACAATAGTAACATACAATTGTAACATATTTCTTTTGCTGTTGTTTCTCCTTCGTATTTCAGGTGGTCTTGCGGCCGTGATCTACACGGACACCCTGCAGTTTTTCATTATGATTATCGGGGCCTTTATACTCATGGTGATGAGTAAGTATTATTAATCTCCTCCAAGGAAGTTACATTTTTGCCGACATTTTGTTAATAACAATAGAATAATGATAATAATAATAATAATAATAATAATAATAATAATAATAATAATAGTAATAATAATAATAATAATAATGATAATATAGTACTAGTAGTAGTAGTAATAATAATGATAATAATAATAATAATAATCACCATCATCATCATTATTATCATTAGTAGTAGTAGTACTAGTAGTAGTAGTAATAGTAATAGTATCATCATCATAATTATTATCATTATTGTTATCATTATAATGTATTATTATCATTATTTGGTATTTCAATACAAAATACAAACAGGAAATCATTTTACATGAGATGAAGGTTGTGGTGATTCTAGGTGCATACCGCTGGTTGCCAAGGGAGGTTGTTGTTTCAATATTACTCGAAAATTTATTTTCATAAAGTTTTAAAGGTGGATCTGTTGAGGTAAGATGGACAAGTGAATTAACTTTTGGTAATGGTCTGGATCATGATTCGGAATAGCGGAAGTTTTGCCCTCGGAATGCTTCTCGTTTTACTTTTTTAACTTATTTTCTATTCTGTTCAAAAGGTGTTTAAAATGAGTATATAGCACAAGCAAATATTATTATAGCCGTTCTCTTTCCAAGTCATACCGAAGCTATTACCTTTAGTTTGCATGTCATGTTAGGGCGTTTCTTGAATGAAAATCATACCTGCCATCTATTCTACAACGATATACGATCTTCGAGATACTTTCATCTATTCCCTCTCTAACCACAAAAAAGTTTATGTTTATGTTTCTTCATATTGATATGTGTTTGTGAAGGAGAAGGGGCAATTAATTTTACGTATCATCGTGGGTTCAGGGGCAAGCGAATGCCCCCCCCCCCCCGATCCAAAGTTATTAATGACCTTCTCGGGGATGTACTTTTTCTTTTGTATAGTCCTTTTGTGGGGGCGGGGCATATGGGGTTGCTAGCAGACAAAATGTATGTTTTTTTTTACTATTTTAGAGCCAAAGTGTGTGGAGTTATGAGGGTTGTGTGTTTGTAGGGGGGGGGGGGGCAGCCATCAGTCCCCTGTTTTCATGGCCCATGCAAGATTGTATAGGCCTACTCCGATTCCATTCCAACCTATGTATTATACATAATGCCGATTATTTTGTTTCATTATGTCTTCATTATATCTTGTCTCCTTTTCAAACACAGGTTTCGTACAAGTAGGCGGCTACCAGGAGCTCCAGGTGAAATATATGAACGCAATACCGAACACAACTCTCTACAATCCGAATACGACGTGCGGATATCCTCGAGCAGATTCTTTCAAAATGCTCAGACATCCGACCAATTCGGATATGCCGTGGGCCGGATTTCTGCTCGGCCAGACGCCAGCCTCCATCTGGTACTGGTGTACGGATCAGGTGAAGACAGTGTTTTGGTAGCGTGCGGTTATCCGCTGCTACGCGGTTTAACAGGAAAGCTAACAAAAAAAAAAAAAAAAAAAAAGCTTCATGATGCCATGAGTCATAAAAACAATTGTATATTTATACATTAATTTGTTTTTATCAGCAAGGGATCCTTATATTGCATACCTCGTTAATAGATACTCGGGGAAAATATATATGAATTAGAAGATATTTATAAGAGGCCTGTGACGTCACTCGTTAGCAGGCCTATATGGAAAAAAAAAAGATATGTCACACCTGGGTGATTGTTGATTGGCGCCAAATCATCGGTTGCCAATTAGATTCTTTTTTTTTGAGAAAGATGACAGCCCGTCGCGTCGTCGAAACTGTCACAGGTAACAACTTTTGGATGTGTCTGGAGAACTCTTTATCTATATTCATCAACCATCCTTATGAACTTATTTCGCTACACACATTATATTTTGAATACATTCGTATAAATCGGCCCACCGTCTATTTGCTTTAACATATCTAGATGATGGTTCAGCGAGCTCTGGCGGCTAAGAGTCTGTCTCACGCTCAAGGAGGGTGTCTCCTCGCTGGCTACATCAAATTCCTGCCAATGTTCCTCATGGTGCTCCCCGGGATGATCAGCAGGATTATGTTTCCAGGTTAGTGTTGCAGTTTTGATAAAATAATGATGATGATGATAATAATAGTAATAGTAATAATAGTGATAGTAATAATAATAATAATAATAATAACAACAACAACAATAATAATAATGATAATAATGATAACAATAATAATGACAATAATAATATTAATGATAATAATGATAATACTGATAGTAATCATAATGATGATAATGATAATAAGGATAATGAAAATGATGATTATGATGGTAATGATAAGATGATCACAAATATGATTGCAATGATAATGATAATAAAAGCAATAATAGTAATAATGCCTCTCATCTTCATTTCTTGTATACTGCACATTACCTCAGTGCCCCTATATGCTGGAACTCCACAAAAGGCAGAAAAAAGGAATAATATGAGAAGTGGGGTAAATCTTACTATATGAGTGTGGATTCTGCAAAACGAGAAAAATGTTTTACTGGAGCACGTTCAAATAAATGCCCATGCGTGTCGAAACTCTTGATACTCGTAGCATATTGTTTCATTAGTGGGATGCTGCTGACTTAAAAAGACAACTGGAGAAAGATACCTACACCAGTCATTAAAGAAGTCAACTGTATCAGCGGTCCACTCTTTATAAACTTTTCATCAACCGCAAATTAAAAGCCTTTTTTCCTGGACTTGGTTTATGATTAATTCTGTAAACGTATTAAGTGGCGTGTAACATCTACAATTCTTTTTTGAAGAATAATTATTGTTCATCATCGACTTTAGTATCAGTTTTGAAAAACTCTTTTTTTTTAAGTGGGGGGATGCGCAATTACAATTCAGTCCCTGCTATGCTGAGTATAAGGAAAGTAATTGAAAAGAAATATTAATAGTACATTGCTTAGAGCACATGACAACATCCTTGGTATGTCCACGCATTCTTTCTTGGTCCTTTATTCCCTTGACCGATATGTGATTTCAGGTCATGTTTTCCCCCATTATACGTCTATAGATGATGTAGGATGCGCAACGGCCGAGACGTGCATGGCGGCGTGTGGCAGCACGACGGGGTGCTCGAATATCGCCTACCCCCGGCTGGTCATGGCGGTTCTTCCCGTGGGTAAGTGGGCATATCTTAATACATAGTGGTATTACTTTGTGGAGCGCCTTTCCAAAGGATACAAAGAGTTTATACATATAAATAACAGTATTTATCGAAGATGGTTAATTTACATTCGTGTGGTGTGTTCCCTCTGGGTTTGTATAATTTTGTGTTTGCGTTTCGTCTTTGTTACCATGTCTGTAAGTTTGTGTTTTTTTACTCAAATTGTATTTTGTATGTGATGCAGGGCCCCTTTGTAGAGCAGTTCCGAGTGAACTGAAAGGGCTACCTTACTAAAAAAAATATATAATGAATAAATAGATAAAGCATACAGACAGATTAAAATTACATTGTGAAATATTGTATAACATTACTGACGTTTTGTTAAGCGCCGTATACACACCGAAAGGTGGACCTGTGCGCTATACACGATACAAATATCCAATGTTATTGAATAAATAACAATGTGTGTGTGTGTGTGTGTGTGTGTGTGTGTGTGTGTGTGTGTGTGTGTGTGATTATGTATGTTACACTGTTTGGAGTGTAATTCATCTATCATCTATCACCTCTGAATATATTTTTTTTTTTTTTGTCCGTTCTTTATTTCTGTTACCACAATTTTTCTAATGTATATCGTATACTTGCCGATTGTAAGTCACTTTGTTTTACAATGATTTCATACTCACGGCTGTATAAGTTTTTATTGTGGATTTGCCACTGTTGTTTTATGTGGATTTTTATATGTCATGTGGACCTCTTCAGCTATGCTGACAGGGCTATCCACCCTGGTGCTGGAAATAAACAAATAAAATGAAATAGATAAAATCTTTACGTGATCGTGATGACTATCTGCTCCACTCCTCCTGTAGGTCTCCGCGGGGTGATGTTGGCCGTCATGCTGGCTGCGCTGATGAGCGACCTGACGTCCATCTTCAATTCGACCAGCACCCTCTTCACCATCGACGTCTGGACCTACTTCCGGAGGCGATTCAGCAACAAGGAGCCCGGCGTCAAAGAACTCATGGTCGTTGGAAGGTAAACGAAGAGGATCGATAAACGATCTCCTTGACGACAACCATTCATTCATGCTCATCAGTTTGTCAAATGAGTGCAGTATGCTACCGCGAATTTTGGGCGAGCGACCACTTCGAAGACATATTGCGCAAAAGCAATCAAACAATACCTCTGGATCGATCCCGATTTTAGGAGACTCTTGTGTGAATTCAGTACGTCTTCATATCTAGCTGCTCATCCGTACCATGCACCGTCTCTAAAATCATCACCGGTGTCCTTACTCTCTGCAAAAAAATCGAGTGAAAATATTCACTCTTGAAGGAGTGAATACAAAAATAAAAAGTGAATTTAGAGTGAAATTGGAGTAAATTCTGAGTGAAAATTTTAGAGTGACCTCAGGGATCACTCCAAAACTCTTCAAGTAATCCCTGAGGTCACTCCAAAATGAGTGAAAATGAACATTTTTCACTCAAAATTTACTCCACTTTCACTCTAAATTCACTATTTTTTGTATTCACTCCTTCAGGAGTGAATATTTTCACTCGATTTTTTTTAGAGAGTTCTTGCGTCAACATGAGTACAGTGATCATCATAAAAGGGGAATCTCACTGAGCGGCGAATGTTTGCGAACGTCGCGAATTCTAGGGAATTTCAAATTTCGCCAGGGTTTGTTAACAGTTGCAATCAAATTCATAAACAATTGTCATCAAATTCGCAAACAGTTGTCATTGTCGTTAACGGTTTTTCTTGTCGCTTGAAAAAAATGAACATGTTCAAAATTTCTTTGCGACAAGAAAAACTGTTTACGACAATGAAAACTGTTTGCGAATTTGATTGCAATTGTTTACAAAGTTGATTGCAACTGTTAACGAACCCTGAAATTCCCTATAAAAGTCGCTACGATCGCGAACATGAGCAACTCAGTGAAATAAATGATAGTGTTACACGACAGAAGTTTATACACGGAATTGGTTCAAGACGACAGATGATTTCTATGTAGATCTTTACAAGACGAACAGTAGAACTGTGGAAAACAATCAACCCCTCTACTATTCTACTTAATATTGTAGCAATGCTATATTTATAGTTCTTGAGTGCAAATCTACAGCTTTATTGAGCAGGTGGTATTCACAAAGGTCATTACACTTTTCGATCAAAGGGTCATTGTCCTGATACACACCAATGTTGATATTGTTCCAATGCTATTGTTATAGTTCTTGTGATCGCATTAGAACTACAGTGCGAATCTGCAGCTTGAATGAGCAGGTGGGATTTACAGAGGTCATTGAACTTTTCGATCACAGGATCATTGTCCTGATTCTAGTCGGTATCTCCATCGTGTGGATTCCGGTTATCCAACAGCTGCAGGGCGGACAGCTCTTCATCTACATCCAGGAGATATCCGCCTACTTGGCCCCGCCCATCGCAGCCACTTACCTCGTGGCTATCCTCTGGTCACGTGGAAACGAGCAGGTATGAATCATAGGTCTCCCATTAACCCACATTATGGACTGTCTGTATGTTTGGTTTGTTCCCCTTTTTTTTTTTCGTCGGAAAAGCGCGACCCTGTTCCACAAAACACACATGGGAGAAAAATAAAAAGTACAAAAACGAAATGTCGGATTGACAATACATGATAACTCATTCGTTTTCAAAGTCCATCCCAATGTTTGCGATGGGCATATATTTTCGTGAAACATGCCATTTAGAAGAGTGAAACCATGGTCGTAATAGTTGTCTTTACCGATTTCAAAGAGCAGACCCCCTTCCTTCTTCTGATGACAAAAATTCAAGTGAAACAACTTGGGAGTTATTATAATACCAAACACGAAAAGCATCGAGTACTTTCATGCATTACACACTTTCCTCTTGTATTGTGCCCTTAGTATCAAGATGCATATATATCTATAATAGCCGAACAAAAAATACACTATTAAAACTTGATTATTCAGACTTGATCCTTGATCCAGAACTATCATAATTCCACCAAATGTAAGTCGATTTTTTTTTTTCTGTGACGCGTGGCTCAACTTTGCATATGAAGTGCCGTATGATACATCATTTGATATTAATGCCTTTTGTGAAGTGTTTTGTGATTATGTTCAGTTTGAAATGTAAGTCAACTTTATGTGCAGGTTGAATTGGATAAATATAGAAGACTCAGATAAACAGTACAATTTAACAAAAATTTCCTGATGAGCCAACTACAAGCTGTTCTGTTGACGGTTGGCGTCTGTATTTTCGTTTGTTTTGTACATATATGTTCCCCCATTGGTCTCCTTTCAAATATTGTCCTATGATGAGTATAGGGCTGCTTTTGGGCTCTCTGTGCCGGCTTTTTCGTGGGCGGCATCCGGATGATTCTCGACTTCGTCTACCGCGGGCCTCCCTGCTGGGAGGAGCCGAGGTATCGTCCGGCCATCGTGGCCAACATGCACTACATGTACTTCGCCCTGTTCCTCTTCTGGTTCACCGTGATCGTCAACGTGATCGTAAGCCTGGTGACGGAGCCTCAACATCCCCAACGGGTAACTCATTGAATATATATTCTTTTAATGATTAATAATTGATTGGTTGATTGGTACGTTGATTGATTGATTGATTGATTGATTGATTGATTGATTGATTGATTCATTGATTCATTCATTGATTCATTCATTCATTCATTCATTTATGCATGCATACATTCCTTCATTCATTCATTCGTTCATTCTATCATTCATTCATTCATTCACTCATTCATTCATTTATTCATCCATTCATTTTATTCATTTTGTAGGTCAGGAGAATATTTTCTTTGCTGACATTACGACTGACAAAATCGATGTTGATGATGACTTTGACTCCTAGTGTTAACATAATGATAGGTCATATATATATGTATATATATATATATATTTTTTTTTTTATTACGATCATCAGAAAAATGGTAAAAACAAGAAAAACATGAACTATGATAATGATAATGATAATGATAATAGTCCCTGTCAGTACGGATATCTTGTTAATGTCTTTATCATGATATAATTCAAGAAATCTTTACTTTCAGTCAAAGAATTGATATCATATCATTAAAAGATGATAATAACACAAAAAACCATGTTGATAATAACGATCATCGTCATCATTAATTTATTATAATCATGTTTTTCTCGTCATCTCATTACACATTCTAGAAGGTAAAGGAAATACGTAAACACCATTTTAATGGTTACTCATACAATTTGGAGTACATTTACTTTTCATTTCCTTGATTGACTGTTTTGGTGGGCGTGGCAGCTGATTCGGACGGTGTGGTGGACCCGTTTCAGCCAAGTGGAGCGGGAGGATGATAAGAAAGTGACTGCGGAAGACATCGCCAATGCTCAGAAGAATTTCGAGTTAGAGGGTAAGCAGAAAATACTGTGCATAATCAAGTCTTATTTGGTTTAACTTTTACAGGGGAAAAAAATAATAATGATAATAATAATAATGATAAATGAAAAAAAAATCACGTAAGTAAATTCATGAATGAAGAAAGAATGAGTCCGGAAAACGCATCAGCGAAGTTTAAGGAAAATCAGACAATGTAACAATTTTACATGAAAACAATAAAGAGAATTCCACGACATGTCGTCTTTAATGAAAATAGGTCTACATTTTCCGACATATAACTGACTCATAAAAGGGTGTCCAAGCATACATAAGTACGTATGTAAGCCCTCCTTTTGCGCATCGCATTTACACATTGATAGGTTTTACGCCTATTCTAAATTCCTATTTTCTTTGCTTGACTAAATGGTGTCGTCTTGTACAGAAGAAAGGACGGAGACAAGAACAAAATGGCGCCGGGCCTACGACTGGTTCTGTGGCTATGATGACACGGCCAAGGGCCAACTGGCTCTCAGAGAGCAGGAGGAGAGGCTGAAGAAGATCACGTCGCTCAAACAGGATCCTCGCGCCAAATTCTTCCTCAACGTCAACCTCGTGCTCATCATCGGTTTCGCGACCTTCATGTATGCCTTCTTCTCGGTGTGATAGGGTGGTCGAGTCGGAGTACCAATTAAGGAACAAGACAAAAGGTAACATCTGATATCAGTGCATGTATGTTGATACTTTGCTTCATCTTTCATGAGCAGAATAATAAGCAGCATTCGTGATTACTGGCGTTTTTGCACAATCAATGCTTTGGCTGATTATTTTCAAGAAGTGTGTTTGCATTTTTGTGGCTACAATAATTTGTTGTGTATTGAATTGTATATGAAGAGGTTTTACCTAATCAGGCAGATATGAAAGAAAATAGTATCTTTTCGCATTATTTTCTTTTAAGTGACTATACGTTTTGATGAGTGTATGCATGTAGTTTACATGAAGTAATATCTGTTGTAAGAAATTGTCCCCGTCATCTTATTTGAAAACTCTCATATTGGCGCTTTAAGTTGTATCTTAGATCATTAAAGTTCATGCGGGTTCAAACTTTTACAGAGTCTACGCACAAACCTACAATCGGATAGTCTCAACGATGAGTCAGTCTGTTTTTAGTATCGACAGCGCCTTTTCTGTCTAAAATTTGAGAGAATGAAAGGAAGACTTTGCAATTATTATCGTTTCCTTTTCGAACTGTGAACTTGGGGGTCTGGTTCTTCTATTGCAATCATACTGTAAGTGGTAGTCTTCCAAATTTCACGGTGATCTATATGTTTTGTATGAAATGAGTCATTCTTATCTCACTTTCGAATTGTTTTGTCGCATGATAATTCTGCGAGTATACTCACATGTGCTATAATTTCTATCTTTGTGTCTAATTGATTTCAAAAAGTTATGATTATTGTACAGCTTTCGTGTGTCAGAAGTGTATTTTATATATTTGTGTAAAATTTCTCAATATACGAGTACTCTTACCTTTGCGTCTTCATAGTCTATTTTGTGTGTGATGTTTAGCGATTGAAAATTGACTCAAAAAGTAATAGAAATATAATTTTAAATCACGAAGTGTACATGAAATCGTTTACAATCGATCGCATAAATGCATTCTGGTGTGATTGATACTCAGAAAATATATTTTCAGTCACTTTTAAAGTTCTATATGTCGTTTATTTTCCTCGTCAATTTTATAATTATCGAATTTAGTACCAGGTAATCAACCCAATGCGGGGGAGTGATACTTTCCTTCTTCATTTTCTATTTCCCTTTTTGTAATGTTTTAGTGTGTCGAGAGAATCCCATTTTGAAATGGGCTACTTTTTCAAATTGCGTGTCTCTTTTAAAATCGGACGAGATATTCTCTCGAGATTTATTTTTTCATTCTCGTGTTCATTCTCTGTAGTGATGACAATTTGTATAACTATGATAACTACAAACTCAAGATGTGTGATTCGTACAGCCGGCGCTATAACGACAATCAACATAATTTTCTAAGCTTGTTTCCTCTACTTTCAGACCTGTTGTTGTTGTTTGTTTTTTTTACCGAAGTATATTTCATATCGTTCACTGAATTTCATCTGTACATGGCGATGCGTCTTTCCGTTTCCTGTAGAAAAGCACATCAAGTGGAATCACCCATCATTTTTAATGAGGAAGATGTTACCTGTTCGAGGCCATTTTACGCATCTGTGCATATGAAGATTTGCTAGCAGTATTCGGCCATTTACAAGCTGATCTTTGATTTTTTTGTAACCTATCTACAATTCTATAATAACAAACGACAAAATAGATTTGACTATCTACAAAGAGACTCCTTTTCCAAGGCTACAGTAATAAATGTAATGATAATGATAAAGAAAATGGTGATGATAATTATGATGATAATAACAATGATGATGACAAACAATGGCCACAATAACAATGATCTATCTTATCTAATATGGCCCGACACTTCACTCCATGTCTTTCCATATCATTTACGAGTCTGATTGAATGTCAATGTTCCATGCATCAGCTGTGATCATTTTCAAATAGCTGCATAATCTAGCTGCATGAAACATCTAATCAAGTCTTTTTATGCGTAGATGTTATATAGATGCCATTGATCTTTATCTGTCTTCTGAGCACTTGTGTGCATGTGCTTTAGCCGAGGTTCGGAAATAAAACATTCCAATTAATCTTTGATTTTAAAAAAAAAAGATCTGTGTGTTCTTTTACAAGCGGTGTGTAATCAAAATCAATTTGTAATTTCAGATTATGCTGCTTCGTGATTTCAGTATATGAGATTAAAGCATGTAGGAAGATCCTGCTCATCGCATAGTCTTGTCAATACTTCGGTCTTCAAGTAATTAATATTTTTTATATGACAGGATTTTTTTCCCCGTTGTTATATGAAAATACGAGGAACAACATTACAAAGTCATACCCGCTAATGGCGTGCACACACACACACACACACACACACACACAAACTAAATGATAACAATGATAATAATCACCATTTATATATATATGTATATATATATATATATATATATATATATATATATATATACACGTATATAAATGTAGTGTACTGTATAAGTAGTTAAACCTGTCTTCCCGAGGGAAGCAAAAAAGGTGGCAGGTTCGACTGTTTTATTTTATCTATGGAGAGTGAGAAAGAGAAGGGGGGGGGGGGGGGAGTTTAATCATTACATCTTTCCCCTTTCACTATCTCTCACAAAAACACGACATGAAGTTTCCATGCCAAAACTATACATGGAACTTTCAGAGTCGTATAGGTGTTATCAGTTTTGTTGGATTTGAGGTAACATACACAGAATACACGACAGCGCATAACGGATGTCTCATGAAAATGGCACAAGCTGATTTAATCAATACTGCTTGTATCACTTACGCGCATTCACCAACTTCATAAAAATAGAACGATATAAAAAATTATACCTTAAATTTCTTTAACATCTGATTCATTTTAACAAACTTAGCAATCTCCAATGAGAAGACAAACAGTACACTTCAAAAAACTTTCCAAAATTCCTATAACAGTGTGACATGTATAAGGACAAGACAGCAGTCTTGTTCCTACAGCGAACATGAACAAATTTACCCGGGAGTATACGATCTACAGTTCATCTCCTTGCGTTCTATCCATTAGCAAGTAAATGTACTATAATGTAGCAAGTTTAAGCTTCACATACTCCTCCACGAATGGCGCACATGCCACTCGGTAGTCACGGTATGGAACTGGTATGAAATTTTAAGGTTACAGTTCATTATTCCGAAGGTTCTTTAAACCGACAATGAAAAGAAGTTCGTTATTCCGACGGTTCTATTATACAGTGCACTCCCGTTATAACGAAATGCTCGGGACCGGCAGTTTTCTTTCGTTGTAACGAAATTTCGTTATAACCGAACAAATACAATATATAGCAAAAACAAGGAAACCACGCATATGTCATATTCTGTTTGTTGAATACTCATCTTACACTGTGCAGATATGTGAAACGGAACGGTACACTGCACCTCTTAAATTTCGTTTGGATATTACATTAAAGAGAGCATAAAATTGACGGAAACTGTGCGTGACACACGGAGCGAACACACCGTGATGTAAAGCGTTCGCCCATGCTAGTTCCGCTACGAATTTTCGAAAGCGATCCGCATTTCGTTATAACGGAGCACATTTCTTTTGTTCTTCTTTGTCCGTGGGGCTCGGAAAAGACTTCGTTGTAACGAAAAATTCGTTGTAACCGTGTTTGTTATAAGCGAATTTTTTACCATAGACATTAATGGCGATAATTTTGGGACCAGAAGTTTTACTTCGTTATAACGAAATTTCGTTATAACCGTGTTCGTTGTAACGGGAGTGCACTGTAGTACATACCATCTTTACACTTTCGGACTTACGAAACTTATTTCATTTTTGGATTAGCAAACCTTCGAAAAAACAAACTCTACATGTCATTTTTTGGATTAACTAACCTGCGGTATGACAAACCTGATTTTATTTTCGGAATTACAAACCTTCAGAATAACGAACCTTCGAGATAACGCCACAATAATGTTCACATTAACAAGCCCTTTTATTCATTTTTGGATTAACGAACCTGTAGATATAGTATACAGAATTTGTGGGTTTCGGAATAAGGACCTTTGGAAAACGAACCTAAATTAATTTTCGGTTTAACGGCCCCTCGGAATAACGAACATCACCCAAATTCAAACCATCAGAACGACCATCTCAGGGGATATACACATGTATAGTATATAGCGTTGACCCTTCACGGCATGGAAACAAGAGCGGATTTGAAGCCAGTGAACTTTTGCTGCGTGGTGATTTTCAAAACATTCATACTTTATCAAATTTTGTCTAATGCTCCTCAGATTATCCAGTCACATTTCATACTTGGTAACATTCCTCTGACAATGGATCTTCGTTTGCAAAAACGATTTGTGTGGTCCAAGTACTACACAGCGATGATGAAATTATATCGTGCCCTTTAATATGCTATTCCAGCGCTGAAATAAGTCTTAGATACATGCTACGGCTGTCAGACAAAAACTGCACTGCGGCAAGCCTCAGGCATGTGGTGGGCAAGCGGTGCATGATGGGAGTTAAATTGACTTGTATATCACTATCGGTGTATGAGGGTTACATTCCCATGGATATTCTTCGCGAAGGACATACAAACAAGAATTGAACGTGGAGACATGTAAGAATCTATCAAGCTACAACGGAGATCATTAGTGATGGGAAGACGAATATTCTTCGATTTGTCTTCTTCCTTCGTGCTTTCCTTTCCCTGATTTATCTTAGTTTTTACTCGTTGGCTGTCACATCGGCTTTGAACATTTTATTCACATAAGCTACCGAAGTTTTTTCTTATTTTCACGTTCACACAAACGATTGGAGACCTTACTTAAAAGCCGGGCGATGCTGAGACAAGAAAAAAAGAAAGAAAAGAGAGAGAGAGAGAGGGAGAGAGAGAGAAATCCAATTACAACCCTTTGTGGTATATCTTCTGACACCTCATTCTAGCAACAACAACAAAAAGGTTAAAGTTAACGGTTTATAAAACTGGTAAATTTCATAGAATAAATGTATACAATCGGACACCCACAGAATTTGAATTTAGGACAAACTGTCCCCCTAGACAATATCAGCAAGCTATTGCAGACTTGATGCATTAACCCTTACCTATTTTACATAATTCTTATCCTTCGGTGACCTTGGCCATATAATGAATTGATTTTGTTCAATCGAATATATTTCAGATAAAAACAAACGTGATAAGAGAATCAATTATTTTGTACGTCGCCGTTGAAGATGCACATCGACTTCAGCTCCAGCCGAGTAAAAATCGGCTGCCAATCAACAATCATCGTAGGTGATGGCGAGTATTCGATGTAGGTCGTGCGCATGCGCACTTAATACGGGTAAAACTTGCAGCTCTTGGCGCTGTGGAGAAATAACAACAGAAAAAGAGCAGCTAAGAATCTAATTTACGCATGTTCTATATCATCTAAAGATAGAATGCTGTATCTAAAGGTTTACATCTTCGGTCTTTGTACTACTGAACGTGCCACATTTACAGCAAAGATCTGAACAAATTGCCTTGAAATTGCAGAGTGTTGAAGAGAAAAGATGTCAGTTGATCTCGAAAAAAAAAATCATGAGAAAGGAATGTGATGGACGTATTCATTTTTGTTCAGGGGAGTCTACATCTCCGCCCGTAAGTGTTCCACAAAACTCGAGAGCGAGCGAGTTGCCATAAAAAGTGACGATCTAGTCTGAATAATACAATATAATTGTTAATATTAAAGAAAACCGCAAACACGTGACATTCATCAATGATTCTAAAATATCAGTTAAATCAACATAGGGGATCTCCCGATGTTGTTCGATGAATCAACGGAAATGAAATCAAGAACAAACGCGGGATGCTTTGTGTATAGGGAAGTAAAATGACCTCCCAAATGCCCTATATGCCCTAAATATTCGCAAGCTCATGTCCCCTCATTCAAGATGGTACATCAAATTCTATGATGATACCCGTTTTAAAATTATTTAGCATTAATAAATTTTGTCCAATGGAGAAGCTAATTCTGATAGTCTCGAGAAAAACTACTGCCGTCGTGCCCCGGTGGTGCTGTGACCTGAATAAAATGGGAATTAAATATCCATTTCATTTATTTAAAAAAAAATGAAATTAAAATTCATTTATATCATTATAATATGATACGTGTATATCCAACAGCAACAACATCAACAACAACAATAACAACAACAACAACAAGAAGAAAGTATTTCATGTTATACTTACGCAGGGAATACAATGTAGCGAAAGTTCCTGTCCAACTCATTCAAGCGTTTCATCTCATCTGCCGTAAGTTGAAAGTCTAGCACCTACAGAAAATTAGTACCACAGATCAAAATGAATGAAGAACAGCGAACCTGAAAGGAGTCGAGTCGCGTTTAAACTAGAAACCCCTTAAATAGTTCGAAGTGACTAGCCATTCATTTTTCTTTTCACCTGGCATTATCTAACAATGCCACAAATCTTAGCAGGCAATCAGGGGTTTTCCATTGAAATGTCAGGTCAGATCCCATGCAAACTTCGAGCAAACAGTTATCTTAAGCATAAAACACCCTTAGGCGTTAATGGCGTAGTTGCGATGATCAGCCACTGCGCTTCAAAATGACTGTTACCGCTTCAAATTTACGTTGTAATTATTTAAATTCATGAAATTCTTGAGTCGGGTTGTTTTTACTGCAGCAGAATTGACAAAATAATTGCCCTACTATCGACGTATGTACACCCATGATTTCTTTTGTCATGGCTACTACTAAAACACTGATCAATTCAGTGCTTATTTACGTCGATGTGAGGCAATTTGTCAATTAGTTGCAATAAATTAACTCAAATTTCATAAATTTGAATAATTACGCAGTACCCTTTTATACCCGTTGCATGCTATAATGATTAGAGCCCGCACAGGCTGCCGGGAGGGAAGCTCGGTGGTCTGGTGAATAAGACGCCTGGGTGGATATCAGGAGGTCGTAAGTTCGAATCCTGCTCGAGTATGTATACGCCCATGATTTCTTTTGTTATGGCTTTGATCAAGTTTTGATCAACCCAGTGCTTATTTACGTCGATGTATGTAGGGCAATTTGTCAATCAGTTGACTTTGTAAGTCATATCTATAAATCGATAAATTTGCAATACAATAATACCAGCGCTTGTACAGCAAAGGTGAAATCGTATACACTGTACAGATAATATCATTCTTATTGACTAAATTGAAGCATGTAATTATCATGATAACTCAAGTTACCTCAAAATTCTCCCTGATTCTAGATGGCGTCACACTTTTTGGAATGACCGATATTCCGCGATCGAGCTGGTATCGAATCACAATTTGTGCCGGCGTTCGTCCCTTCGCCTTCGCAATCTCGAGGACCACGGGGTCTTGCATAAGTATCGGATCAGTATCGTACTGACTGGGAAGAAAATCGATATACAGTGTCATTCCGGGTTCGAGTTGACCTTCAGGGGGTAAATGAACCCTAAATAATTATGCGGACAAAGTGAATGCAACAACAACATTAGTAAAAACACGTAAGCGAAGTGTGAGGAAATTCAGACAATCCGTTCAAAAGTTATCAATTTTTGTAGTTTCGGTGCTGTCCTATTATAGCTGGGTGAAAAAAAAAAACTGCTTGTGACGTCATGTATGAACAGCAATATGAACAAAATGTAAAGGAAATTTAACATATTTTCACTTCTATAGCATAATGAAGGGGTGCTTGACTTAACTCTTTCAGAAAGCAGGGGGATGATATTACCCTTAACATAATATCTCAGAAACTTTGTGTAACAGTGAACTTTTCAGAAAAAATAGAATTTGTGTGGAATTCTCTTCATATGTATTGTCCTGTATATCGTTGTCCATACGTTACGTCATTAGATTTTGTAGTGTTCTAATCAATCGATGGCGGCACCTAAACACTAAAAATCAATAGGTTTTGATTGGTCGAGTTTTGTCATACTTTGCTGACGTGCTCTACTAATATCGCTGTATTCACTCAATCTACTTGCATATTTGGTTTTCATTCCCCTACGGAGTAAAATCATTCCATCAAAATCTAACGTGAAATAAAGGGGGGGGGGGGGGTGAATAATGAAGGACAATAAGTTTCCTTTCGCGGCCACATAATCCAGACTATGGCTCCAGAAATTGTATCATCGTCTCACAACAGTGCACTCCAATTGGTATAATATGTTTACACAAAAGTGTATTAGAAATGGTTTTTTTTCGGTGATTCAGAAGAAAAATGCGATTCTTTCCCCATGTTATATGTCATGATACCTGAATTACATCAAATATAATCACACACACACACACACACACACACACATACATAGATAAATATATATATATATATATATATATATATGATATGATATGTAATTCATATACAAAGTGTTGTTTTTGGTGCAAAGGATATGTAAAAATTCTTCTCTTTGACTTCATCTGTTCAAAAAAGAAATTTTAGGAAAAATTTGCTTGTGTAGGTCTGTGGGCTGAAATTTAGGGGTGAAGGCTCATCCAGATATCTATTCCTTTGAAGAAGGGTCCTGAATTTGCTACAACGTAGAGAATGATAATAATAATAATAACAATAATAATAATAATAGTGGCTACTTGTATAGCGCACAGGTCCACCTTTCAGAATGTAGAGGTGATGTCACAAGCAAACGGCATTGCAAAGTATGCGTCGACAAAGAGATTAATAAAATAACATTGCTTGATAAGGTGCGATGACCCGTGGAGTTCTGTTTTGAGCGGTCTATAATGGTCGTTCTCCCCCCCCCCCCCCCGTCTTCATTTCTTAATTAAGTTGTAACACGTCTGACGTCACTGCGTTGCCGTTTTATTTCACCTTTTTTTTTCAGTGGTGGAAATAAGTTTGATTTGATTTGAATCGAATTGAGAGAATGACGACAGTACTATCGGAAGGGAACACGGATGCCATATACTTACAGAGGCCGGTCCGGGGAACCAAGGGGGCTGTACGCTGTGAGGGTGATGCCATTAGCGTCACACAGTTCCTTCATCTCTGTACCGGGTAAGTACGGAGTGATCTCCATCTGGTGGGATAAAAATTAACCCAATCCATTACGAAATCTGAAATCCCCATAGACTTATTACATAGGACACCAAGTTCCCGTACGTAGGGAATGGGTTAAGAGGGACTATCTAATTATAGAAGAAGATATAAAGAGAAAAATATATATTTTCTGTTCTTTAATTAATGAAAAAGTAATGACAATGATGGTGAAGATAATAACGATGATGACATAATCATATTCCTAACCATACTTGTTATGGTCTTCATCAGAAAGGGTGGCTGCTGCAGTGTAAAAAACTGCTCCCTAAAGGGCCATTATTATTACCCCATGCAGCACTGAGTCAGGTGCCCATTAACGAGGGCCCATACTGAGCGAAGAGGGACATTATGGGCAAATCACCTTGTTCTAGGATGTAAGTACCGGAGAAGATTTGAACCCCAGACCTTCTGAGTGAAAAAACCAGATATTTATCCGCTATACCGCAGTAATCACTTTGATTCTTTTGGCACCACGTGATCGCGAAATACACTCAAGATACCATTCATTTTTCTGGTGTGATGTGTAATGTGTAAGCGTGCACGTGAGAGACAGAATCAAACACCGGAGGTGTTAATTACTATTCGCCCTGCATGCGGCTATCGAAGGGAAGGGGATAGTACACCCACCTGAAGGTTGCACACTTTGTGTTTGGGTGGAAGATCGAGGATTCTTTGCAGCTGGGACTTGTTGAAGTTGGATACACCGATCGCTCGGGCGTAGCCCTTGTCAACCAACGTCTCCATGGCCTGACGGGTGAATGAATGCGAAAAATGATCGTTTGGAACAAACCATCTTTGGCTCACCTAAAAAAGCTGCTGCCCATGCATCGCATTACGACTATGTGTATACTGAACTACACAATCACAGCACTGTCCAGGGCTGGCTGTAAGCGAGTAGGCCTACTGGTGATATCACCATTCTTCCGTAATTCAAGATCAATATTAATACATTTCGATAAAGCTGGTAGCTTGGCATAATCCTTGTGTTTACCACAAAGTCTCCACACTTCTTTTAGGGTGGCTCGTTCTGGCCGCCAAATTCATCATATTTTATTCTATTGATTTATTCATTTCATTCTTGCCCAGCAACGAAATTAGTGGCCCAAAATAATAAACAATAAGTATTTGGTAAAACATTGCATAATTAAGTAAACAATGGTAGTTATGAAAACGTTGGCAGGTATGATTAGGGGCTTCAAATACCATAAATGTGGCTGTATGTATGTTCACAGTCTAACATAATACTGAATGCAGGCATAAACGTGATTTTTCCATGACACCACTGTATCGTATTCATGAAATGATCATGATTTAACATTGGGGTATGCATATATTTCTATTCTGAATAGATGAAAATTGGCCGTGAGAAAAAAAAAAGTTCGGCTGAATTGGCCGTAAAATAGACTGAGTTGGCAGTGAGGGACTGGCGAAAATCTATATAGCAACCATAGTTCAAAAGCTGCACTGAACCGCGAGTTTTTCTCCTCTTTTCTGAATGAGAAGAACACATGAAACGATGAACACATTCACATTTTGTTTTGATGGCCGGGTTGGGACACGAAAACATATTATATTGTAGGCCCTAATTTCTTAAATAATTTGTGATCCGACATCTTTTTCTGATGGCCGCGCGTAGCAGGACCACCAACATAAATGTCGAACCTTGGCATTACATTGAAATAACAGTTCTTGTGGTAAGTTTCAAAGTTGAAAAACCTTAAATCTGTTGTTGCTTGTTAGGGCCCCCTGTGGTCCTCATTCCCTACCCCCCCCCCCCAAAAAAAAAAAAAAATCATCATCTTGTTTTTAACTCGCTTACCTTCCAGGTGTCAACGTAGTCAACGTCGTTGTCGGCCATCATCATTTTATCTGGCCCTATGGGGAATCCCCCGTGGCCTTTCTGTAGGCAAACATTACATAATCTAATCATTATGGGGCACATTAAAGTTTCAACAAAAATACAAGTCACTAAAAATTTTAAGCATAAGTTAATTGACAGCTACAATTAATCGCGGATAAGACGATTTTTTTTTTTCAAGTGGCTGTATCTGTATGTGCGTGTTTGGTACAGCTATTATTTTAAAAGTATAATCGTTGGCTCACGGAACATGTAACATTACATAAGATACAAGAAGCCTGGTAAAGGTTGAAGAATGTCTCTGAGATCACTTACGTAATGATTATGCCTTAAACATCGCGGGGAAAAAAATCAGCGTGTTGTGTTGTGTTATGCAATACTCGATATCATGTAATAATAATCATGATATGCCGAATAGTAATACAGTGTATAGGGGAAAAAATCATTTTAAAGAAAATTGATATATTCAGACAAGAATATAGAATTGCCTTGCTTTGGTTATCTTTTTTTCTTTTCTTACCAAGAAGGCGAAGGGCCAGTGCATGAGGTACAGATCGACATAGTCCCAGGCCGAGTTTCTTTAGGGACGTCTTGCATGCTTCTTCGACATCGCTGGCACGGGCGTCCACCGACCAGAGCTGTGTGTTTTCAAAGAAATGACTGGAGCATGAAGACTATCTCCTAACATGTGGAAGGATTGACGTATATTCTCTTATACCTTGAAAAAAAAAATACACAAAAGTAATCATTAGGCCTACATGAAGACTTTGATGTCATATAAATTTGAAATACATTTACATTGTACATCTATTGCTATTGAAGTCGCTAAAACAAAGAAGACATTAAGAAAGAATGGGATATCTTTTATCATAACCTCAAGAATACATGTATTCCTTGTTAAAGGGATGGTACGGTATTGGTGGAGATGAGAATTGGGCTTTTAATTTTTTGCGAGATACCAAGAAACACTTATGATATAGTACAGAGCATACCATTTTAAGAAGAATTCAAATATTTGATGAAAATTGGGTTTGGAATCACTGAAACATCCAAAAACAAAGTAAAACAAAGTGATCGTAATAAACTGTAGGTCCCACACTTTATTAGAATCACTCTTTTTTTTATATCTCAGCCATTTCAAAACCAATTTTTGTCAAATAAACGTTGAATTCCTTATAGAATTACATGCTCTTTCATATTTCATAAGAGGTTTCTCATTATTTCACCAAAAAATGTTAGAACCCCGAAATTAGGTCTCAACCAAAACTGTACGATCCCTTTAAATACCAAATAAGGTATCACTGGAAAGGTTTCATTTCGTTCGATCTGATGACGGACTTACGCAGTACTTTAAAATGTTTTAAACTGGCGCTTAACCCGTCATTGCAGGTAGGCCTAAATAACAATGTTTAGAAGGTAATACAATAACTGTTTTCCATTTCTATTTCATGTTGTTTCGTTCGTTCCCTTCACTTAGTTTCTTCTTCTTCTCCTCCTCCTCCTCCCCTTTTTTCCCGGTTTTTGGGCTTGGCTAAAACACAATAATGATAAAAGACCGCCAACACACCTTGGTAGTGACGAAGATGTCTTCACGAGTGATGGTCCCATCAGCGATCTTCTCCTTGATCGCCGCCCCGACTTCTTCCTCGTTGTTGTAGGCAGCAGCACCGTCGATGTGTCGGTAGCCGGCGGCAATGGCTTCCAACACAGCCACGCGCACTTGGTCTGGTTTCGACTGTATTGGTGACGTCACAAAAAAACAAAACAAGACATAACATACTTGCACTGATGATGATGATGATGATAGTGATGATGATGATGACGACGACAATACGGAGACCGGCTGGCATGTCACTAAACATTGATATAATAACTACGATACCACTTATTATTATTATCATTATTATTGTTATTATTATTATTATTATTATTATTATTATTATTATAATTATTATTATTATTATTATTATCATTATTATTATTATTACTATCATTATTCTTCTTATCATTATTATTATCATTATCATTATCAGTATTATTACCATTATTATCAGTGTTATTATTATTATCATCATTATCATTATCATCATCATCATCATAATCATCATCACCATCATCTTTGTCATGATAATTGATATTCTGTCATAGCTTAAATACGTTGCATCGCGGCTTCGATCGTTCGCGAAGTCATGGGTCACGTATTTATAATCTGTTGTATACCACACTTCATGGATCCTTGACTTTGATTGGGGGAAATGGGGGGGGGGGGGTAAATTCAACAATCTATTGCATTTAACCCCACAGTTGGGAGTATTTGAAGTATTGTCCCACAATACAAAACCGTCGACTGCCATAGCGGAGAGGTGACGTTGTGCGATGTGTGATCACAAAGTCACAGCGCAGACAACAATATTATCATGTTAACAATACTTTAATGCAAGCTCCAATGATCATGAAAACGAATTGAGATCCCTTTGCGTGATAGAGGGAGTCCATATTCCGTATATTATAGATTATAATTATTTCGTAGGTCACCGTGTTATTAGTCCACCGGGCCTACCAGTTCCGGCCCAGGGTTGGGGTGTAAGAGGTGGGAGGGGTATAGTGCTCGCGGTTGGTTGGTCCAAGGGTCAATGCTAATCACCCACCCCACCCCATCCCACCCCTCCCCCTTTGATTGATGACTTCCAGGGAGCGAAAGGTGACCCTTGTCCGATACGCCATCGCAATGCAAACGTTTATGGCAAGGCAAACAATTTTATTCTCAATTACAATGTAATAGTGCAAGTTCCGATGGTCATGGCGTTGAGTGGAAATATGTCGGTGTAACGCTACCAGCAATGCCGTGAAAGCGGCTTGAAATCAGCCCAGCATTTTATAGATTTTGATTTTGCAAGTGACCTGTTATCAGTCAATTGGGTCACTGATCGATTGGCTCTATTCTTCTTCAATACACGTGCAGGGCTGCGGTTACCGCGAATTGATATGCCTACACCTCGTTAATCTTTAACAGGCTTGTTATAGAGTCCAATTACGATTCGTTTCGATTTCATGCACGCATTATCATAATATCATAGGCCCATTACAATTGATAACAGCGTTTGCAGGTTATCCGTTTGCAAATCGAATGAATCAGGCATAAAACACAAAAAGGATATCAGCCGTCCACTAGCATGACTATAGTATCGATACTCTGACTTAGTTACTTTCTTTAAAAAAGGTAGTAGTTTAAAGATGGCCCTTCCCTTTTGCATTCCTTCCCAAATAGCACAAAACATGATATATTCCACCAGAATGACAAGACTATTGTAAATCTATAATATTTCTGTGATATTTGAAGGTTGTTAGCCGTTAAAATTCAAATAATGCACCAAACGCTCACCGTAATGTATTCTGTGTACTAGGAACAGGTGCAATCCTCCTGTGGTTGTAATGTGATACTTATACTTCGAACAACAGATATGAATGTTAAAGCTGTCAGAAAAGAAGAATTCACTAGTTTCTCTTACTTTGTTATCAATGGCAAATAACAACACACCACTTACATGAACTACATGTACAACTAAGTGCATCACACAGGTCTGTAAAACTAGACTAGTATAGTATTTAGATTTGTAATTTTTGCGTAGTTTGCAAAAATTATTCAAATCTTAACGGTCAATTTAACTAAACAAATAAAGACCCTCTTGAGTTCAAAATTTACAGGAGGTTTCCAAATAGTGTTTTCTTCAATACCTAAGTGTTCTCACCAATTTTCAAAAATTTGCATGCATTGATGCAAAAGGGATTGGCTGTCTTTAAGGGTTGTCAGTTTTAAGCTGTTGAAAACAATTCAAGGAGGGGGATTCAGTGGTATAGAGAGTCAAGGTTGAATCAATGCCCTCCTTTTATTTTTTATTTTTATTCACTTATTACTTTCTTCTTCTTCTTCTTCTTCTTCTTCTTCTTCTTTTTTCGTTTGGAAGATTGCTGGTGGAGTAGCCGATTTTCATTTACCGGTATAAATATTTTATTTTTTTCTGCTCAAAAAAAAAGAAAAAAGAAATGAAATCAGGGTTTTTTATGTCTTTTTTTGGGGGGTCTTTTTTCAGCCAAAAGTGTGAGTGTGTGTGTTGGGGAGGGAGGAGCTGCGTGCGGTCCCCCAGTGTCATAACAGTGGACAGCATCATAGTGGCTTTCTGTCTGTATGAGGATCCCGGGATAGAATCCAGCTCGAGACTACAGAGCCACATTCGAGTAAGACGGGGGGGGGGGGGGGGGGGGGTGGGCATGCAGAGAAAGATTATAGAATCATATATAATCATAGATTATTATAAATTGTTTTCACCTGCCTGATTGCAGCATAGTACAATGTAATATAGTGGATTTCAATAAACTATGCCATACGAATACTACGAGTACAGCTGGTACAAAGACATTCCGGAGAGGGGGTAGACTAATATTTCCATCTCCCTGACTTTACAAACTGGAATTATATCCGTCAGTAGTTGCGCTGTATTCGAGCACCATGTTTTCTGGTATGCAATATATCGAGTCGGTGTGTATCACACTGTAAAGTGGGCCACCCACCGGTAGCGGTATAGAACAGCCCAACTTCACTTCGCAGTCCACTGCTTCACCTCAACTAGCCCGACCAGACGCTGTTACGCTATGCGAAAAACCGCGACGTACCATGTACAGCGACTGGGCTGTGTATAGTTACACCTCAACGTGCTATTCGGTGGCCAGTGGTCACCGACCTTAATTAAAGTGCGTCATTTTTACGTACAGGTATGTATTATGGGAAACAAAGGCTTAAGTACCCACATCCTGTTCCTAAAACATAGCGAATGATAATGTTACCTTCCACGTGCCCAGGCCGAGCAGGGGAAATGGCCGTCCGTTGGCGAGTTTCACGCTGATGTTTTTGGCGGCCATGACTTTTCTCAGCAAGCTAGTGCGAGTCGAATGCGATGAGGAGAGTCGCACAATGGTCCCTGTTATGTGGGCGTATGTTACGGTCTTAAAGTGTAACCCGGTCTTAAAGTGTAACTCGATGCCTAGGCTTCTGAAAATGTGTCAGAGCGATGCGTAGGCAGCGGTCGAGCACACATTTCGTTGTGCCAATCTCCCATGGGAGAGAGGCTCAGGGCCAGCGGTCCTGTGGTGCAGACTCATTTACGACCAACAAGGGTGTCTGCCTGCAAACTAGCGGTATATCGTGATAAATAATACATTTGTCATAGTCAAGCACGTTCATTTCAATTCAATTCAATTGAATTCACTTGTTCTTCAACATGATATAAATGAAATCTTTAAAGAATACAAACTACTTAAAGGCAAAGGACCTTACCTTGTCACCAACGAAATAACAAAATTCATGTCAAACTATCACAGATTAATAACACGTACTGAAGAACGTAGGAGTTCACTAGAAAGCAATAGCTTGACATGTACTCCTCAGAGTATAACCTTTCTAAAGAAATAGATTAGAGGGCAACTGGAGAGAGGAAAAGAAAGGAAACAAACTTCTTTCTTTTTTTTGCATAAAGAACTAAGGAATGAAAATAGTTACTATACAACGCAGCACACCACATCTCGAGACATACGAGCACGGACAATATTAGGACAAGATGCCTGTACTTCAGAATAATTATTATAATAGGAAGGGGGATGCAGACATGAGTTATAGGTTTGATACATTAAAAGAAAAAGAACAAAATGAAGAAAAAAGAGCAAAATCAACGATAAATAGAACAATTACGATTTTTTCATAATGTATTTCTTATTTTGTTTGTAAGATTTATTAATTTTTCTTCAACATATTTTGCTATTATGAATCAAAATCATTTTTAGCGTTCAGCGAAATTTCAGAAAATATCAAATTACTATGTACATGATTTAAAGGAAAAAAAGAATGAATGTGCACAATAATTCTATTATCAAAATATATTGCATTACCAAAATTAATGTGCAAATAATTACATAAGAAATTATGGATTTTTTTTTGTATACCTTCTTCAATAATAAGAACCAAATGATAGAGCTAGGCAAATAGTATAGTTAAGTTAGAAGCTTCATGTTAGATTATGGCGGTATCCAGGCGTGTCCATGGTAGGGAGGTGGAATTTTCACATTTCCAGCATCTTCTTGAAAAATATAATTATGACATATACATCTCCACTAAACTTAAATTTGGGAGATAGCATCCCTGGGTAAAGGAATCCCACTTTGTTTGAAGGAGCACCAAATCCAAAGACCTCAACATATACGAGACTGTTTGAACAAAATACACCCAAATCTTCTCCAGAACCATGCAGAAGTAAGAGAGCTGATGCAATGCTATATTAGAAGGTGAATGTATGAATGATTTCTTTTTATTTGCTATGTCAGATGGGGGGGGGGGGGGGAAGGAGGAGGGCGGCGTAATGTTCATATTTTTTACATCTTCTTGAAAAGAATTTTACTTTACATGGCAGGTAGCATCCCCAGAGTAATTCAACACCTAACACTTTATTGTTACATAAACAATGTAACGGTTTTGCTGGCTTGTAACTCTATTTTTGTGGACTTTTATTTGCTCAATTTTTGCCTATATATAGCACATTTCTGACTGTTATACATCCCAAGACGATGAAGGTCCTCTGTGGTTTTTCACTTTGAAACCCCAGATGGTGGCCACTGATGCAGCGAAGGAAAGTGATTTCATCGTTTTATTGTCTTTCTTTTTTTTTCTGATCGGTGGGGTATCTACTGCTTGTATGGTAAAATCCACAATTTTATCTGGAAATGCAAAACTTCTTTCCCCATGCTTTCACTTTTCTTTTTATTTTATCTCTGCTTTCTTTCTTGATGATTTCCTTATTTCTCATTTGCAAAGTTAGCCATGATTAATGGTGAACAAATAAGTATGTTTTCGAAGGTGTTTATTGATACATTATACCAAACAGAAACAACTATAAATGATAATAATGAAAAGAACTACTCACATAGGACCTGACGTGTAGGCCTACATATTGGTGTCTGCTCCACGTAATGTGCGGTTTATTGCACATGATTGTTCTCGAAAACACCCCATAAAATATCCTGCATACAGAAATGATCATCCCTATTGTGATTATTAAGTGTACAAACATTTTACAAGTCACTATGATAAGGAAAAGTTGCTTGGTATATCAAATACTATTGTAGAGGTTTTAACATCTACACGTATCATATTGCTGCTTAAAGTCATGCAAGACACTCGCACATCACGCGTTAACAACACATTGACACGAGACACTCACATATCAAGTTATACATAGATTAGCTACCAAACCAAATTGTGAAAAGATGGCAATTTTCACTTCTTAGATTTAGGTTGCCAGTATGATGGTTTGCACATATACCTGTCATTCCACCCCCCCCCCCCTTTCAGTGCTATTTAATCCGTCATCTCCTCATCTGTCATCCACCTCTTCATCTATAACGCCTCTTAAGAAATAAGCGCACTTCATATAATGATGGAATCTTGTAAGTAAGGAAGAAAATTATAATATTTCTTTATTTATGACATGTTGAAATATAGGCATGCAAAATAAATGTACTTTTCTATTCTAAAACCATAGCAAATATAAAAGTTCTGATATAAATGAGTTGGAAAGCTATGACAATATATATTCGTGATTCTGCTGACAGTCGCTTATACACACTGCACAGTATACCAAATCTTTTCCGAGCAATACAATATTAAAATGTATCTTGACATGACGTGCATCATACATAAATAAGGTTGGTCACCTCAGAGTGACAATACATGAAATGTGTATGTACGTTATACAGTGTGCAATAATCTACTTTGATAGTTCAAGGGAAACATTGCACACACGTATGTTATGGAGCCCATTTCACAGTCCCCTCCTGAGCATTGTTTAATGGGAGGGGAAGATTGCCACACTATTCTTTTGAATTACACATCGACAGTATTGCGTCATATGCCATCACTGATAATGCCCTTTTCGACAATGCAATGCATATTATATGTTTCTAAATCTGCCCTCAAAGGCTCTAATGTGTAAGATTCCATTATGATTACTCAAAAGCTGAGAAAATATCTTCAGCGAATATTTATTAAGACACTGAGAACAAAGAGCAAAAACTCAGTCTATTACAAATTCCGAATTTGCTTGTGTCTAATGGTAACAGTGAACAATATACATACAATATTTTTGCACACTGATGCATCAAATAAAAAAAAAGAATTATATGGATTAACAAATACTTGCTGATAAAAAGCTGAAATACCCGTGAAATCGTGAAATAAACGACTATAGAAATGGCAAGATTGAAACCTTGTCACACTCCCAATGACTCTCCAAAATAGATATTTAACAAATGTTTAAACACAAAACTTTTCATAGAGGATACTTTGGCAACTGAATGCAACTTATGCAACAAATGTTTAGATAGAAAACTTTTCATAGAGGATACTTTGGCAACTGAATGCAACTTACATTGTAAATATTGACGATCATAGAATATGTACAGATTATTCGTTTATTTAGATACCGTCACACACTACTACAACAAATACGATACTACAGCTTGGAATACCAGAATGCTGAATAGGTCAACTGGCGGTGGAATAGCTGGAATGTAATTAACATAATTAATGCATGTATACATCAGAAATGGCAAGATTGGGAGACTTGTTACAGTCCCAGTCAGAATGACTTCCAAGTCACAGAGGTTATTTGGCAACTGAAAACAACTCAAGTTGAACAATCATCGATATGATTATAGTCCTATGTACAATCCATTGCTTTTTATATCACCACACACTACTACAACAAGTACAAAAATGAGTCTGGAATGCTAACGCCGAGTAGGTTGGATTTGAAATACTGCAGCTGGAATGCCAGCATCACCACTGCCTCGACACGCAAATGACTGTCCATCTTCTTGTCATTCGCCGAGCCTTTCTTCGCCATCATCATCTGATTTTCTGCCTGGACGTGGTTGACACTGACACTCAAATAGCGATGTATAAACAGGAACAAACACCACAATAGCAATACTCTGCAATTCATTTTCGAAACTTTCAAAGTGCAATTCTTATAGCAAGCGAGCGAAAGACGGAAAGAACTGGCTGATAACGTACTCAAAACCACGGATGGTGTGTGAGCAGACGACAGAAAGAACTGGCCTGTAAACTTATCCCAAACCACAGGTGGCGCTCTATATGCGAGACACATTTTCAGAAGCCTAGGCACCGAGTTACACTTTAAGACCGGGTTACACTTTAAGACCTTAACAGGCGTAACCTCTGCACGTGTATTGTATACGCACTCGGAGGGGTGTAGAATGATTGTGGTATAATGCCCTCGGGGCCAGAAGTCGGACAAACAAAAATGATATTGCGAGGGGACAAGGAGGACACTCATCAAATTATTACACCGTCACTTTTGTACTGCATGGAAAGAATAAACCGAAATACATTTGATCTGGACAAAACTGCCCAAACCTTGAGAGAGAGAGAAAGATTGAGTTCAGAGGGGGTGGGGGTAGGGGGCATGGGGTGAGCGAGCTACTCTGACGTGTGTGTAAAATGATTGATCTAATATTTCAAGCTCCATGCCATCAAATAACCATGAAGCTGCTCTATACACAATGTGTATATATCTCCTTGGTGAAATTCGGTGCACAAAATAATGTATGTTTCGCCCCCTTCACAGCTACTTTAATTGACCTCTCCCCTCCATCGAAATCTTCTATTCATCTTTACATCGGCTATTTAGGATTTTTTATTTTTTATTTCACCACTGTTAGAGAATTCACTAACCAAGAAGAAAGCTCTGATAAGGGAACATAATAGTTATCGATTAAAAAAAATGTCTGTAATTTGGTGGACTGATATGCCATGCAGATGGTGCATTTTCGTGTCGTGCTGTTTGCGTCAGTCAATACTCAAACAGATCAATTCTTCATAGATCTATAATTATTATTGCCCCCGTCAGCCTCCAGTTTTTGTTAGCTCACGTGCTCGAGTAAGAACCGTACGATGAGTGGATGCCTGGGCAAGTAAGTCAATAAATCTATAGACTGGTGTATTTGCATGCACGAAGCAGTGGTTCTTGGTATATCATCGACCTGACGGATCGCATCTATCCAGTTCGATCATTTCAATCCGTGTAGAACCGCATACTGTACTCAATGAAAAAATACAAAACTTGTAAAACTGTTTAAATTTCACTAATTTTCTCATCCTCTCTTTGATTTCTTACAATATGAAACTTTTTGTCATTTTTCGTCTGGTTTTGCTCTATCCTACTCTTTTTCTATACGATAAATTTTCTCGAAATCGTATATTCGAGGTGTTTACACTGCAGTATATGTACCTGGCAATATGACATTGCGTTACATTTTCACTTTACATGTTTTTCCTCTATCATAATATTATTGTTTTACATAATCATAATGTATTGACGCATATTCAAATATGTCAACTTTATTCGTTAAATTTTGCTCTTCTGTATTGAAATGCAGAAATAAAACTGAATTGACATGAACTGTACTGAATATTCGGCAATTAGCCATTATTTCTCTCTTGCATGTATTATTACTGCAATATTTTGTGAGGACGTTTTACGGTATGATATTTTTCATATTTGAATGACGAGATTATTACATTCATATTAAATAGTATACTGTAAATAAAACGACGATAATGAATAGCAAACTACAACAAATCTACTTTTACAGTACAGGATTCATGTTATAAAACATATCCGGTTTGGTATACTGTTGCGTGTCAACGAAATTTAGCAAGGTTTGTTTGAAGAAAAAAATCAACAATACATTTTGAAGAAATCAATTGGTATTTCATTACTAGGGTGTTAAGACATGTCGAAACCTGTTTTCATTTATACCTGTCATGAGATCTACAGAGATGAGATACCATATTTTGTATTTCACGTTTTTATAATGATAAGACTTTCCAATGAGTCCCTTTATATCGTTGTTAAATTATAATTTTCTCTCATCTACAACGTGTATACAATGAAATATATAAGTATTATTGACCCTAAATTTAGGAACGATCTTCACCTTCTTCTTCTCGTTTTATAATCTTCTTAATTCTTCTTCTTCTTCTTCTTCTTCTCCTCCTCCTCCTTCGTCTTCCTTTTTGTTCTTCACTTTTTTGTTACACTTTGGTTCTTAGGTCGAAGCAGGATTAGTTTTAAGAGCACCCTCTATTGGTTCTTTTATGCTAGTTTTCCTTTTGGACAGCGCAGAAGTACGATTTTTATTAGCCTGATTTATGAATAACATACAAATTTGTACTATACACTTTCACGAAAGTCCAGTTGGCCTATAATCACACACCTTTTTTTTTCTTTTTTCTTTTTTACTATTGATGGAGATGAATTCACATGGCTGCTAAGGAGCCGGCATGTTTCATAAAGAGTTGCGATTGATCTTATGCTCGATTTAGTGAGCGTAACTTGGTGAATCGAGTGTAAATTCAATATTGAGCGTAAGTCCTGTTTCATAAAGACACTTAAGGCCTGTGCTTGATTTCAAGAAAAATCAAGTACAGTGTATAACTTTAAGTAGATTGAGCATTGCTTGCGATCAATCGCAAAGTTGTTAATGAAACGCAATTTGAGATTAATGCAACTTCAATCTTTATGAAACAGCGCCCCGTATACCCTCTACAGTATGTCTTATCTCATTTCCTGTGTATGCATGGAGATGTCAGTTAAAAAAAAGAAGAGTCCTTTGAGTATACTAGTATCTTTATTCTTATAGTTTAGTTACGATAGTCATCTTTTATGCTATATCCCTATGAGCTTTTCCTCAGTCGTTTTCTCTTCTCTCCAGCTTTTTTCTTATCCTAGTACCAATGCTCGACATTATAAAAGGAAAAAAAAAACCCCACAGAAAATGTGAATGATTTACACAAGTGATTCTCTTCATCATTCAGAATTTCACGTTCATCACCTCTCTCTCTCTCTCTCTCTCTCTCTCTCCATTTTCCAACCATGTCATTCCCCTTTCCTCCTGATGAAGTTAGGTAACCAAACCTCAAATTTTATACTGTAAACAGAGCCACAAACGCTAATTATTGTGTAGGCCTACCTCCTCCCTATAAATTTTTCATCTTTTTGCAAATTATTCTGTACAAGGAACTATATAGGCTCATCTACTAGATACACTGTTCTAAAAAGAAAACTGCAAATAAACATAATCATGAAAAGAAAACATAACATCAGCCTCAGGGGTGTTACTGATCGATGCAAATCTGATCGATGTATATCTGAGACAAGCCTTGTGTAGGCCTACTTTCTTCTTCTTCTTGATACTCAATCTTGAGTGATACACGCCATTAAAACCAAAACAACAACAACAACAACAACATTCTGTTTGTTTGTTTGTTTGTTTTTCGGGGAAGTTTGTCACAAGAGTTAGGCTTACTGACGTTGGTATCTCTTGAACATGACACGGGACTAACAAGCTGCACCTGTGGCGTTCCATACTGTTTGTGATTCAACTTGCGTGACTGGCGATGTGTATGATGATGCTACGCATGGTACACGTACAAGTATCAAACACTGTCAAATGAGCATAGCGAGCTGAGAGCCGGAACTTTCCCGATCGCTAGCTCATGAGCTGAACATCCTGTGTGTAATGTACGGGTGAAAATGGCAACAGTTCCAAAAGCTAACGGTCAGCCATCGACATCTCCCAGTCCGACAGAATCACATCATGAAGACTGGCATCCTTTTGACGTTTTCAACGAGACAAATGCTAAACGGGTCGCATTTATCCTCGTTCTACTTCTTCTCGCCGGTCACTCTCTGCGGCGACACTGGAATCGTAAGTACAATTTGTAGTACTAGAGACCACCGTGGAGCCAGTCCGCGGCGACGCGACAGCGGCGGCTACCCCGAGCCGATGGTCCGCCAGCTCGATGGTCCGCCAGCCACCACCCGGCCCGGCCGTCTTTTTATCCTTCTGTGTTCAGAGTTACTGTTTCACTTAACCTATCAAGAAAATAAACGGCAATTGTGCACTTTACGGCCCTATATTATCGGTCTCACAATTGCCAAATAAACATTGGTGTGTGTGCTCTAGATCTAGTAGGCCTAGCTAGGGGAAAACAGGAATGGATTTATTTGGTATTTGTGTAAATTTGGTATTGGTGTAAATTTGGTATTAAAGGACAAGTTCACCTTCATAAACATAAGGATTGAGAGAATGCAACAATATTGGTAGAACACATCAGTGAAAGTTTGAGGAAAATTGGACAATCGATGCAAAAGTTATGAATTTTTAAAATGTTTGTGTTGGAACCACTGGATGAGGAGACTACTACAGCTTGTGAGTCATATGCGTACAACAGTATAAAGAAAATGTAAAGAAAATTCAACATAATTTCACTTTTTTTCGCATAATAATAGAGCACTTGACTTGCCTCTTTCTAAAGGCAGGGGGAATAATATTACCCATAACATTTGTCGGTAACGAGTCGGGGGAATGTGTACTTTTTTCAAAAGATGAAATTTTGTGAAATTCTCTTTATATTTTCTCTATATTGTTGTACGCATGTGACATCTAAGTTATGTTGTTGTTGTTGTTGTTGTTTTGTGTTTAGTGGCGTTTTCCATTCTCTTTAGAATATTTACGCCAAACACTTATCTATAAATTTCTTTTCCTTTTATCATTTTTTTTTTTTTCAAAAAGAATATTGTAATGAGTATCCTTGGTCAGCTGTCGGTACGTCTATTTGCCTGCATAAAATATTCACACACTGCAGTAGTCTTCTCATCCAGCGGTTACTGCACAAAAACTTCAAAAATTCATAACTTTTGAACGGATTGTCCAATTTTCCTCAAACTTTCAATGATGTGTTCTACTAATTTTGCTACATTCTCTCAATCCTTATGTTTATGAAGGTGAACTTGTCCTTTAAACTTACTCGATTCGGCCTAGTCTATAGTATTAAAACGACTATTAAGTTGGTGAATGTTAGTATTGACCATTGTAAATATTGTAAATTGACTATTGCTAAATATACAGTACAGATCTGAGACATCCTGTACATCCAACTATAGGCAGATATAGGGCTGGCTATCCTGGGTTTCAGAGGGCTAAATTTGGCTTCTCACTTCAGCACAACTTCTACTACTAACTTACTAGGCTAGGGCCTAACGTTAGATCCAAATAAGAATACCAGGCTAGGCTAGGGATCTGTTATCGGGTCATGATATGTAGTGGGATCAAGACATGATTAATGTAGGCTCTATAAAAAGACCTTTGTTATTTTCGCAAGGGTTTGATTATTGGGAATTTCGCGAATCACTGTTGGATTGCAAATTTAACAACATGCCAAAATATCTCGAATTGACAGGCATTGGTGGCGGTGCACTTATGACAGCCTCGGAGTCAATCTCGTGAAAACAACATCTTGCGAAAATGTCAGTGACCTCCTCATTCGCGAAAATATCTGTACGTGAAAATAACAGGTTACTGTAAAAGTACTAAAACCAAGGAATGTTCGCGTGCATTTTAATTTCACAATCTTCGCGAGCACCAAACTTAGTGAAATTAAAATGCATGCAAAAATTCTTGCCTACACAATATGCATTGGATGCCAGTGAAAATTTCGTGTTGTAAGAAAGGCTGTCGGCTCCAATTTGCGAAATTTTCATGCCGCGAATATGTTATGTTTTACAGTATACACTAGTAACAGTATCGGGATTGTTCAAGAAATTTACTCACGGCCACATGCATCATTACCACTGACCAGCATCTTGTGTAGTTGTGAATGTAGTACTGTAGACAGAAAAATCGGTCTGTCTGGAGGAGTCTTTTAATCATTTTTTTATTTTATCGCTTCTCCTCCAAGGGGATCCGTGAAGCCATACGCAGTCTTCGCAGAACATCCCCGACAACCGAGTTACAGACCGATCTTTCGGTCAATGATATTGACCGTAGAACACCTACTTGATGAGCTGAGGCAGTCACTGTGAACTGTACCAGTGCCAACAAAGTGCCTTCTGCAAGGGCATAGCTCTTTTACTGTTAAGAGATTTGAACTGATGTGGTCTTATCCAATGAGCTCTTTCATGGTCCGTGATTTCAAGAAATTAGTGAATAGTGATGTTTTTCAAAATGGCCGTATGAAAAAATATGATTATTCGTACTACATAGTGTATTTTACTATATTTCTCTCCCAAAACTTCAAAAAAGAGAGTCCATACTTTCTGAGAAAGGGACAGATGTTCAAAAAGGACATGAAGAAACACTACTTACTTGGAAAAAACTTGGGAGATGTAAAGCATTGCTTATTTGCCCCTCCAGGTTTCACTATCCCTCTGATATGTGCTATACTTTTGGGGATGGCTGTTCCAGCATTTCTCGAGGATACTTTTGAACTGGTTTACACTTGTTGCTCTGACTTCTGTCCTAGGGGTTCACTGTATATAGTATGGCATGTACAGAATGGGAGTATTCAACACCATTTCCTCAAAAACTGCAATCAAAACACTGCCTATACACTGTAAGTGATTGATTACAAAGGGATACAAAAATTTTCATTTTTTTTTCTCTCTCTCTCTCTTTTCGAATCCGTCCCACTCAGTGTATGGACTGGAAAATGAATAATTTCCATTCCTGTCCCCCTTTTGTGAATTCAAGGTCAAATTAAATTCTCTCCTAATACAATTTATACAAATTGTAGCTCTTTGAAAGTTCACCAAAGGTTCTTGTTTCCTGTAATATGTACAATACCACCGATTGCAGTACCAGAGTACATGTAGTAAAACCCTTGATGTGTGACTCACTCGGAGCCAGTATTTGATTTCTCTTCAATACAACAAACAGTCTAGTCTGAAAATGGCATGCATGGTGTGCACCTTGCAGCTGCAGGTTCATTGGTTCTGTGTTTGCCATTTTGTGGAGGTATACTGTGCTGAATGTCAACATGTGATGATAATATTATGGACTTTATTAATCGATGTTCACATGTGTTCGATCCCCCCCCCCCCCCCAGACTTGAATGCCACGTGTGTAATTTATAAGCTCATGGCCACTTAATGTGTTTTCATGGCATCAAGCAGTGGCGGATCCAAAAAGGGGGGGGGGGGGCAACCGGCGCATGTCCCCCCCCCCCTTTCCCCCCTTTATATTTTTGCTAAAATCAGAAGAAATAAAAAGAAAAAAATTAAATGAAACCTGAAAGTGGCACCAGAAATATTTAGTTGCGCCTGTCCTTTAGTCTTTTGACCTATTTTTTATTCATCTAGAGCATGAATCCGCCTCTGAAAGATATTAGGCATCATGGGCACTAGCAAAGAAACAATAAAAACAAAATAAAAACAAAAACAAAGCATCTTGATATTTGAAGTTTAATTAGTATTCAATATGATATGTTTTACATGCTTGCCAAGGAAGCAATGAGTAAACTCTTGTAAGCTAACAACCCATGGGACCAACTGAGCTCAATTTACATGCAAGAGCGTGCACATTTTCATTGTAGATGATGAGCCATAATGTACTTTAACATGTACATTTTGTAATCACTATTTTGGATTAATGAATTACTGTGTAGCAGGATAACATGGGAAATGAAAGATTACTGCCTCACGAGCAAGTTGAAGTCCTGAGTCTTTCATGTATAAAGTTGTAAAAATGAAATCAAAGAGCAATGTTCCAGTATACATATATATATTTTTTTAATCCAACTGCTAATCAAAGCAAATCAATTCAGCAAGACATAATGTGATTCCAGTGCCGATACATGGGATCCCCTTTTGGCTTGGCGGATGAAACTATGGACTCTCAATTGTGAGGCCTCTACAAAAGGTTGTAGTTCAAGTCTACTAGCAACGGTGGTTGTGGCCTTTTGCCAGGGACTGTACTCTCATCGCCTAGTCCTAGCTAGGACTCAGTCTTACAGCAGGTGGAGGGTGCCTAGATCCAGTGGTCCAATGGTTCCTTGCTCATTTACATATTTGAGCTCTTTCTTTAATTGTGGACATGTGAAATACAAATGTACTTCAGAACACATCAACACATGTACAAATCAACATAAAGTGAGAATCTCAAGGGTGTACAGAGGGGTATATTGATGAGGGAATAACCTTTATTCTTCTCTGATTCTTATCACACATCTTCAATCATTTTTCTCTAGACTTGTATATAAAGGTATAAGTTGAGTCAAAATTTCATTTGGTGTAATGGACAAAAATAGGTTGGGAAATATATTCTTTGTGCATCTAGACTTACAGCTTCATATCTTTGGTAGGACATCAGAATCAATGAGTTTCATCAAAATGTAAATGGAGGCTTAAATGTCCTTCGGATATAGTGATTGTGTGGAGAGCAGAGGTTTCCCAGTTTAATGTGCACAACAGTCAAAGCACCCTTACTTGATCCTGAAGTGCATTGTCCATCGTATTTCCAGATTTCCTTTGATAGTTTATCGACTTGTAATACATTGTAAGTCTCATCAATCTTTTTAGCCATCTGCTTGTACAACACTGTTTATGAAGCAACATTTTATCTATTTAGATCAGTCTGTCTAACGTACACTGGTAATTAGAGATCTAAACCATGTTGTACAAAAGTTTAGATCGAACATAAGTCAGTGAATCAAACAAAAGTCTCTGAATACTCAATTCTGATTGGCTGATGCCTGACTTGTGTTCGATGTCTGACGGCATCTTTTCATGCAACATGGCCAAGGGCTAGTAGCAAGTGTCATCAATTTGAGTAAACTTTGTATATCAATATTTCATGCCAGGACTTCTTCTTTTTTTTTTTTTCATTTATCCCATGGATGCCATTTTGTTGCCTAGCAACCTGCCGCATTCCATTAATCGATCTTCATCTCTCTCGACAGCGTACGACTCCTGCTCTGCCCTCTTTGAAGGCGGGGCTTATCTGGGACCAGGAACTTGGCAACCTGAGGGATGTACCCTGCACCACTATTCGATCAAGTAAGATTGCATTCCAGTCATTCAAGCAGGGGTGGCATCAATGTCAAATGTCAAGGAAAGCAAAAAAAAAAACAAAACAAACAAAAACAAAACAAAACCAAAAAAAACAAAACAAAAAAACCCAAAAACCTAACAACAACAAAAAACAACATGGCAGCCAAAACACAATATCCAATGGGATAGACTTGGGAGTGACATGCCACAGTGGTGTTTTTTTGTTTTGTTTTGTTTTGTTTTGTTTCTTTGTAAGACAGCTGGGGATTGGACAGGATATCACTAAACTGATTATCTGACCAATAAGTCATTTTCACCAAAATTTGAGATGCAAGGTCTTATCACCCCAGCGACGATATTTTAAATAGAAATGTTTACAATCCTTTTATATCGCCTTTGACATGCATTGTATGATTTCATATACACATTGATTGTTTCATATAGAATGACACATTTTGTACAATTCTATCAATCAAGCAGGGGTAACCTGCAGATGAATAACAAGTTTTATGATCTGTTCAAATTATCTTGGACATACAATTTACATGTCCCTTACACTTTATGATTTGATTTCATACACTTTTTTATCCATATTGGAGTAACACTAATAATGCGATTTATAAAAGCAATAAAAGAAAGTTTTAAGGATCTTATTTCTTGTGAAGTTGAATTTTATTTAATTCAAGCACTCCTGGTGATCAACAGGCTGTGTATACATTATATTACAATTTATGTACATGTATCTGTTACTGCATATACCATGCATATTTAATACAGTTTTCTTTTTCCTGTTAAAGTTTCTATTCTATGACTTCTCAAATGAAAAAGCTTATATCCTACGATGGGTGGGGGACCTACGACGTGTATATCAATATCATCTCTGTGCAGTCATGTAATTAGCTTGTTTCAGGACTAACAGAAGATAGACACGTTTCATGGTGGCAAAATTTCCCCTTGCTTCTTTTGAACAGGATGCTATTTTAAAGTAGTAGCTCCATGCTCATAGTACACAAGAGTACATTGGATGTGAATTTCCCAGATGGGTGTGGTTTGTCAGGGAGTAATCATAAAGCTTTGATTTCATACAATGCCAAGGCTGTTGACATCCGGTGAATGGCCAGGGTTATTTATTTAGTGACCCTGCTATTCATCTGGACAAGATTTGTTCTCTCCTGTTTGCAATGCAGTATTCTTCTGTGAACAAAACAAAACAAAACCAAATATATATATAAAAGAGACATACACACAAACAAATCAGCGACAGTGGAGGAAATTAGAACTATGGCTTGATGTAAATGCTGTATAATGATAAAAAAAGAATAACACCAAACAAAACGAATGATGTAAGGTTTGTGTGTAGCTCTACCATCGATAAAAAGAGTATCTAGGCATAATGCATGCCATCTATTATGCCATAATTTCTCCAAGAAGCATGGAATTGGTCTAGAATACATTGCCAATGGTCGAATTTTCCTTCAAAATATGTACTTCTTTAAGAGTTTTTATAAATAATCAGCTTATCAAGTGTCATAGTGCTGAAATTTACATAGTTATATTTTCGTCTGAGCTTTCATCAAATTTGCAGCATCTCAAAAGAAAAAATGAAATAATTATGATAATGAAATATGCTATGTAAGGCAGTTCAGGTTCTGTTTACCTTAGGGAGCAATGATTTAGAAATGTTTAAGATATCATTTTTGATGCATACAATGTAGGTCAATAGTATCACAAAACATACTACCATATAAGATGTTTGCACTAAAGTCTAAAATGTAAGGAGATATCACTATTTTTCTCATTAAACCATAACTGTAGACGGTTTAGTCTGGAAACATTTTCAATATAATTATTGTTCACATTTTGTATATTTAACAATACTTGACATCAATTATACTGGTTCAAAATTGTACAATTGATTGTTTCTATCCCTAACTCACATTTAGAACTATTTTGAAGCACTAATGCTGGGTTTTTGTTTCATCTACAAGTGGTAAATTGTGCCTTGAAGACTTTTAATGTACCTGTAAAAATGATACATGTACCTGAAGCAATTTGCATACATGAGTTCCCTTGTTCACTACCAAGAAGAATGATCAAAGTTCCAATCAGACTTGCATGTGTACAGCTCTGGAGGTTTTTAAGTGATTAGCAAATATTAACCAGGATGTTGTTATCATGTTTCCATCTACAAGTCCAATTTGCACTCTGCATATAAGACTGCTCTTTGGGTTTGCTGGTACCTTAAAGCCCCAGACAGTTGTTGTCCGTGTGGTTTTTCCCCAAACATGTCAAATATTTTCACTCACAGATGAAAGGGTAAGATTAGGGTCATTCACACTTATGCTAAAACACTGTAGGACTGTAAAAGTGGAAATTTTTGCAGTGTTGAAATTGTTGTTTGCATTTCGGGCAACCAAGAGCTAGTGTGAAAATAAAAGCATACTATTCAACACTGAAGGCCATATGTTCCTATTATTAATGTCCTGATTCCCCGTGGAATTGAAAATGCGCAAAAATCATCTTACCTGGCCTTGTGCTATAATCGAAAAGTTACTCTTGCAAAAATATCTGCTTTTATAGTATTTCATGATGTGAATTCGAATACCTTGCAAAACGCTGTGCAGTATTTACAGAAGCCCACTAATGGTGATATTTCAGTTTGAATCCTGCCACAAAATACCACCATTCATATTTCTCACATGATCTGATACGCTCCTTGTCTTCTCCCAATGGGAGATGTGCATTTTTATTATGTGCAGTGCTATATACAGTGCATGAACAGTACCTCAAAGAAGTGTACTTTCAGGCCAGAGATATCACAGTACTGTACAAGCTGTAATATTTTTGGGAGGGTTTGATATTGGCAAATTTCACAAATCACTGTTGGACTGTGAATTTCACAGCACGCCATAATGTCACCATGTGGTAGGGTAGTGTACTTACGATAGCCTCCGTGTTCAATGTGAAAACAATATCTTGCGAAAATGTCCTTGACCTCCCCATTCGCAAAATATCTGTACATGAAAATGACAGCTTATACGGTAGTTCATGAATGAGAACATTGCCAAATGAATTTACCATAATTTACTGATAGAGAATTCTGTTATACGATTGGTCAATCAACCATCCAATACATTGTACATGTATATCCTTGTATTATGTGAATGAGGTTGTAGCCCCATTGCATTTATATGTGTACAAGATGGGTTGATCAATCCTATGTAGGTCTACACCAAACATGGCTCAAAGCTGGGGACATAACCATCAAAAATTTGTCCAAAGTGACTTAAATATAGAATTCATTCAGGCTTGAGATTTAGATGTAGAACGTCTAGTCTCCACAAAAATCATTGCCCCTACTTGATCTCATGTATTTAGTATAAATAATGGGAAATATGTACGGTCGGTCTGTGGCCATATTCCATTTGGTTGTGATCAGTCAAACACAAATTGGCAATTCTCTGATTAATGTCACATATGAGCTCACTCCGCAGTTGCTCTGTACTCTAGGATACGAAATGTAGTATTCCCCTCTATGTGACAAAAGCAAATTTTCAGTCATGCATGAATGCTTAATGCAATCATTGTAACTATTCCTTTGTACAGCCCCTGCATGCAAAAAAAAAAAAGGAAATAAATGAATGAAAAATAGAATGAAAAAAATAAGTATTTTGCCATCAATGATGAAACCAGAGAGATTGTGATGGTATTTTTTATGCACAGGGCAATGGAAGGTAAAATCTCGTACTAAATGTAGTGTTCATTTTGGAGTTGCTGGTTTGTGCTTGATTGATCACAACTTAAAAAAAAAAACAACTTTCTTGAACGGAGTTTTGCTCAAACTGTGACTCTCCTATTCCACTCATTTTCTGCTTTTATTCACACACACACACACACAAATAATGTAGGACTTTCCCTGTCATTGGTACATGGTTTTCAGGGAAACTTGTCTATAAATTTCCATACATTAGTGACTTGTTCTAGTAGTAGTATATATGCATACATGTATATATATGTAACTCCAGGGAAAGAAGTGTTCTGTCACAGAACTTTGTAAGTCATGATTTACAAATGTAATGCACCAGTCATTCACATTTTTTTCATCAGATTTTATTTAAGAATACCCATTTTGTTGCCTGGAGTGCTAATGGAATCCACCCATGAAAGAATGTTTTGATAACTTATCAACAGATGATTCATTAAAATAGAAAAGAAATAAATTTCACACACTTCTTAAAACTTCAGAGTTCAGACAGGAGGAAGGTATGGTTTGAAACTTATATTTGTTTGTTTTGATCTCACATTATGATTTTAAATTTCCTTGTTTTCAGCCAAGTCTTCAAAGATGAAATTTACCACCCCAAACATTTAGGAAGTGGCTACTTAACTTATCAATTTGTTTATGTCTTTATTTTTTTGGTGTTATATTTTCAGAGATGCACCACAATGTTTAAAGGACAAACGCATCATCATTATGGGGGACTCCAGGATGCGGCAGCTCTTCTTCTCCCTGCTGAACATCGCCTCCGTACAGGCACCGGAGGAAGCAAAAGTCGTAAGTGGTATCCACTCGTGACATTGCAGCCATTGGAGGTGACGTTTCTTTGATCTTAGGGTGACAGGAGTACCTGTGCTGGTGCCTGTACTATAGCCTGAGTTGATAATGATATATTAAATATATTTTAGACGAATATGACAAGGCATCTTTGAATAATTGAGCCTTATTTTTTTTTTTTCGGGGGGGGGGGGGGGGGAGGGAGGGGGTTGCTTAATCAATTAAGTGTCATGATATTCTGAAGAAGTGCTATAATTCTATATTCCTTAGTTTGATTCTCCCTGACTTATAGTGAAGATGAACCAGTAATTGATTGTTAATTGAAAGGGCTGAGGGATAGTAATAAAAGCATATATTATATATATCATTCAATTTGTGTGTTTGTGTATTCTCTTGTATAGATGGAGCCATCTAAATTTAGGATAGATTTATGCACATATCTGTTTCCTGTCAAATGTGCCATTTCTGCCATTTTTTATTCAATTTCTTCTTTTATACTTTTCTTCTTTCTTCAGCATTCAGATATACACCACCATGAAAAGGATACTAATACTGACATTGTAAGTACAAGATGCGAACCTTGCGTTTACCTTACAAAGTTTTCATGAATTGAATTTTGCAGAAGTAAGGGAAGGAAAAACTATAAATACATGTTTAATAGTACAGTAGTTGTATGTATTTTGAACAATGGTTTCAAATTTGATTTTGCATTATGTAACTGATTAATTCTGGCATTTCTAAATTTATAAATTCACAAGCTGCTCAGTGTACATAGAGCATTGCATTGAGGTTCGAGCCTACTGGAAGAGATTTTAGTAATTTGAACTGCTAGTAGGAAATTCTCAACCAGAGCAAGTTGCATGGAATGAGGCATCAGCAAAACCCTGAGCAGAACAGACAAGTCATAAAACAGTCACAACTTGAAGGATAATTTTATTGCTGACAAAGTCACATGACTGCATTGTAGGTCATGTGACTGGTCATGTGACTGCCACTTGTATTGCTCCCCAAACTCTTGAAACTGGCATCCAGTGTCTCTCACTGGTACATGTTGAAACTAAGCATTCTGATAGCTGCATCTCAATGGGACCAGTTTTTGCCATAAAAAACCCACCAGCTTTGCCCATCACATCTTTCCTTTGAGTTTAAAAGCAGATACCATACTGTAAGTGCAATTCCCTATATGGTCGCTGACTAATGTGTGTACTGGGCAAAGCAGGTGCCTGAAAAAAAAAAGCGATGTACACCCTCGCTTCATTCTGGGGGAAAGAAAGAGACATCCTCCTCCTCCTCCTCCTCCTCCTCCCCCTCCTCCCCCCCCCCCCCCCAAAAAAAAAAAAAACAAACAACAAAAACAAACAAACAAAACAAAACAGGAAAGTAGGGGCTCAAAGTGTCTGTGTGTAACAATATTTCCGCTCAGTTTCATCATGATATTGTGCATATTGATTTCTTCAATATCCAAGGTCATGGGTGATTCCATTAGGCTTTCAGGTTTGTTTTTACCACCATGTTTTGCTTTGTTTTTTCATAGTAGTCAATGCTTCAGTGATTGTATAATGCAATGAGAGTTTTGACAGATGATGGCACAGTGCGGGTGCCTTTATCACTGCATGGATAGCCATGTCATGGCCACCACCAGTGCTGTCAGGATATTCGCACATGTCATGCAGATCATACTTTGACCTGATCAGACCTATTAGGCAGTTAGACATATAACATGTATTTGCTTAAGGGTTTAGCTGGGGATTTTTGCGAGGAGCGTGTAAGCTGTCGAGCATGCACATGTGTTCCAGACACCCAAAAGGGAAGTGTCCCCTCTCAACAGTATGTGATCATATTTAGGGCTGTGTTCTATTGACTCGATGGTTATATTCAGCACGGTTCTCAGGAAAACTAATCACTTCATCAGACACATTTAACATGGTCTTGTTAGATGTGTGTGTGGTTGCAACATTGTTTAATAGACGTGTGTTGGTACTAGTTTACTGTATATTTAGCAAGTCTGATTTCTTTCACAAAGCGGGACTCCCCGACAATTTTGCGAGTGGTTAGATTTGCGATCGTGGAATACAGTACATAATGAACAGAGAAATGTACACGTAGGCATGTCCCATTCATGTCAAGGTCAGAGTAAATATTTTTGTGTGTTATTAAATTCACAGGTAGCACATGAGAAACCCAAAATTTGTGAAAATATAAACCTTGCGATGTATACAGTGTATACAGTATGCAAGAAATCTCAAACAAACTCTATGTGTACTGCTGTGGGCATCTAGTTTTTTACCCAGAACCATAGCCAAATAGGCTTCAAATAACAATATTTAACAGGTGATTAGGTTTCATACAGTGTGAGAGGTGGATATTGACAGTGACATTTGTTGAGCTAGAGAAGCATGTGGCATAGTATGTCCATTTCACATGTACTGTACACTGTGGAAATTTTCACATTGTGGAAAGTTTTGCTCACTTCATGCAATATGAAACTAGCACAAAAACAAAAGCATCGACATTGCAAAATAAGTTCAGAAAGATGGTTGATGAATATGGATAAAGGGTTCTCTAAACACATCCAGTAGTTGCATTTTGCATACTGTAAAAGTGGATATTTTCGTGCGACTAATTTTTCACGCTCGGCGAGGTAAGAAGAGTTTCGTGTGTTTTTAATTCTGCGGTATCAAGACATCAACTACAGGAACATATGGCAGGCAAAGATATTTGCATGCTTTTATTTTCGCGCTAGTTTCTGATTGCGCGAAATGCGCGAAAATTTCAGCACCGTGAAAATTTCTACTTTTACAGTACCTGTGACAGTTTCGATGACTTGCTGTCAGTCATCGTTCTCAAACGATGCCTAATCAGCAACTGAAGATTTGGCGCCAATTAGCAATCACCCAGGTGTGACATCCAGATGAAAGCACTATCGTAAATATCAGACAGTTGGTATGCCCCCCCCCCCCCCCCCAATCCCGGGTCATGTTGTGGGGGGTTCTCTTTATTCAGATGGCCTCTCTCTGATATGTCTGTTCAGGTCAACTGGATGGGGATGGGGTGGTATAACGAGGGAGAGCCAGGACCTTTATTGCTGACTGAGAGGAGTGATAATCTTCCATATCAGGGCAAATACCCCACTACCCCTACCTGTCAAGCTATTTATGTATCAATCTTCGTACATACTTATCTGTCTTTCAATTTTCTTTCTTCTATTTGTTATCATATTTCTCCTCCCCCTCCTTTCTTTGTTTAAGTGAAAATCATATGAATTCCTTTATCTTTATTCCTGAACAAGTTGAACACTATCTGTACCCAATTATCTTGCCCACACAGGAATACTGGTGGCTTCCTGAGTTGAATGATACGACAGGGGAGGCATACTCAAAAAGATTGTTGGTAAGTCTGTAAGATTCTTTGTTTTTCTTTTTGTTCATTTATCATCAACTCTCAGCACATTTGCAATTGTACCAGTTTGTCAAGAAAACTAACTTTTTGAGGCATGAATTTTCGTCAGTTTGTCTTCGTTTAACTATCAAAAGCCAGTAAGAGCAAGAGAAGCATGATAAAGCTAAATTTGCTATCTGTAGCCGTTCACATGATCCAGGAGGACAGAGCCAGTAGATGAAACCCTTGAGCTAATGATTACACCCCACAGTGGTTTGACCGATGCCGTATGATATTCATTTGTTTGTTTGTTTGTGTGTTTTTGCAATTTCACACTTACAGCAGGCCGAGGTGAAGCCTTTATTCGTGGTTCATGGCGTTGGAACGTGGACCATAAAGCTGAACGATGGCTCTCCGACTGCCCTTGAGCAGTTCCAGAGTAAGAGACATATTCCTTGAAATAGAGATGAAAAGGATTACAGTAGAAAACTAGAAATTAAAGCATTCGGCGAGTGCAGACCCGTCAAGCTAGCAGTTCATGTCCACCCATACATGCATGCAATATTCCAATATAGAAGCCTTTTGTTTATGTCACTAGCTTCCAGCTGTGCGGCACCTCGCCCGAGCAGAGAATGCACTTGAGTTTGCATATATGTAAAATCTCCAGTACGCACAGCTTGAGCTCCTAAGTTCATTGACCCTATATGCCAAAATATACAAAAATCCTTCAAATATCCATAAAGATTTCCGGATCACTACCAAAAGTGAATCATCTATTGCTTGTGTCATTATCGACGGTTCCTGCAGTATTCATTCAAATCCGTTCACAACTTTTTGAGTTATTTTGCACACAGACAAACAAACAAACAAATAAGCACACCAATGCCAATGAAAACATAACCTCCTTCCTTGGAAGAGGTGAAAAACATGAATTCAACGACCTGCCAAAATAACTGCCCTTTGGATATGTGAGTAATAAGTGTGAGAGCATTGTACGTACTGTACATGCAACATGGGCAGGCAACTGCTGCACACAGATGCATGGCTTTGTGGCTACATGCACATAATTTATGCCTATATGTTGAGAGCATGCAAGCAGTACAGTATTCACGTTCGTTCATTAGTAGACAAACTAGGAGGCACGCATCAGCAGCAATCAATCAAGGTGTCATTGCTTTTAGTTGTGGTCAAGGGGGTGCGGTGGTGGAGGAGTATTTGATAATTGGAAATACCATTAGATTAAGGTAATGTAGGCCCATTTTGTGTTTTCAGTAGGAATTTGCTCAGTTAGCATGGTATTCAGTTGAATTACATCTGTTTTTATTCCTCTGCACCCTTCCCTCATGCAAATTTACCAACGTCTGCTGATAGTCAATTCCCGCCCACAAATTCAACCGCCTGCGATATTGTCGTACAACTCCTGATTTTGAAAAAAAAAAAAATGTTTTACACGTGAAGTATCTGTTATATTCAGTTGATTCTTGTCTCTTTCAGTTTTCCTTTTTATGCCTCCTGTATTGTTGCCTATTATGTCAACATTTGTGTAATCACATCAAAGTTGATTTCTTTCCTCTGCTTCTTAGCATGGGGAGAAGAAAAAATTCTTATATACATCACAATGACTGTGTCATTTGTTTCTGCTCTTGTCTTGTTTTATTTTTTTTTAATAGAAAATCTCACCAAACTGTCCCCAGTCATGGACGATGTGGCTAGTCAGATGCCATTGATCTGGATGCTGCAAGGTAAAGTATGAATAGATGGGTCTGTTCACAAAGTTGGGCACCTTTTAAGGCATTTTATCTTTAATTGCCTGTAATTCAATAAAAAATCTAGTTAGAATTTTCTTACTTGGCCATTTTATCTCTGGTGAAAATAAAAAGCATCTGAGAATCACAAACATATTGTTCCATAATGCATTTTGGAAATAATTATGAAAAACCAGTGTTGTGGATGTAACTGGACACCGTGTGCGTGTTACATCCACAACCCCTCATTTTGAGACATATTGGCACATCTGTAATGATCTTGATGATAAGTACTTGCCTGATTACAGTGGGCTCTCTATTTAATTCAATGCAACAACAACTGCAATGAGGGTATACTGACTTTGACAGTTATTGATGAAAGTTGCAGAAATTTTTTGGTGTCCGGTTCATCCACAACTTGTGACATTTGGGTGGAAACCGTTACACCCACAACTTTCATCATAAACTCAGGGAAGGTAGTATTCTTTTGTTCAAAGAATCTCTCTCTTTTTTCTTTCAACAGCAATAACAAAGAAAGTTCCATTTGGATGAAAATATTTTATGTGTTAAAGTTGACCATCAGAAGTGGTTATGTGTTGCATTGGATCTTACAACTGTGAATTTCTTACTCCCCTCCTTATCAATAATGTAGTGTTTGGGGTATTTTCTGTGTCAAAAACCCCTGAGTATATCTTGTGCAGGACATAATCTTGCTAGACATTACCCTTAATGTGATAGTGGAACAAAAGTTCTCGCTTTGCTATTGTCTATCTTGTCTCCTACTGGAAAATTTAAATTCTCACTGTACAACAATGAGGTTAAAATATCTGCCAGTTTCTATTGTGTCATTTTCAGTACCGTAGTACACCAGTGTGTGCAATACTACTGTAATAGCTGTTATGAAAATCTGTAGATTTTGCAAGATTTCACAAGACTCTACATATGTATGTGTCTTTTACAGAAATGTTAGAAGGGTGTCTCTTCATTACCATCTGCCAAACTAAACATTTTAGGGTTTAGTGCAATGCCTGAGTGGTGAATAAGGGCCTCCTTCTACATCTACTGGTATATATATGCTGTTATAAAATCCCTTTAGTGGCTTTCATGTAGTAGTTGCAGACTTTGTGATCCAAGTGCACAAAGGTAGTTTAGATCAAATCCATGGTGTAAATTTCATCTGTGAACCAAGACAAGCATGGAATAGACATACTATGCTCTTGTAAGTGTCAGCTTGCATTCATTATTTGATACTTGTTAACATATGTGATATGTCACGCACATTTGCTCAGCTTAAAATTTTGCCTAATCCGTGAACTAGATTTAATTAAAGTATCTTTGTGAATTCCATGTCCTTCTTACAGCACCTGTCGAAAAGGAGCTCTTGTGGGACACGAGAAAGATGATCACCAACGAACAGCTGGATCAGTACAACTCAGTCGCTGAAACTGTCCTGTGAGTTGAAGGAGGTGCCTTTTTTACCCATATTTATAGTTGTTTTTCTGTTTGTTTGTCTGTTAGTTGTCATTCTGTCTATTATCAATCTATGTTATTTATCTCTTTTTTCTATTTATCTGTATCTATCTTATATCGTTATAGCTACATGTGTATCTTATGTCCATTTATTTGTCTTTCTATATGTATCTATCCATTCATTTTATCCATCTACACTATCTATCTATCTATCTATCTATCTATCTATCTATCTATCTATCTATCTATCTATATCTATATCTATCACCACTCTTTCCTTTCCTTTTTCTTTGTTTCTTTGTCCTTGAGTCTGGATATATATGTAAGTCTTTCTACAGTCAGTGATATATACATGTATTTTTCTCTCCTCTCTCGTTTTGTCTTGTTGATGCAGAGCTGACACCCATGTCCATATGTGGCATTCATCCGTTACCATAGCAACAGGGACAAGGAAAGAAACTGTAGATGGGCTCCATTTGGCTGACCAGCCTATTGGTGATGTAAATTGACTTCTTACTTCTGCTTCTTCTTTCTGGTGACACGACATTTGCTCCTGCAACAATTGCTCCGATCTTATTTTCTCCAAGGACTTTGGGTTAGGTTGTGATAGGATTTGGGTTTAGTTTGATGGGAGGGTTAGGATTAGGGTTATGTTTGTGGGTAGGTTTTATGTTTGGCTTAGCATGCAGATATTTCATGGGAACAATTGTTGCAGGAGCAAATGTCATGGAACCCTTCTTTTTACCTTCTTACTTGCTCAACAAGCTATCCGATCGTAGGAATCCATGAATCTTTGCACACCGGTGAGAGAATTTTAATCTGCGCAGATTCAGAGTGCATCAAAAGAACTGTCACTCATAGACAAGGCCTCTTTATACTAATAAGTTTCCCAAACTGTGAGAGCTGTATGTATTCTATTGTTGGTTTCATTCCATCAGATCTTTAACAGATTCGGACAACAACCTTCCAACATGTCTTCAAAGGAGGTGCAATGTGAAGTGTTTGCAAACATTGGCAAAATTAATCCATGTACCCTCAACAATGAAATTTTCTTTCTCTCTTTAACTTTTGTCTGGCGAATTGTTTTCCAGAGTCAACCAGTAAGAATATGGATGCACATGTCTGAATATAAAAGTTACTACCTAAAATGCTAAAATTGACTGTGAGTGATAATCCTTGTGGAATAGTGACAACTTCTTACCCTCTCTTGCCCACTCTCTCCCTCTTTCCCTCTCCCCTTCTCACTGACACATACTCTCTGTACCTTTCTCTTTCTCTTCCCCTCTCTCTTTCTTATTCTCGCATGCTCTTTATTTTTCTCTCTGTCCCATTCTCCTTCTTTCCCCTATCTCTCACCATTATTTTTATCATCATCACCATGATCCTCCTCATCATCACTATCATCATCATCATCACCTTTATCATCACCATCATTACCAACGCCATCATCATCAATACCAACATCATCACCACCATCATTATCACCATCAACATCACCATCAACATCACCGTAATCATCACCATCTTCATCATCATTACCATCTGCATCACCATCATCACCACTACCACCACCATCCTTACCACCATCATCTCCACCATCATCTTTTTACCACCACCATCATTACCACCACCACCATCATCATTATCATCATCATCACCATCATCATCTTGCCATCTTGCAGGATGTGCAAATACTGCTGAATAGATTCTGCAATAAACAGGTCAACCCAACTGATGCCACCTGCTGCGTGGATTCAAGCGCTGAAATGAATTTCGTCCAACAAGCAACGTTTTGCTTCTTTCTGATTATGTAAGTTAATCACAGGTTGATCACTCCTCTAAAGATTGAAAGCAACCATTGACAACAGTAAATCAAAATCCAATATTGACCCTGCATCACAAAACCCACAAAAAGTCTCACACGTTGATTTTTTTTTACATGTACACCTGAAAAAACATACATGTGTGTTAACACAGCTGATTTGGTTATACTGTTTCTTCTGACAGAATAACACTTTTTCAATCTGTATTTGAAGTTTGTTTGCATAATACTAGCTAAAATAGCATGTTTGTTTTAACATTTTGTTTTATTTATTTTCTTTTTTATTGCAAGTTTGTTTTCTCCATTTTCCACCTATAAAGTGCAGGGAACTGTCACTTAAAAAACCCACAGAGGCTTTCAAAATAGTCAGTAGTACATGTAGCTTTCACACTTGACATAATTGTGAATAGAATGTTCTTAACGAGTCTACTATAGTAGACTTGTGAGGCGATTGTGATGCGCTTTAAAACCACGGCGACCTCGCTACGAAAGTTTTGGACGTGTTCAAAACTTCCGTAGCGAGGTTGCCGACCATGGCGATGGTGACGACCCTCCGATGGTGACGACCCTCCGCGCTTTATGCAGTGGATTGGTTTTGGGGAATGTCATGCATTAACTGATATTTGCCAAATTAACAACATGCCAAAGTATTGTCTCCCATATCGTGAAAGCAATGTACTGTAAAACCAGAAACTTTTGGGAATGGAGCGGAAGGTCTTTTTTGCTGCATGAAATTTTAATGAATTGCCACTTGCATTAAATGCATTTTGTAGGCAGACACTTTCATGTGCATTCTACTTTCACAAATCTTGGCTCCTCACGAAATTTGCAAAAGTTTCATGCTTGCAAAAATTTCTGTTTCCACAGTATATTATCTTGGAATTGTGTGTCTAGATCTCACCAACATCATTTTACAGTACCCTTTCAGGATATGTCATGCTCTATGATTTGCGGGGAAGGAGTAATTGGGAACTGCATGTCAGGCTGATTGAGACTGCTGAACTTCTTTTTCTCTTCTCGGGCACAGGTTCATCTTTGCAGTGTTCCTCAAGATCCAGGCCCTTCGCAGGGAGAGATTGCTCAGGTCTTCGTCGCTTAGCAACGCAGATGCTGAGGCAGCCAATCACGTGGCAGAGAAGAGCGAGGCGAGCAAGGAGGAGCCTCACTGGGTCGACACGTGGTACACCTGCTCGAGTCACCTGGCGCGATACGGCGTTGTCATGGCATACTTCTACATCTGCGACAGGTTGGTACCTCTGTGTCTTTGAGCATTGCACAAATTCGTTTTGATAAGGATGTGTGCTTAACCCGTTCCATGCTGAATTGTGAAACCCCTATAAACTTAATACACAGGTCACCAGGTTCCTGTATGGAACGGGTTAACAATGTTTGTGTGTCCCTTTTGCCACCCCTGAAAATTAGATACCTTTCATAAGCTGGTACAATAGAGGTAGGTAATTTCAGACCTTTCCTTTTGAATGATAAAACAGAAAATGTTTTTATGATGGGGGGGGGGGGGGGGGACAATACTACACATTTCTGGTGAATTTATTTAGATTCTGAAAAAAATTCCAACTGTTATTCTTGGTGCAAAAGGGGAGGGAATTCTCAAGAGACGTGGGGTTAGTCTTCCATTTTTATTTTAAACACTCTGAGGTATTACAGTAAGATTTCATTTACGCGATGTTGGGAGATTTTATTCTTCAACCATGCAAAATTGTGTGACTTTTGCAAAATGGGATATTCAACCTTGAAAGGGAAAATGTATCTATGAATGTGTACTTAATATGTAACCTTTTCTTAAATTTTTGAAATTTTATAGGATTTAAGTTTGTGTCTCCATCTCAAATCAGCAAGTTGCTTGTGATTTTTTTTTTCAGCTTTAGTGAATTATACTACTTCCATCTAATCATTCCCCATTGGAAGATATGGAGAGAAATTTAGAGATGCCATTTTGATGAAAATTTTGCTGATGTGTTCTACTTATATTTCTGCATTCGCTCAATCCACATATGTAGTTCGGTTTCATCCCCGATTTAACACATCAGGCTATTTCATTTTGTCTCTGGTATTAATGGATAGTTTTCAAATCAGTATCTGATACATTGCTCTCATTTGTTTCTTTCTGTGGTCTACATAGGACAGATCTGTTCCCGAAGAGGCAGAAATTTTATTCCAGCAACTATTTCTTCTTCTCTGTCTCTGTGGCATTCCTGCTTTGCGTGTTCTTTCATAAAACCACCAAAAAGGTGAGATGACCCATCTCAGATTTTGTATATTTTTTGCTTTCAAGCAAGAAAGGTGTTAACTCAGTTTTGTAGATATAGTTTTGTAGCTAAGTTACGGTAACTAATGTGTCCTCAACACTGTGCTAAAGATGCTGTAGTGAATAAGGAGAGAAATGTTTTTGTATTAATGCTTCATAGATTTGCAGTACAACGTGTAGGTTTTGATGATAGCAGTAATGATAGTAATTGTAATTGTGTTTATGATAACAACAATGTATAATGTAAAGTATTTTTACAATGCAGTGATAGAATTGTCATACAGTGTATGTATTAAAGCTTAGGTTAATCCTCTGATTATTTGAAGCACAAAATTCATATGGCCATAAAGTGCCAATATGTGTAGTCCCACATGCATAATTGATTTAGGGTTATTCTGTCTCTGCATTGATCTACAGCCCAGTATTTTGAACCTGGACCAAACCAAGGAGTGGAAAGGATGGATGCAGATTTGCATCCTCATCTATCATTATTGTGGTGCAAGCAAGGTAAGATACCTATTTTGGCCTTTGCCATGAAGTTGTCACCAGAGGCATTATGTTTTCGGGTTGTCCATCCGTCTCTCTGTCCGTCCTTCCGTCTGTCCATCCTTATTCAATTTTGTTGACAACGTAACTAAAAAACTGTTTGAGGTAGCCTATTGAAACTTGGCACATATACATTGTATGATCAATGAGTGGGTGAAGTTGCGCCTAATAACTTTTGGGGACACATGCTCAAGGTTGAAGGTCAAGGTCAAATGCTAAAAATTTCAGTGGCTCAAGGTATTATCATGAACCTTAGTAGATATGCATGTACTGCCTGACAGTGATTCTCTTGGAAATTCAGGGGTCAAAGATCAAGGGTCAAAGGTTACTTTAGAATGCTAAAATTGTACTATGTTATGCTGAAATTACACTTTTTCTCCATTCCTTGGCGATTATTCTATGCATTAACTTATAAAAAAATTAGAGGTCAAGTAAAATTCCTCAAAACCCCAAATACCTGCTGTCAAACCTTGTAGACAATCAACATTTTTGTGACAAATATGTCATTTCAATTTTTTTTTTTTTTTTGCCAATTATGTGAAAGTGTCATCACACATTGTCAAGACGTATACAGACCTACTGGGAGAACCATGCATTATGGCGGAGGCATACCAGTCGCCATAGCGACATTTCTAGTTTTTTCCTTTCCCCATATCTTTACTTTTTTTCTTCCTCCATGGGTCAAATGATATGGCAAGGTCTTCTCATGATGATTTTCTCATGAACACACACTATTAGAACAATAAACGCGGTTTTCAGGAAATGTTTACAATGCTTGTTGAATGGAAATATGTTTTCATTTTATTATTATATGTTTTATGTGTATTTACTTTTAATTCCTTTCTTTCAAATGTATGCTGTGTGTGTCAAGATGTCTATCGTCAGAATCAGATGTACATACAGTGTAAGTGCATTAGCTCAGTACTTGTGGTTAACTCAAGCTCTTGGATGTGTAATCAAACAGTACATCTATTTAAGTACCAATAATTAGGATACAACAGTGCTTTTGTGATTTTGATTACACGTATGTTTCCATTTTTTGATGAGCAGCTTTGAAACATAATGTCTTTGTGAAGAGTGCCAGGTAATTTTTCTACTTGAATAGATGGTGGTATGTGATTGTATGGTCACCCAAGGTTTATGTTCACTCATGTGATGTTGAGTGGCATCAGCTTGTATTCACATACTCATCTCTTGCCATTTGTACCTGTTGCCATGGATATCTATTGGTAACAGTAAATGTACATAGTTTAGTGTAAGATACATACTCCAATTGGTGTGGGGCAATTTGTTTTCCTGACTCCTGCCTATTTGAGTGGACGCCACTAGGTGGTATCAACTTCAGTGCTACGCCACTAAATGGACATTATTCGAAGATGGACAACCAGTCACAACAGAGGTTTATCTTTATTATGCTCACACAACACAAACTGCAGTAGGAGGGGGAATAGGGCTTATCCCCTCCCACAGTCCTCCTGCTTTGACTCCTTCCACAGACTTGCTACACTTCTCTGATTGACAAATTTCCAGATATTCCAACAAAAGTGTTTGCCATTCATTGAATTTCAAGTCTAAAAATGAAAAAGCTCCCTCGAATGTCGGAGGGGTATCTTGCCAAGCTCCCATTGCTGTGTCCCCTCTATAGACTTAGTACACTGTGGGGAATGACAGTTTCCAAATTTTCCACAAAAAGTGTGCTTCAGGTCGCTTTATTTCATTTCTAAAAACGCAAAAGCTCCGTCGAGCAGGAGAGGATAACCCCCTCCCACACCCTCCCCCTCTGCCTCATTAGACCCTGTACACACTACTGAACAGTGATGATGCACATGCGGAGTGAGATCAAGCTTAGATTCTGTGATTTTGGTTTTAACACTTTCATGAAAAAAAAAAAAAAAACTATTTATTTCCCTTATCTTTTTTTAATTTCTTTACCTGGGGGAAAAAACAACAACAAACATTCTTAGTGTTTCACGAAAAGTTTGCACCAGATGGCTGAATTTCAGGTCTGAAAATGTGAAGTGACCCTTATATTGGAAGAGAGATACCCCTCTCCTACACCTTCATTTTCATTCTTTTCTGTTCGATTGCCTTAATAACAGACAGTGTTTATGATAATTATTAATTGTAAGAATTAATACAAGAAATTTTCATAAATGTTGATGTTCTTAAAGACAGACTGTTTAATAATAATGTAAATCAAAATACTGCTACCTTACTTAAACCACTGGGATTGTTTCAAGTCGATAAAACATGCAAAAATATGCATCAAATTGCACCATTTACAACATCAAAATGCAAAAAGTTCTCACTGCAGGAGGGAGGAACACACCCTTCCCACACCCTACCCCCTCCCCCACCCCACCCCCAGGTGGTCATACAACAATTAACATAACATACTTCTTGAACATTTCCGGTAAGTGGGCAGCGTAACACACTGGCCCTACTGCTGGCAGTGGAGTTATCCCCAAAACAACGTGTCTCTCCTCATATGATGCAGTATTTGGTACCCTTGAGTACCAAATTGAAATTTGCCATTTTGTTGAATTATTCATTTGTTTTTTCAGTGCTGTACCGTGGGTTACCAAAAATGTGTGAAAATAATTTGTAGTATTTTTATGCTCAAAAATGTGTTCTTGTTTGTGATTATGCAACAATTCGTGCATACAAATAACAGCTTTTTTCTCATTTAAATGCTTTTTTGTAGTCTTCTTATTGTACATACTGATTTTATTGTATTGACATTGAATGAGATTGGAAATTGAATTTTGTTTATTATCCAAGAAGCGTCAGTTTCTTTCACAAGTTGACATCAAAGGAAAATTGGCATTGGGATCATTGTTGTCGTGCCGATTTATGCTGGTGCTGATGATGAGAAAACAGTCGCCATGACAACATTGCTCAACTGTGTGAGAATGGACACAAGATGATGCAACGCAACGCCACACCACAGGTTACAAGCATGCCGAATCATTTCGCTGTCTTGTTTTACTTCCAACTTTCCTCATATCCCTATTTTTAACAAGTGTCACCCATCTCAAAAATGAAAATAAAGATGAAAAATAGATTTTAAAAAATACCTGCATGAATCATGTATGTATTCCTGCATCATCATCTCATACTAGAAGAACAGATCTTCCCATTACTCTGGTACAAAGGAGCTCAATGTAAGAAGTCAGAGTAGGTAGCTGTGACGGTGACTTTCAGAGGATAGAAAGACTTTTAGGATGTGGGTTTGTGTGAGAATTGTCCAAAGTTGTTCTTACTATTTGTGACCCGCTACAACAAAAGGATCCTAAAGTCGCTGACGGGCAAGCCAAGCATGGCCCAGAAAAATGCTATTTTCAGGCCTTTCCTTTGATCATCTAGCTTCGAAATTTCGGCAGATGATAGAAGAAACATTAGACTACAAAATTATGTAAAAACAGAAATCTGAACGTTTTGACAGATTTTGGTGATCTGACTTCAAACTCGATTTTCTCTGCTCACTCATCAGCGACTTTAGGATCCTTTTGTTGTAGCGGGTCACATTTCAGTCCAGTGAATACCACTTTGGTTTGGTGAATACCAGTCAGCAGTTGGACAAACACAATCACATAACGGCCGAGCATTTGTTATGTCCGCCCACGGGCACAGCTTTTTGTTAGCTATGTTCTGCTTTGGGAGAACACTAAATGTATGTACTGTAAATGTTTGTCATTTTTGCATGATTAAATTTTTGCACTCAATGGCTCAAAAACATTACTGTAAAATCATGGGGGAATGTTTGCGTGCATTTTAATTTCACAAATTTCATGAGAGCAAAGATTCACGGAATTAAAATGCACACAAAATCTCTTGTATGCACCAGGGAGGTGGAATCTACTTCCCACTTCCCTGTGTACACTATGTATTGAATGCCAGAGGCACTTCGCGAAAATTTCATGCCGTGAAAAAGGCTGTCGGCTCCAATTCATGAAAAATTCTTGCCGCTGGAATATCATGTTTTACTGTATTTAAGGGTCCTAAATTTATGCTGCACATTTGCTTGCTCTAATGTTTACTTGTATCTCACAGAAGAAAAAGATTGAATTTGATTTTACATTTCCATGCATCAAAATACATATGTAGATGTATTACTTGATTGCGAAACATGCATACCGATGTACATGTACACATATCATGCCTCACTTTAGCCAAGTACACGTGTACGCATTACATAATACATAGGTGTCCAGTGCACACATACACTGTAATTTCAATATGCACATAAACAATCCATTCAAATTTACACCTGCACAGAAAGCTACTCGCATACACATATCAGTACATGCCCAAATGAATACTAGGAAACATACACACACATGCACACACACACACACACACACACACACACACACACACACACACACACACTCTCACACACCCAGTCACACACATATTACTACTGAAGTAGTATTTATCAGCTGGCAAAGTGCCTGATTCAATATGTTTGAAATACAGTTGAACCTCTCTTATCCGGCCTCCCTTTATCCGGATCTCTCTATTATATGGACGCAATCTCGCCGTGATTTTTTTTTACAAATAATTACGGGAGGAAAGGGGGATTCCCAACCCCTTGAGAACTCCTACACAAACACTCATGAATTACACATACTTGATACATTTCTTAATAATTATTTAGGTAAATCAGCCCTAGAATTTATAAAAGAAAATGATTTCATTCTTGCAAACACGAACCTCTATTTTGGGGTCTGTTACTGAGTGTAACAATGAAAAGGTTGCAGTATACACATTACTACATGTGGTACTACAATGGGCTACATCAGTACATGTGTATGTATATGTACATGTATAAAGCATTGAGTCTCCCGTATCCGGCCAAATCCCTTATCCGGATGAGCCCCGGTCCCGACTTGTCCGGATACGAGAGGTTCAACTGTATGCATAGGAAAGGAGATATTTTCACATGTTTTGAAATTCACGGTAGCTAAAAGTCGCACATTTAATCTGCAAAAGTTAATGTGCCACAAATATTTCTGCATTACAGTAAATAAAAAAGCAGCAAGGATAAAGCTAGCACCTTGATGGAAAGTAGTTTTTGTATTCTGTGCAATGATAAAAATTGATCATTAAACATATAATTCATGGCACATTCCAAGATGTGATATGAGAAAGTGGCACTTTGAAAATTGTAGACTGTAAGACATGAGAACATGTGCAAAATCTGTGCTGTGAAATAGCTTCCCCTTGTGGGGAGGGGTGTTCAAATGCTATGTTGGGGAGATTATGAATCCTATCCCTCTACCTTGTTTTGGGATTTGTGTCCTCTTTTCAAAAAAATTTGTGAAGGATACTGGGAGTGTTTGACTATACCATCCCTAGAAGTTACATTCACACGCAGTTGCCAAACTTGAAGTTTAGGTCGAAAACTTAACTGTCGATGATTAGCTCCATTCGTGAATTCATGACGTGGTTTCACTCGTGCACGTAAACTTAACCCTAAAAAGACTGGGCTATTTTGGTAGCTTGAAAGACTGGGGGGGGGGGGGCCTAAAGGGCCCCCCTTAAGATCTCGGCCGTGGATCGCGCAATCGCCGCGGAAATTTGCACAATGGTAGTGTGCGATGTAATCTACAAGATCGTATATTTAAATTTTCCAAAATAGTCTTCTTTTATTTTATTTTTATTAATTATGCTAATTTATATGAGAAATCAGACTCTTTGATCTAAATTAGTAAATAAAGCTCCAAAAGTGCTCATTTTTAGTCTAATTATTCTTTGTGGCATTCTTAGCAAATGTACTTGAAAAAAAATTCGGTATCAAAATTAATTTCTTATTTATTTTATTGTTTTATGAATTTCTTATGTATTTCCTTGTTTTTTCGACCTTTTGTTTTTGTTGTTTTTTAAACAAAATTTGTGGCAGACACTTTTTGAAGCATAATACTCCTAAAACAAATTAATTTTAGCCGTTGAGAGTAAAAATAAGCATATTTATATGAACCATGTGAAAAAACTCAATTTGCATTGACTTTGTACACAAAATCACATTTTTGAGCCATTTTCGGCCTCACGTGCATGTACAAAAAGTTATGTAAATTCAGAACCGTACCCGCGGGCGTCACAAATTTGGTGTCAAAATGTGCGGGAAACTCGAAAGAAAAAAGTCATAGAGCATCACGGCGAGAGCATTGCGAATTGCAGAGTAATCGCGCGAAGTGTCTAGAGGGGGGCCTTTTACGCCCCCCCCCCCCTCCAGTCTTTTTAGGGTTAAAGTTACAACTTACGAGCGAATCCCACTCGATGATTACACCGGAAGTGCAGAGTCTTTGCTAGATGACCTTTACTATGCCCATACAAAATAGCGCAGCTGGAGGTTGACCAAGATGTGAACGAGAAGTGAGGTTCACGCTAACTCACAAGCTCGTTGATTATTGTGTCCACATGGAGCGAAACTACGAATGGGGACCTCCCGTGGCTCATGGAGAGAGAGCATAAACCCTAGGATGTCTTGTGGTTCTAATCATTGATTCAACTTTAAGATTGCTAACTTTCAAGTGTGTCTACAATGTGCTAAACTACAAGCTTATCATTGAGAGTTAAGTTTTCGACTTAAACTTAAATTTTAGGAACAGCGTGTGAACTTAACCGGAGACAGCACACAAGAATCTGTAACACACGGACGACAATGGATGCCTGTGAACATTCCAGTTTATTCTGACAGGCATGAACAGAGTTTTTTTTTCGCCCCCATTTCTGACCATCAGTCTCTTGTTACACGGTATGCCCCTCTCTGCTAAAAATGTAGAAATGTGGCGACCTCAGGAAGACTGTGATTGTTTAAAATAAAACAACAACAACAACAACAAACCAGTTGCTGGATGACGAGGAAATAGAAAAAGATGAAAATGAAGGAAGCAAATAGTCAAGGTTTGAGGACATGTTTGAGCACAGTTTCCACACATTCAGCTTTCTGCCATTTGTAGTTTTTTTTTTCTGTGACAGTAGGTGCCAAAACACATGAAATGACCAAAGTGAGCTATAAGCTTAACATAACACACACACACGCACACACACACACACATACACACACAACCCTGGTGCCCTATTGCATTTGAATATGTGCACATACGTTGATTGCCTAAATGAACACATTATCAAAAAATTACACAGAATTTTATAGTGTAAAAATATTTTGAGAAAATATTTTTTTTTAAATCCTTAAGCACAATACCTTCTCAAAAAATGAAAGAACATAAATACGTAAGCAACTACTGATCTGAAGTAACTGCATAATCTAGCATACAAAAAAAAAAACAGAAAAAAGTGCTGTTCTGAGTGAAAATTATAGAAGATTGCACTATTCAGGGCCTCGTTAAAATACTGCGTGTTTGACATTCCATGTTTCTGGCAGGTGCTGTATATCAACATGAAAAGATTTTTTACAATAATTTATATATCTCTCAGTTTATAGCTTTATATATACATTGTATATATATATTATCTATATTTCAATACCCTTTACCAATACCACACAAGCATACCCTTTGTTGTATGTCACACAAGCTTACCCTGCACCTACATAGCGTATCAAAAAAAAAGGTAATCCAACTTTGGAGGGCTGCCATTTCTTAATTGTCAGTTATGAAGAGCACAATGTTAGTTGTAAGAAAAGAGGAACTCTTCCTCTTTCCATTGATACCTAATTATGTTGACAATTGCCATGCATGACTGAGCATATGAACTTTAAAGACAACAATGACAAATTGCACTTTTTCCAAGTTTGCGTGTTATTGTGAAGGAACAATGCATGTCTCACTGCATGGATGAGATCTGTCAATGAAAGTTACCAAATAGGCCAGCCTGTACGAATGCAAGTTTGTGTTTAGGTTTTGTGTTTAGGGTTTGTGTTTAGGTTTTCTCCTAACATTTGATGGTCCATGGCCTTCATTATCGCCGTTTGTCTGAAAACTTGGTCGCTCCAACAGAGGCCAACCCACACAATCCATTTTTCTCTGTTCATATTCCACACATAGCTCCCAGTGGCAACCATGTCTTGAATATGAAGAGAGTAAAATGGATAATGGTTTCGCCTTAATGGGAAGGACCAAGTGTCGACAGCGTGACCATGTTGAAGGTTATGAACCATAAAACGTTAGAAGAAACCCTGAAACACGAATCTGCAGTTGTGCAGGCTGGCCTGATGATTTGACCACTTTCATTGATAGATCTCATCCATGCAGTGAGACATGCATTGTTCCTTCACAATAACACGCAAACTTGGAAAAAGGGCAATTTGACATTGTTGTCTTTAAAGTCCATGTGCTCGGTCATGCATGACATTTGTCAACATGATTAAGTATCAATGGAAAGAAGAAGAGATCCTCTTTTCTTACAACCAATATGTGCTCTTCATAACTGACAATTAAGAAATGGCAGCCCTCCAAAGTTGGATTACCTTTTTTTTTATACGTTCTATATATCACACAAGCATTCATATCCTTTATACACACCTTTAACTTCATTACATATACATATGTTATGTATAGTATGAATATCAACCGCTTTCAATTAAAATACAAACTAATAAAACGGCATAATTACGTGTAAGACTGCATAGACTTCCTCCTCATCCTTCAGGCATGTGCATAGAGGTGTTTGTTATCAGCCGCTGGTCATTTCAAAGCAAAATCCCCAGAACTAATTCATTTCACATAAAAAAGTCTCTCCCTCTGCAAAATGATTACAGACTTGGAATATAGTCATCGTGCCAGTCTTTTTAGGGGTTTGAAAGCTGATTTTTACCAGAGTGCGTAATCCTGTTAAATTTCTGGCCAATTTGTAAGTTAGCCAGTGTTACAAAATGCCACATAATCGCAAGTCTGTGCCAAACTAAACATGAATATGAATTACATGTAGAGGCATGAATTTACATTAGAGAAACAAATTTGATATATAATTATGCTATTGAACATAGAATTTGATCTTTTTTTTTTTTTAATAATACACAATTTTAGCCAAGTGTGTAATTTTGTGGCCAGCATGTACAAATGTAGTTAGAGAGTGTTAGAAAATGCCACATAATCGCCATTCTGTGTCAAGCTAAGCCTGAATATGAAATAGGCAATTAAACAAATATCAACATAGGTATTTAATCAGAGCCCCGCTATATCGAAACTGATACCGGTAATCAATTTTAAGTCCTGGAAATCATTGATAACACTCACTTGATAAAACGGGGTCCCGATTATACCATAGCACACTGAGAAAAAGTTACAGATGATAAATATATTGCCATGAAAGGAAACTGAAAGAATCTATTAGACAATGCTATGTTGCTTCCTGTCACCCCCGCATGGTTTGTGTTATTGATAGCTTTCGATTGGTTATTAGCCTGTCAGACACTTTGTGCGAAAATATGAATGGATCTGAACAAAGAAGGCCAAAAATGGGGGCAAGGCACGGAAATGACATTTTTTTTTTTCATGATGTTATTTGTTCATTGCCTGAGTGTTTTTCTTGGCACATCTTCTATTTCTTTGGGCTAGATGTGACCTGTGTAACAATAGGAAGGCATTTTGATGATGGGTTTTCTGTAAGAGGTAGGTCCGCAAGTACCGCTAGGCCTTCTCCTTGTGGTGGGACTGTTGTGATTGGTGGGCAGGCAGCTTCAGTGGGCTGGTTCATTTCAGGAGATGTGTACTCAACTGGCACACTGGTTGGAAGAGTATTTCGCCTCCTCATCTGGTAGTCTGTGCTGTCGTCAGGACCAATCACTGGATGTGTATTGCGCTTCTTCGTCTTGCAGTCTGCACTGTTGCCATGTTGACCCGTCTGTAAGCTGCATTGCAAAACATATAGAGAGAGCTGTATGGTTGAGGTTTCTTCATCGACTCCCCCGAAGTAAAAAAAATTAAAAATAAAAATGTGTCTTGAAAATACGCAATGCAGGGCCTATATACATGTACGTGTATATACAATTTTGAAATGTCTCCTTCATGGTTTGTACATGCATCTAATGTTAACTGCCAGTGAGCTAATGTGTACACCATACAGCCTGATATTGCAAATATGTGTCTTCATCAGCTCAAAATAGCCCGCTTGGGGAAATTAGCCTTAAATTTGATGTATGCGTACTCTGCATCACTCTAGTTTGAAAGTGGATTTCCCTGTGCAAATCTCCCATATCACCATATGTACGATACACAACAGACTGGTACGGACACGTGTTTAGGTACAGTAGGTACATGTATATATCAGGAGTAACAAGCTTGATCGATTCATGTTCGTTGCGTTGATCTCGATCGTGTACACAGTACATGTATAATGAGCTTTCAGGTCTATTTTTCTACTATTCTGTTGGCACATTAATGAGAAAATCCCCTTACAAACAAAATCCTGTGGTTCTCTTGTGGTAATTACCACAGGACAATCACACAGGACAGTACCACATGAACTGTCCTGTGGTATGTATATTGGGACATTGCCACAGGACAGTACCACAGGTCATTACCACACACCACTGCCACAGGGTTGTACGGGTACCACACATTACCACAGGAAAGGTACCACATACAATGTAGCATTACCACTGGGCAGTACCACACAGCATTCCCATGGTACCACAGGAGAGTACCACACACAGGATGGATCAAAAAAACAAAAAAAAATCTGGGAGAATCAATAGCCATATATCCAGGAATATTCGTGATAGGCAAGTGATGGATTTCAGGACAAACATGGCCCTACTTAATATAAGACCTGTACTACTCTTAATATATAACCTCAAACAACAGTCTCGTGTCAACATTGACGGTTTACGAGACCCCGTATCCGTGTTAACCCGTTCCTTCCGCAATTCTCTGAGTGACTTTAATGCCCCCAAACAAGATTCTTTTCGCCTGTGGACAGAGAGGCACACATATTGGTAATCCAGCTGTGTGAAGGCAGTCAAGCGGTTCATTGTGTCCCCCTTTCTACGGTCAACTACATGTGCCCGTGAACAATGGAAATATCGATCGGGTGCGAGGTATGAATAGAGCGTGCGCTGATGAGCTCTCAGAATCTTTTGTTCTACACAAAACCAGGTACCTGAATGAGGTGACTGGGGTCAACGAACCCGCATTTCTAACTGATCTCAGCCTTGATCATTATGTACATGTTCGTACGAGTTTACATCAGAACAAGCAAAAAACTAAATCAGGAAAAGGTACATAATACTGTAAAAACCCCATTTTTAAACAGCAGGGGAAGAAATCCTAACAGAATAAACTCTGATCTTTTTATCAAACCCACTTTTCTGAGCATTTTAACACAAAGAAACATGAATTTAGGCCAATGAGGCAGGCACCCTTGTCTTCATTTTGGGAACCTGGTAAACCAGGTTCCCATATATCAGTTGCTCCCACGGGAACCTGGTTAACCAGGTTCCCGTAAGGAACGGGTTAAGTAGATGCATGGGGGCTTCGCCAAGAAGCAAAATGAAGGGAACAAGTAGTAACATCTGTTGCTTATACCTTCACCAGCCAGTGCTTCCCCGGAATGTATGGTGTAGTAGGATCGAGAAATTTTCGGGCTGATGGAGACGCACACGAATTAGTGCGCTATTTCACGAATTAGCACGCTAGTTCATGTGCACATACTAGCCCAGTATTTGGGGGAAATTTCCTCGTTCAAATAGCAAACTATTTGCATCTTCACTACACAAATAGCGTGCTACTTTGACGTCGGGCTAGTTTCGTAACCGCATGCTATATTGATACTTTGGGCTGATGAAAACACGCTTCTGCATGCACACTATTCCTACTGCTGCATAAAAAGACGTGTGCATCATCCGTTTTGTAGAACGGGGGACATTTCCTTTTGCCGGATATCCAATTTTCGATAATGTAACCCAGTGGCAAATATGCTAGATGGATATCTTTTTGGCTTAGCATAGATGCAAACCATGCGTCCAGTAATTACTGGATGCCTAGTAAATTCACTGGATGTATGGTCGGTTAGCTAGCCTAAAAGGCTTCTCGTACTGAACGTGCAAACACCTGCTTATTATACAAATTTGCTACAAGTGTGCGATAACATGTTTACACTCTGGCTACTGTCAATGAGGCAACGTGCAGCTGGCCAGTAAGAATCAACTCACACTCTCTTGACCAATAAGATCAAAGGATTTTCGCTACCCTGTTCTATCGTGCCCATGAGCACCGTCATGGACAACACCCATCCCCTCCCTAGTGACCACTGTACTAATTTAGCACCTATTTTTGGTGATAGTGCACATACATGTATGCAGAATTGCTGGTTATCAAACCTCAACAATTAGATACCAAAATATAGTTGGCAGCTTAGCATTGGTGGATGTTTTGTTTTTACCTGAGGTCAGTTTCTCCCACTTGCTGGTGTCCATCAGCACTTCCATTTGGTGGAGCAGTTTTGATGATGACTACAGTATTGCTAACAGAATAACAACTCCCCATCTTTGGTGTCTATTGTAAACAACAGTGAGAGAAAGAGAGCTGGGTGAGTAAATTGTTTCCTCCTTGTGTGCATGTGAATATTTCATTGCTCTTGATTTGCTCTGTCCATTTTAACATAGTAAAGACATGCAAACTGTCCATAGTCATTATTGTCTTTGCTGATTACTCTCCACAGTGATATGAGCAGATTGAAAACTTACCTTTTAATGCACTACATAGCTTTTGAGGAACTGTACATAAAATTGCAGTAACCAGAAGCAGTGCATATATAGTAAGGTAAAACCCCTCCCCCTTAAAACAAACGACAATCATGAGGGAAAATACGTTTTAGCGTACCTCCAAGCTATTGAGGTAGATGTCCTACGACTGTGCTGTGCATAATGACATATCTCCTGCCTACAACCGTACGATATTCTTTGCACATCAATACACCGCCTGTGACCACTTAGTTACTAAATGCATTGTGAAAGCTAGTAAATATGGGAAATCTATTCCGTGTGATATCTCTGTAGAATTATGGCACAGTACAAAAGTCAAGTACAATTTGGAGCTGATACTCACATTGTCAGTGCAGAAAATTCTGTTAAAGATCACTGAATTCTTGAGCGATTGTGTGCTCTTCAGCAATTCTTCAGCCTGTGAATTTGTGTCCTGGGGCATAGATGCAAAGTTCAAAAATTTTTTATGAGTGAGTTTTCATGACTCAGCCTCTCTGCGCGCACGCATGTGCCTGAGCGAGTGAGCGAAGCGAGTGAGCGAGGGGAGTGTCTGCCCTCCCACGGTAGGGAGCTTTTTCAATTTTTAGCTCCTAATGGTGCATGCTGGTGCATACTTAAGTGACTATTTTTCACTTATTTTGAAAGACAAAGGGGAAATATGCCTTCAATTGCAACGCTTACCTTAATCCTTTAAACTATGCTCTCAATGCTTGAGAAAAATGGGTGTCATGGTGAGATCGTGAGACAGACCCTAAATGCTTGAGTCTCACGCACAATGCGTGAGACTTGGTAGCTCTGCAGGGGTGATACAATAAATGGAAGTGCGCCCCCTCTACGGTGCATGTGATCATCGTCACCACTTCAAAACATCCAGATGTTGCGTCTGTGTTTAATAAAATTTACAATATATTACTGTAGATTATACAATGTATTTTATATGTGTATGTATGGGGGAATGAAGTTATGCCTATTAACTTTTGGATGCATATGGTCAAGGGCAAAGGTCAAGGTCAAATGCTCAAAATTGCGTTATTTCCTCATATCCATGTAATGCCTGAAGGTCAAATGGCAAGTGAAAATGATGAAATTTTACTTTTTTCTCCTTAACTTAAAATGGCTCAAGGTTTTATCATGAAATTTAGTACACATACATGAATTGCCTGACAATGATTCTTGTGGTTATCTGTAGGTCATGGGGTCAAAAGTCAGATTAAGATGCTGAAATTCTATTATTTAATGCTGAAATTACTCATTTTCCTCCTTACCTTGTAGATTAATCAATGCATAAACTTAATAAAACTTGGTGTATACATGCATTACTGCAAAATGATTCTATAGGGAAAATATTTGGCCATGGGGTTTAAAGTCAGAGAAAATGTTCAAATGTCACAATTTTCCCACGAAAGTAGTCTAAAATATTATCATGAAAATGTATGTTACCAGGTGAGTTAGGGATTATTTAAAGAATCGTGGGCCATGGAGTCAAAGGGCTAGGGTAAGGTCAAGTGAAAATGCCCAAATCCCCGAATACCTGCTCCCTTAAACAATTTAGCCATCCGTCAATCCACATGAATCCTAGTTGGAGGAAAGTTAACACTCAACACACTTGTGACAAACATCTCATGCATTTTATTTTTATTTTTTGCCGATGAAGTGAAACTGTCATCTCAGCATTGTCAAGACGTACTATTGAAAGACCCATGCATTATGCTGGAGGCATACCAGTTGCCATAACCACATTTCTAGTTTTTTTTCAAGTTTTTTTTTAGCCAATTATCCTCTTAGAATTGTAAAAAAAAAAAAAATCACTTAGCTAGTGGGGGAAATGTTGAAATAATTTGGTCAAAATTCAGTGAGACTAAGTGTGCCATTTGAATGAGTCCTAGGTCTCTTGTGTTGACCTTGAAAAAAAATAACATAAAAAATTTACATGCTGCAAAGTTATACTGCCTTTATTCTTTTCTGACATATGTCTTGTTATGAAGTAACTCATAGATGTGAGATCTTTATATATCAATTTGATTTTTGCCGATATGATGCATGTTGAATTATTTCAGGCTTTGATGTGCTAGACAGGGGGCTAAAAGAAATTTCTGGTAGTGTTATAACCTCGAGGGGAAAGAAAGGCAGTCCCCACTATGCATACCTTTCATTTAAAACTTGGACAAAACAAGGCTACGTCACCATGGGGGTTTATGAGGAATAGTGATATCATTGAATTTATTTCCCCAAGTGCCATGTGTGTCTCTCAAATCTCTTGAAGCTTCCACCATGTGGGCTCTGCAAGAATACATAATTTGCATAAATTTATTTTATGCATATTCATGAAAGACAATCTGGATTGATTTCCACTGGAATCCTTTGTCATAAAAGCCTTCAAAAAGTTTGAATACATAACAGTATCTGTCTATCCTTGAACAGCTTCTTTGGATTACTGCCAAATCAACATGTGGGCATTCTCCCAGCCAGTACATTCAATCAGGTATGGAGTGTATGACTAGAGTGCCAATGTGTATACCATGTAGCCTGGCAGTAGGATGATGCATAAATCAAACGGTTTTTTGCTCCTTTCCTACCTCTGTATCAGGTGGTTCCAATCTACATGCACCTCCGCCTCATGGTGGCGTCCTACCTGTTCATGACTGCCTATGGCCAGTTCTGCGCGTCATGGGACAAGAACAAGTTTGGTCTGCCGCGGGTGTGCAACGTGAGTGCTCAATAAGTCTTATAGTCTCTTTTGACAAAATCAAGTGCAACGTACCAGGTTGTGCAGCAATGATATGCACTTTTGGTTTGGTCTCTGTAAAAATAAAATATCATTTAGTGCACTGTTAGTGTTTGACAACTTTGTGAGAGACTGAATGATACATTAAGCAAATTTTCACTGTTTACTTGAGACTTTCCTCTTTCTTGTCAGACTAATACTTAATAATAGTTCAGAATTCTCCTTTGCACACATAGTGCTGCATGGACTTGAGATGGTAAAACAACGGACAGCTGTATGTCAAATATTCATGAAAATTGACTTAGTCTCTTATTTCAGTTTGTTTAAGCGTAATCTAACTCTGAAACAAATCTTGAAATCAGAACGCAGTCCGTTACCGAGATATGATGCCCCCTCCCAGTGAGAACTGTTCTACGTTTGTTGGCAAAACAACGTAAAGCAGTGATACGCTTGCCCCTTCTCAACATGGGTCATACAAGAACTTTGCAAAACAACGTATCTACAGGTGACCTACATGAAATACATTGTTTTGCCGTATACATATTTACACAGTAATAGGCTGAGCGCCGCACGCACACCCAGAAGCGCGCCATTGACAAGATTTAAATTGTTTTGCTGTAGCAACAGGTTGCTTAGGTTGATGCAGTCAAGCAATGTATGTTTCGATTTATGCAAATTAATCATAAAAATAAGAGGTCAAGTGAAATCAATTTGCATTCAGTATATTGTTGATACTGTTGGTTGTTTGAGGGTAAGGTATGAAGTTTTAAACAAAAACAGAAAGAGAGCTGTACTTTTGCAAAACTCTAAACTCTATTTCCTGGAAAAGAGGTTGCATGTAGATACATTGTTTTGCCATCTCATGGCCGTGTTGCAGTGTCAATGCCCTGTTTGTTTGCTTTTCATGATTTTTAAGATACAAAACATTCCTACCCCCTTCCTCTCATTATCAATGATCCGCAGGTGATCTTCCGCATGAATCTCCTCGTCTTCTTTCTCTGCCTGGTGATGGACCGTCAGTACCAGCTCTACTACTTCGTGCCACTGGTCAGTTTCTGGTTCCTGGTCATCTACGGCACCATGGCCATCTACCCACGGGTCACCAGGCAGTCAGCCGAAGGTAGCACTTAGCCTCTGCTGTTTCTCCTTTTTTAGCTGACGACGAGGTTCATGATAACCCTGGCTTGGCTCAGTTTCCTCTTAACTGCCTATCATCCCTAGGGTGACAAGACTTTGTATTTTGAGTAGCATATTACATTTATGTACCTTCTAACTCGATTATGAATGTCAAAAAAAAAACTGATTTGAGCTTTGAAACATAACAATTATTGATGTAATTTAAAAAAAGAAAATGTTTGAACGTTATTTGATGTCAACATCGAAGCTATTTTATGAAAATGTTGCGAAGTGAAAAGTTTTTTCGCTGTCTTGTAAATTCATCAGTTTGAGTGTTGAGATACAAAATTGTACGAGGTCTTGTCACCCCATGGGCAATATGGATTTTGGCGAGCATACTGCATACACAGAATGTTTTTCTTTATTTTCATTTTTTTTTTTAAATTTCATGAATCAACCAGTATTTGCAAATCAAGTGCTCTCAAAAGAAAAATTGCCTCCTGTAACACAAAAGCATTGTTTTATCGTCTCTAATGTGTAAATTGCTAACTTTTCAGTTGAAGAGGAATAACGCTTCTTTCTAATTCTGTTAGTGTGGTTTGAGATTGCAAATTCATCTTGTATTACATCGAGTAATTTATTATTGACAATCAATAAATCGAGCAATCGTCAATCAATCAATCAATCAATCAATCAATCAATCAATCAATCAATCAATCAATCATCCCTGTTTCTTCATTTCTTCTTTTGAAACCTGCTCCAGGTGCTCCACGCCACTACTTCTACATGTTGGCCAAGCTGCTTGCCCTGGTCTGCCTCATCACATTCCTGTCATTCTCAAGGGTAAGTTACAAGATGTTGGTAGAGGTGTAGCCTTTCAGCCCAGCCACTTACATCGAGGAAAACATGTTACTTTTAAACTTGTTTGCATCACATACATATTTCATCAAAGTATGAATCGGACAGCATCAAACAAAAAAAATCCAATACGAGAGCTAAAGTTTCTATCCAGGGTAGCCTCATCGGTGTTGCCACCGCTCTACCAGATAGAGGGCCCTGCCATTATTGTTAGCGTTGCCAGGTGGGTGAAAACATCTTGAACAAGGACGTAAGCACTGGGCGGGAATCAAACTCGGGTCTTTCGATTGGCAGTCGGGAGTCTTATCCATGCCACAGTGCCCCCACTGATAATGATAGTGATAATGATGGTGACAATGATGGTGATAATGTTTTGAATTATAAACTGTCTTGACAAATATTTCATGGCAGAACAAAAAAAATGAGAGATATAAATGGGAAAAAAGAAAGATATTTCTCCTTTATACAGGAGTAGCAGTGTGCATCTCCCCCCCCCCCCCCCCATGAGAATGCTTGGAATGATTGTTTAACAGTTCTCAATATCGTCAGAGCTATTCAAATTTGGCTTTAGCATTTAGATGATAATTTTTCTATTTAAGTAGCGTAAGAAAAAGATGCTTCGTTGACACCATGTTCCCGGTAGCCACGGCAGCCCAATTTGCCTGAAACGTAATGCGCTGTGGGTACATTGGATATTCTCCTGTTTTTTCCCCCTCCGTGTTCTAGTCTTGTTTGTTCCAGTCCTTGCTGTGGTGAACATATCCAGTAGCTATCACACCTGATTCTCACGGTGTCTGGTCAGACTAAACTACACAGTATTTTCTGTCATGTCCCACTATGAACCGCGTCCAAGATTTGTTACGGTCTGTTAAGTGCTGTCACGCTTTGTTGCGTTCATGCTGTTTTATTACGGCCTACAGGGTTTCTCATTTGCACTGGTAATGCCGTGGCAAATTTTTTGACAATTTAAAATCTGATCCTGCATCCACCACAATCACGGCCTGTCACATTTGCCCATTCAGTCCCACTGAGTTGTCTCACGTCCATCCTGGTTTGCCTACGGTGGCATGAAACGGGACTGCCATGGCCGCTGGAAACATGATGTAAACGCAGCATTACCTTGTATTTGCTTCATCTTTTCTTTTTTTTTTTGCCTGTGGAGAAAGTAAGCTCGCTAGAAATCTATGTTAGGATGACGTTGTTGTCTTGATTTCCCTCTCTTGCAGGTCACGTTCAACCTCGCCTTTAACTCTTAACGTGCCATGGTCGCCAAACGGCGACCTTAGTCCTGACGTGCCATGGTCGCCGATCGGCGACTAAGAACAGCGAGAAAAGCATTGATCATTTCAGTTCTTGCGGTACCGTAATGTGTTACACCAAGCAACTGCCAATGATATGTACTGGTAGCTGATTAGCATAGCCATCGTTTCCACTAAAAATATGAGCATGCTTACATTGGAAAATTTTGAGTAAATACACAATTTTTCAGCTAGATGTATTTTTTTCACATCGGGAAAATCCGCAGCGGGCGCACCCTCTTCGAGATGTGTATGGATCAAAAGTCTCATAGGTAAACCCCGCGTGTGTATGCTATTGACTCTGCGTGTATTGTCTATGCGGTTCCACTCGCATTGTTCCGCTTGGACGCTGTCCTGCGGGAAGCTGCTTTGATTTTGTCTCTCAAAGAGGGTCAGCTTTCGTTCGTCGGTCAAGTCTTTCATCCTTTTGTTTTGGTGAATGTCACTAATCGTCCCCACGCTAGCATAGGAATTGCGCGCGGACAAAGGCCTGCCGATTTCAATAGAGTACGCCCGCCCGCTGTCCGCGTAGACAAAAGGAGGATTAGCAGGTTCTTCCTTCTCAGGTGGACAAAAGACACTATTCCAGGGCCCGGGACAATAACTTTAGTTTCAAATACAGGATCTGGGACTAAAGGACTCAGATTTGGGAATGAATTACTGAGGCAGAAAGAGAAATTGCTAAGACAAAATAAAATGCTAGTATCTTTGGAATCATACAATTCTAGAAGGCAATTTTGCTATCATTTGAAAGAGGAGATGTTGCTCTAAAACTTTCTCACAGAGTCACAGTAGCGTTCCATTGAAGAAAAAACACGACTGACTCTTTTTTTCTATACTTCACAAAAATTTCTAAGAATTTTTTTGATGTATCAAATATTTCTGCAATATTTCAGATTCAGATAGATATTGTGGCAAACTGACTGCATGACACGAAAGAGCAAACATTTCTTGATATATGTTGTGTAGAACTCAATTCAAAACAGTCAATAGTTTCAGAGATATGGCAGTTTTAAATTTCATTGTCAGTCCAGTTTCGAAACATTCTGGTGTTAGGTAAAAACCTCTGGCACGTTAGGGGTTTTGGGCCTGGCACATTAAGAGTTAAATGGTGGCCCTTCAGTGTGGCTTTAGTGTTTAGATGATTAATTCTGTATTTGAGTGACCAGTGTAAGAAAGAGATTGGCTGTAAAATAGGAAATGTCTTACCTGGTATTTTCTTTATCTTTTTTAGCCCGTGGAGAGAGTTAGCTCACTAGAAATCTGTGTTAGGATGACGTTGTTGTCTTAATTTCCCTCTCTTGCAGGTCACGTTCAATCTCACCTTTGAATGGTGGCCCTTCAGTGAACTCTTCACCTGGCCTGGCAGCTCACTCTATGAGTGGTGGTTCCGATGGAACTTGGATAAATATGTGAGTATGACAGCCGAACATCGGCCTAAAAACCTTGCCTCTCTCTACTGTGGCCAAAATTTCATCAAGTCATTTTGAATCGAGATTCATTGTTTAGAGTAATCAGTGGACTTGAAGAAATGCAAGTATCTCTTGCATGTCAGCCTGTGTTCATTATTGGATGTTTGTTTGCATATGGATGCGGCAAGGATATTTGCACTATCAAAATATGCATCACTTGCAAACTAGACTTACATGAGTGTAAGAGTACAATCTGGTTTTTTTACCCATTTCAGTGGTTTTATTTGTATCTCTTGTCAATAATGATATTAGGACTATTTGATTGAGTATTAACCACCGCCCCCCCCTCTCTCTCATCCCTCCATCTCCTCCTCCTCCTCCTCCTCCTCCTTCCTCTTCCTCCTCCTCTTCTTCCTCCTCCTCCTCCTCTCCCTCCTCCTCCTCCTCTTCCCCTCCCCTTCCTCCTCCTCCTCCTCCTCCTCCTCCTCCTCCTCTTCTTCCTCCTCCTCCTCTTCCTCCTCCTCCTCCTCTCCCTCCTCCTCCTCCTCTTCCCCTCCCCTTCCTCCTCCTCCTCCTCCTCCTCCCCCTCCTCCTCCCCCTCCTCCTCCCCTCCCCTTTCTCCTCCTCCTCCTCCTCCTATTCCTCCCCCTCTCCCCCTCCTCTCCCCCTCTCCCCCCTTCCCCCTTCAATCCCAACACCTCCCCCCCCCCCCAAAAAAAAAAGGGCAATGGTTGACCTATTCTTTTGTTCTTGATTCCACAGATCGTTCCATATGGGATGGTCTTTGCCTTTGGTCTTCTCTCTTTGCGGTCCTTCAAGTGGTTGGATGACAGTCATGGCGGTGATCTGTTCTCTCCCTTTAAGAGCATCGTGGTTCAACTCATCGCAGCAGCTGTGTTCTTTGTGAGTCTTCTTCCAATGAAAAAACACAAAACGGAGTTTGTGGAAATATGTACTTTTCATCCCTTTTTTGAATGCCCTTTTGATTGCCATGATTTCACTTTCACACCAAAAGCAGTAAGAAATCCAACAACTGAAAAAAAAAATATGTATGATAAAAGGAATCATGATTCACTGAAGTTATGAGGTGTAAAGGTCCATTATGACAATGTCAAGTTGGTCAAAGTTATAATAAGGTAAAATGGAACTTACATTATAGATACTAATTTTTTTTGCTAGTAGTAGAGCATGGCTGTAAGATAACCAGATTTACCATCTATAACTTCTGAGACCCCATTTTCGTGCCATAGTTCTAAGTAGCAAAATGACCTGAAGCAATGGAGTATCTTGGCGTAGTGTCAATTTTAGATAAGGCAGTGTATTTGATATTTCCAAATATTTTCAACTATGTGATATTTTGACCTTTGTTTTGAGCTGATGTTTTGCTTGATTATTTGTGTGGTGGTGTTGTTGTTGCTGTTGTTGTTGTTGATGATGATGTGTTCATTTTTTTGGTGACTGTAGAATGGATATGGTGGTTGTTGTTCTGGTTGTTTTTATTTTTATGGCAGTGAGAACCAAATCCAGAGTTGTGTTGCTATTAAGGCAAGACAGCCACTTGCAAGTTGCAACACCATTTCATGAGCCGGTTTTCCAAGCTGAAGCAGTTCTGCTCTAGCATCCCTGAATTGTTTGAAGCTCTGTCAATCTGTACCATTACTTATTGGTTTCATCTTGCAGTTATCCAGCGTCCACTTCTACCGCTGCACCAGTAAGCCAGAGTGTAATAGAATTCACAGCTATACCAGCTTCATACCAGTAAGAACTCTTCCTTTCTTTTTCGCCGTCACATGATGAAGGCCTTTCTTGCCAGAAATAGACCAGTTCAACGACCAGGGCCCTGTTTCATAAAGCTGTTTGTAAAGTTACGCTTGACTTTGCAAATAACTGGAATATTATGTGCCAATATGAGTGCCCATTCTTTTTTCCTTCTGTTTAACAAAGTACGACTGTATGTCAATATTTCATCTACATTGTGGCAAAAATTCACCTTCAACTGAAAATACGTGTTAACATGTATAACGCGTGTTAACATGTATAACGCGTGTTAACATGTATAACGCGTGTTAACATGTAAGAATGATCATTATCATCTGCAAATTTCAACTTAAGCTATAGAAATAACAATGATTAGGAAACCCACTTGGCTTGCCATATTCAAGTTGTTCGTAAAGTCGTGCGTAACTTTTCGAACAACTTTATGGCACAGGGCCCAGGTGTGCATTTTTGCTAGCTTGAGTTTGATGTACATATATTTCATGGAAACAAAGTAGAGGGAGTAATGGAGTTTTCTGCATGAGAACCTTGTTTTTTATGTAGAAAGAAATGAGGAAAATGAAAAATTATAAGGTTTCAGTAGTAGATCTACAAAAGGTGATTGGACTGTGACAGAGGTTATGTATACACCACAAAAGTACATGTGTGCTAACTTTTTCTGTTTCAACATCCAACGAATTGACACCCAAAGCTACATGTAGTATTCTGGTGTCTCTTTTATCCAGGCCCTGCAATGCATGTAAATCTAACTTCAGTCCCCACCTGAACCCCCCCCCCCCAAAAAAAAAAAAAGTGAACAAATAAGCAAACAAAGACATTGTAGAATACAATATAAGTAAACAAACGAAGAAAAAAAAAACAAAACAACAGTCCATTTAACAAGAAATCAAATTTTCTTATGGATACTACACATTGTAGTTTGTTACTTTTCACATCAATTTAACTTCTCAGGCTTCACTTATTACCCTCTTTGCATTACCCCTCTCTTTCCTCTACCCCCTCCCCACCCCCCATGAAAAAAAAGAATGAAAAGCTTAAGAGCTTGTTTTTATTCACAAGTCCACTTCTTCCCTTCCATGTTGATTTTTTTCTTAATTTCCTTTGACATAGTTTTCCCATACCCGTGTTCCCCATCGTTTTTTCATTTTTTCTTGCATCTCAACAGATTACTGCCTTCATAGTACTCAGAAATACGAGTGGATTCGTGCGCCAGAGGTTCAGTGTCTTTGCCGCCTGGTTTGGGGATATTTCCTTGGAGGTAACTGCCGAGAGAGAATATCCTCCGCATTAGATTATCATGAACAAAGCTCAGCTATGGCAGACTAGCATGATTGTGCGTTTGAATTTGATGTATACCTTTATCAGAATGTTCATTTTTGACAACCGGAAGATTTTGTGAGGTGTGTCTGACAAGAAACTAGCGAATACAATCAAAATTGAATGTAGCTTGTTATTAACTCTTCAAGGAAGAAAATTTGCCTTCCCCCCACCCAAAAAAAAAAAAAAGAAGAAGAAAATTGCAAACATCAGTTTCTACACTGTAACATCAGCATGCAAATGAGGACTATGATGTCTGTTTATGGTGGGACTATTTTGTGATGATCTTAGCATCAAATAATTCTGCACTCAAAAGAATTAATTTTATTGGGATGTTGCTCAAGATCTGTCAAGCATATTCTTGTCCTTATGGGTCATCTGAAACAAATGAAGTCTCACCTGTTGGAGAGATTCCGAAAGGTGTTACTATTTGTTTGGGGTTTATGCACTCACAAAGTAAGCAAGGGTGTACTGGGCAAGAGTTAAGTCACATGACCAGGATGACCTTTTACTTGTGTATGATAATCTTCTCTCAAAGTTTTGTACGTAAACTTGTTTTCCAAAAATGTGGGTTTTTTTCAGTGGATTACACATAGATATTTTGTTGATTTCATTAGTGTGTGCTTTAAAGCTAACCTTCTGCTCCCCCCCCCCATCCCCCACCATATGCTTGTGTTTATTCTGCAGCTGTTCATCGCACAATATCACATCTGGCTGGCAACAGACACCAAGAGCCTTCTTGTCCTCATACCGGGCTTCCCCCACCTCAACCTCCTCGTCACCTCCTTCATCTTCCTCTGCGTCGCCATCGAGCTCAAGGACCTCACGGGGGTGCTGACGGCCATGGCGATCCCCGGCGATGCCTGGAAACTCTACCCCCGCCTCCTCGTCTTTCTCCTCCTCCTCTCTTCCCTCCTCGTCTACTCTGCCTACCTGAGATGAGGCGGAGACAGTTCCATCTCCTGAAAAAATGGTCTTCTTCTCATCTTTTGAAAAACGATCTTCGTTTCATCTTCTGAAGAAGGTGTCGTTCTTCTACGTTGTACAGATACAGCACGATTATATTCAGACAATTAGAGCTTAGTTTATGTGTATGATGTAGTTAGTCAACTCTTTGCTTCCCAACTCAATTTTATATTCCAAATCTCCACCTCAACTCTTCCTCTTCGCCATTAACATCTCCAGAATAAATGTCGTGGTGTGAACACAGCACTGGTATATAAAGAAGGCACCATTCAGTTTCTCCTTCTGGAACCAACCAGAATTATTTGAGCTCCTTTATTGCTTCTTGTACACGGATGATGTCATTGTGAAAAAAATAAGAGTTGACTGAAATACGGAAGGCATCATTCAGTGAGCTGTGTACAACAGAAGATGTCTTTCAGAGCGCATTTTGCATATCTTTTGTTTGTCCAGGTTTTTTTGTTTTCAGTCATGTTTTAGATCATGTTTCTTCTTTGATTTTCTTGATAGAAGCAACTCTTTAAATACCTACCCAGGATATGATACTGTAAAATGAGGAATGTTTGCGTGCATTTTAATTTGAGAGCCGAGATTCGCAAAATTAAAATGCGCGCTCAATATCTTGTCTACACTTTATGCATTGAATGTTAGAGGCAACTCGCGAAAATTTCATGCTGCGAATAAGGCCGTCGGCTCCCATTCGCGAAAATTTCATGCCGCGAAAATATCATGTTTTACAGTACCCTTTCCTGAAAATGGGTGTCGTGCAATACCGAATAGAATGGGACTGTGATAAACAGAAATGAAGATTTGTGCATGACATCAGGACATCAGGATCAGATGACCGAGGTGCCAATTTGAGGTCCCCACGCAAGATTTACTAAAGATCGACAGCGTCCTACTTTCTCATTCTGTGCTGGTTTTGCATAAGTTCAATACTCATATCAAGATAATATTATACATATAGATAGCTTCAATACTTCTTTCACTATTATTGATCTGATATATTGTATATCAAGGCTCGACATTAGCAGTGGCCCAATAGCCTAGGGCCACTAAGAATTGATGTCTAGCCACCAAACTTCCAAAATGATGATCTTCTGGTGACCTTATCGGGCTACTTAGATTCAAAACGGACTGCTATGTTTCCTCTTATTTTGGGCCTCCAAAATGTCAAATTTAAGATCTGAAGTATTTTAAAGATTTTATTTAAGATTTTAGTAGCCCAAACAGGCTACCAGAGAGAGAGAAAAAAAGTGAGTGTTGAGCCCTGTATCTCAGGCCATCAGGAAGAATGCTGCACAAACGTATTGAGGAAAAACAAGACACTTGAAAGAAAGATATTATTCAGAGGGGTGAAGGTCCAGGTGTGAGTTTCTTCAATTTGTCTCCCTCTACAAATGAAATTTGTTAAGATCGCCTTATCCGTCTTGGACTACTTAACATGACAATGTCGGAATTTCGGAGCTTGGGTATTTGTTCCATGTTCATCGTGTCGCTGCCAGCAACCAGGGACAGCCTGGTGGTAGTGTCGCTGCCCGGAAAGCAGTAGATGACAAGTTTGAGTCCCACTGGTTCCTTTATTCCAACATATTTGTTTATTTACAGAACAGCAGTTGCAATCTTAACAAATTTAATTTGTAGAGGTAGACAAATGGAAGAAACTCACATCTGAACAAGACACTTATTTAAAAAAAAAGTGCATCACAGTGTTCCAGTTACAACGTTCAGTCACATGCTCCAAATCTCTCGAAATTCATTTGAAATAGGAGGAGCACAGTATATGGTTTCTTACATTGTAGGTCGATTGCCAACATAGTTATGCAACCCAATTCTCTGAAGGATGCTCTTTGCAATCAGAGCCGCGTCTTTTCCCATTCATTGCCTTAGTCACACTTGTGTGGGTCCTCTACTGGCCATGTTTCTTGCCGGATCTCACTCAAATTCTTGCTAAGGAGGTGTACTGTGGGAAAAATCTGAACTGCAAATTATATTTGGTGACAGCGCCCACGTTGTTCTGACAATTAGATCCCAGACATGTAATGCCATTGATGTTCAATCTCCTTAATAGAATACAGGCGTGACATGTTGCACTGCATTGCCCCAAACGTTTCTATTATTTGTTTGTTTGAAAGTCAAAGAATGAAATTGTTTACATATCGATTTATATTCATTTTTGCCGTACATAGTACTTTTAATACATTTATGTGTGAGATTTCTTTTCTGTTTTTTTTTTTTAAGATTATGGCTGCATTATATTAGATGTATAAGGGGTTTTGAATCGTGTGAAGAGAGTGGCATAATAGCCAATTTATGCCAATCAGTAACCGTTTTTAATACTGAATGAGTAGGAGTACCAATGCTGTCCTAGTGCCACTTGTATTTGCAGAAGATATTTATTGTGATGTCAACGATAGAGCTTTTTCTCGAGAGATCTATTTTATGATGTATTAGCGTGTACATTTGATGAATTTTTACCATAGATATTTTTTGTAGATAAGTCGTAACTGGTGATGCTTTGATGTGTAATGTGCTGATGTTTACAAAGCCGAGACACGTGGCGACATGTCTTTCATTAAAGTGCAGAGGGCATCTGTTACTTTGACATTCGATACCAAAAACTGGATGTATCAAAGTAGCATGAGGTAAAACTGAGTTTTTACATTGCACAGTGTTGTGTGAGTGCTGACAAGATATTGGTATCTGACGAGACAGCCCAACTTAATGCGAGTGATGTTCAAGTCAACTGGACGTAAATTTTTGTACCTGGATGTATATATGTAGCTCGATCTGAGCCCTGTTGCTGGGAACTTGTATCGCGTTCAGACGCAAAGTTTTTGGCAACAGGGCACTGGTGCAAGTCCCCGCTTTGACGTGCAGGTCCACTCGAAATTTAAGTTGTTTTCATGGAATGGAATGGAATGGAATGAAATGAGACTAACAGAAAGTGGGTAGAGGTTTCATAGAAATCAAACTAAGACAAGCAAGTTATGGAATTCTTACTTTTAAAGATTGTAGAAGTTTTTGACAAAACAGCAATGTTAGGAGCAACCACACACATGTTGACAAATAAATAATGTTATTCATGTCACAAGTTTCCTGTTTACTCTTACGAGTATCTTCACCCAATTTCCTCCCCCCCCCCCTCTTTTAGATGTGAAATTCATAAGAGTAATTTGTGCAGTGTACATCAAGTCATTACAGTCTTATTAAGATACCATAGTGTCCGTAACTGGGGGGGGGGGGGGGGGGGGGAGAGAAGGGGTTGAAGTTACTTAACTTGCAGACCAAAACAGTACTCCTCTAATGTGTGTTGATGTGTACAAATCATTGGAAGATGGTAACATCATTGCCTGTAAAAATTTGCATGCGCCATTGCGACAAGTGTCACTAATTTGGTGAAGACACAAGGAACGTAGCAAGATTCCATTTACCAGTCTCGTTTCTTGTCCGATTTCGATGAAACTTCAACCATTCGTTCTTTTTGTTTCTTTGTCTGCATTTCATCTCAGTTTGGTAGAGTGGATTTGAGCATCTTGTGGAATTAGGCGTGAAGTGAGCCTCGGAGAGGACAGAATTGGAGAATTCAAAAATGCGGCAAGCTGGCAGGAGCGAAGCAACAGCGTGCCTCACTCTGAAAGGAATTTTTCTCCCAATTTTCTCAGAAATGCTTCATACAGCTGCCAAAATTCGTAGTACATGTATATCTGTAAAAGGAAGTGGATTCAAATGTTAAAGCCATACATGTTCCTGCACAGAGAAGAAAGGGCATTCTATGATATAATAGCAATATTCAAGAAATTTGAAAAGTTTTCATAAAGTGAGATACGTCTGTGCTCCTTATGTGTATATAATGTTGCAGTCCAACTTCTGGGCTATTTGTGTGTGTGCGTGTGTGTATTTTGACAATCACGTACATAATTGTCGGTAAATTAGAGAAATTGGGTGTGATCAAAACCAAACTTGGTCATGGGGATTTTGAATGAACTTTGAAGTAATATTACCTAGCTGGTAGGAAGCCTGATGTAAATATGGTTGTAGCTGGCATGGTGTATGCCTTGAAGTGGCGGACCAGCTAAAATGCACCCCAGGGTGTGTAGTGGGGGATGCGAGGGTGCATGATTGGGCCCAGTGATTGGAGTAACGTACATGTTTTGAATCGCTGTGTGCGCTGCGATGAGGTGGAAAAGCAACACAGACTTTCCAACCATTGTGACTGTAAAATAGGGATGATTTGGTTCAGAGGTAGGAAAGCAAGAGCAGTTCACATAGGAGTGAGTAGAAAAATTATCAAGAAAGATAGGAAACTCCTCTTGAAACAAGAGCTGAGAGTGGTCAAAGTTCAGATTCTCTCCAATTCAGAATGGTTGGGAGGTCTGGGCAATATAAAGCCAGTGCTGTAAGGGATCAGAAAGTCTACTCAAATATATGCGAGGATTGAGTGAATGCAGCCATATTAGTGAGATCACATCTGTGAAAGTTTGAGGAAAGTCAGACAGTCCGTTCGAAAGTTATGAATTTTTAGCCATCGCTGGATGAGAAGACTGCAGTATACTACAATGTGTGATGTTACATATTTACGATGGAGAAAATATAAAGAGAATTCTACAAAAAGTACACATTCCCTCAACTTGTTAATGACACATGTTATGGCTAATATTGTTTCCCCTGCTTTCTGAAAGAGATAATTGAAGTGCTCTTTCATTTTGCTTGAAATATGAGAATGTGTTGAATTCTGTTTATATCTTATCTGTATATCGTTGGCCTGAAGTGACATCACAAACTTGTAGTCTCCTTATCCAGCAATGGCGGCACTGAACTTTAAAAATTTATAATGTATGAACGGATTGTCCCTCAAACTTTCATTGGTGTGTTCTACTAATATCGCTGCATTCACTCAATGCACACAGATATTTGGGTGAACTAGCCCTTTATATACTACATGGGTTGAACCGCCGAAATATAGTTCCTAATACATATATATCAGATCTCATATATTTATCAGAGTTTGTTATTTTTTTTCTTCAATATTATATGACTGGATATCAATACATGATTAAGCTTCATGCCTGTCACAAAGTGACAGATGGGTGCTCTACAAAAGGTCAAAATTTATTTTGGAATTGGTGGCATAATTTTATTAGCCAAGATCGACCCAACTTGTGCAGTGGTGCGATTTCATTTGTGGTTTTTATGAATTGTTATCCTTTGCTGAATTTGTCTTGAGGAAAATTGTCTGTAATGTGTACATCTCTGCATAGAAAAATAGTGGAATGTGTTAAAGCCAAATCTAGCCAGTTTTTCTTGATTCTTGTTATGCCGGACTTCCCGTAATTTGTTTATCTTCACAAGTCAATGTGCCATTTAGTCTCTGAAATACAATTTATTTTAATTTGCCGGGCTTCGTTTGTATCAATTCGTTTAATTCCATTTCAATGTTATTGTCGCTTGAAAGAATGAAGTTTTTGTTGCTCCCATGCAAGATAAAAACTAACACCCCAACTTCTCATAAATGTGCACTAAAACTTGTGATGCGCTAGTATGCGAGATGTTACATCACAATGAAGTAAGAAACGATCACACTGAATTTACTTTTTTAGCTCATCAGTTGTTTGTTGTGTTTATCCTGTGGAATGTGTGCATTCCATGAAGAAATGTGCCTTGTCCGAGCACGACTGCTGTTACAGCAAGACATTACCTTGAAATAAATGCGAGTGAACAGATGTTCATGTTTTAGTATTAGTAAAGGCTACTATGTAATCCCGTGAGATTTTTGTGCCAAAATCGATTTTTTTGGTTAACTTTGTCAATTTGGGGGTGCTGAATCCAAAAAACTTTGGTTCCATTTTTTCCAACCACGTCTTCAGCCGCCATTTTGAATTTCAAAATGGCCGCCATAGCAAACTGTATTTTGACCCATTTTTCATAAAGTGAGCATTGTTGAAGCTTCAAATTTGGTGCAAAATGCATGAGTGTGATGTCAGACACTCTGATAAATCTTTTTCTGATATTGTGGATTGTTTTGATACAATTTGTAGGCTGCCATCTTGAATTTCAAAATGGCCGCCATGGGAAACTGTAATTTGACCCATATCTCATAGAGTGAGCATTGTAGAAGCTTCAAATTTGGTTCAAAATGCCTCGTTGTGATGTCAGACACTCTGATATATCTTTTTCAAATATTGTGCATTGTTTTGTCCAGTTTGTAGGCTGCCATCTTGAATTTCAAAATGGCCGCCGTAGCGTTTTTACCCATATCCTAGGTTGAAATTATTGTAGAGGCATCAAATTTTCTAGAATGCGCATGTTTATGGTGTCCAACGTTCCATTGCAGCTGTTTCCTAATTGTGGATCATTAGACAGGTAACCATGTTGAAATTCAAGATGGCTGCTATATATAAAACATATAATACTGTTGTAAGCGCCTTAGATGAATGCCAAAATAGTTCTAGTTAGACCGAATTCATTTCCATTTTAAGCAGAATGACAGCCATCTCTCAATTCAAAATGACAGCCATCTCTCAAAAATGGTCGCCATAAATTAAAAATGTGAGGACGAGGTTCCAATGACGTCATCAAGCCATGCTGAGGGGCAAAAACTGAGCATGGGGGGGGGGGGGCATACCCCTGTCCCATACATGTGGGCAAGCAAGCATGCAAGCGTTACATCCCATATAGCCAGGCGGGTATATGCGGTTCCCGAATTGCGCGCTAAAGCGGTTTGTTTTTGCCTCTCAGGGAACACATCACTTTGCATCGTGGAACCTCGTTAATGATTACATTCAATCCCAGTCAGTAAAATATTTGTACAAAAGCAACCATTGATACAATTGAAGGTGATCTTCAAAAACTTGATGCTGCCGCTCAAGAGATTGAAGACTTACAAACAAGGAAAAGTCTCGCAATGGCAAGAAATGCCACGGTCACCCTACCAGGCACCCCATTCACAAGCTTGATTGTTGGCCACAAACTGAAACCAAATTTGCTAGACACTAGATATATTTCTGGAATAATGCAGAATGAATAAGGAATGAGTAGCCTCTTTCCTGATTGCCCTTGAGTGGGTCATCTTCAATTATTAAGACTTCCAAGATGCTTACTGCTGTACAGCCTATGATTCTAAAACAACAAAGGAGCAATAATAGCTCAATTCTGTGGCACTTTGCATGCATCAGAATTCCTCCTCAATTTAGAAGACCATCACATGAGGGTAATCTCAAAAATTGTCACCGCCTTGAAGCTGATGAATGTGGTGTTTAGCATTCAGCTATCGGAAACATGCAAGGGGGATATTCTAGAAAGAGATGAAAAGGGCAGTTTTCATCTTCTGTACTAAGAATTCGTATCTAAGAGAATGAAAATATATTCATTTCTCGGATAGTATGAAAAGGCCAGACATTCAGCTCGTGCAATCAAAATACACCATGTAAGATTGGATCCAAAGTCATTAAGCATAAGAGGATCACCAACTTCTCAAAACATTTCTACTGGCTCTACAGTCTAATATACCTGTCATTATCCAGTCATTGCTGGACGATACAATTATCGGAAGGTATAAGTTCTAAGTAATTCCACAATCACTCTTCATCTCATATTTCATGGCCTTCTCCTCATTCTCACTAACAAAGGTTCATTTTTCGAGCCTTAGAAGTCCACAAAACTGAGCCAAATAATCGGCCTGAAAGTTGAAATACTGAGCAGTCATTTCTATCTGACACAGAGACCACATCACGGAAAGAAAACAAAGGGCACTTCATCAAAGATGCCATGTGAGCTGTCACCCGTCACTCACAACGAGGAAACAGATAGCCTCATTCCATTGTATGTATTAGATGCTACTTCAAGAGCAACGGGAAAATCAGAGAAATTGATGATTATTACGTATACACTGACATTTCAATTCTCCTGATGGATCTTGTAAGTTTGCTTTACTTACTGCATTGCATGATGTCTGCTCCATCACTGGAAAATTGTTAAAATGATAAAAGTACAATTGACATTATTGAGAGATTATGTTCTGCAGTTCGTTGTGAAAAAAAAAAAACAACTATAAAGGTCTGCTTTTTCATGCCTTTCATGGTGCTGGCTGAAGTTGAAAATTTGAGGATGTTTCAAAGCGCAGATGGACCAAGAAGTATCTGAACCTGGACTCATGCAGAATGTGAAATGACACAGTCCATGTCTTCCAGAAGTTTGGCGTGGATGACTTCAACCAGGACAATCTCCTGCTTTACCCTAGTAGAGTCTTGATACAACACATCGAGAGAGCAAACCTCGTCAACTCTCACAACCTAATTTGTGCCTCTACTACAGGGAAATATGGTATATTACATTGTAGCTATTTCCAGAGGGTATCCATAAACTTTTACATTGAATACTTGGAGCTTCCTACACCAACAGTGACCACAGAATTCATTATCATGCTCATAGCAAGAAATGCAAAAGTCATTGTTTCTGGAAGAATTCTATAGAACCAATCCTCCCCGTGTACAGCCTTAAAGTGCTGTGACTTCAAAAACTCATGCAGGGAATGAGCCTAGAAGACATTATATCTATTAAAGTGACTATCCCACAAATTTTTATAATATAGGGCTAATATTGTAAACTCTACAACCAAATCGTCTAAACGGGGCATTTAGTCACTCAGACACAGTTATTAAGAGGTTCTTTTGAAAGTCATTTGTTTTGACGTCAGAATCACATGATTTCCCATTCACAATTTTTACCTAAACGCTACGCTTTTAAAGGAATGTTTCCCATGGCTGCCATTTTGCATTTCAACATGGCAGTGTACCTACGGGACAGGAAGTAGTCCCGCCTACGCAATTCACTGAAGTGATTGACTTACACATGAGTGTTCCAGCATGCTTGGGTTTGCAGTTTAATGATCTTACAGCACCAAATATGGTCGAAATCCATCTTGAATTTCAAGAGTGGCGGCCAATGCGAATAATCCATTATTACAGAATGTATAGGCCCTATGTGTGTGTTTTTAAAAGAATGTACACTGTAAGCCACCATAGAGATTCATTGCTTGTAACCAGAGATATTAGCTGAAAAGCAGCCATTTTGAATGTTAAGATGGTCGCCTCGAAAGTGATCTGCAATTTCAGGGAGGGGAAAAGTGCATCTGTATGTTCAACATTATAAGCCTGGTTTATGCCCGAAATGTGAATTTTCTTTATTGCTTACAACAGCCCCTAGCAACATGAGATATTGGTCAAAATATACGTTTTGGTATGGCGGCCATTTTGAATTTCAAGATGGCCACCTTCAATATCAAAATGAACCATTGTTTCAGAAAAAGATGTTTCAGAATGTCTGATAGCATACGCATGCTCTTTGCCCCGAATTACAACCTTACTCAATGTATACGATATGAGATACAGGCCCAATTACATCTGTTATGGTGGCCATTTTGAATTTCAAGATGGCCGCCAATAAAATGATCCATCATTTAAAAAAAATGTATATGTTAGTATGCCTGACATCACAAGCAAGCTTTTTACCCCGAATTTATACTTTCCATAATGATTATAACCTTAGATATGTGTAAAATATATTTAGTTATGGTGGCCATTTTGAATTTCAAGATGGCTGCCTAAAAATTGTATTAATACTATCTACAGTATCAGAAAATGGTGTACCAGAATGTCTGACATCATAAACATGCTTTTTTCATCAAATTTGAGCCTTCTATGATGCTCACATTATGAGAATTGGGTCAAAATACAGTTTGCTATGGCGGCCATTTTGAAATTCAAAATGGCGGCTGAAGACGTGGTTGGAAAAAATGGAACCAAACTTTTTTGGATTCAGCACCCCCAAATTGACCAAGTTAGCCAAAAAAATCAATTTTGGCACGAAAATCTCACGGGACCCAATATTTCGACATAGTAGACTGTACTATATGCCAAATGAGCATCTACACATTGCTTCATATTGATTACCGTTATTTCCCTCTTCTCTATTCCTCTCTCTCTAATTCTATCGTTATCCCATAAGCCAGATCATAGTTAGCTCATGTGCCCGTACATGTATGTACAAATTTTCTGAATTTTTTCTTTCATAGCAAACTTTTTCTAGTTATATTGTCAAGTACCAGGCTTGTTGTCAGGGGATGTGCTGGTAAGCTTTATTTATAAGGACTATACAAGAATACGGCTGCAATCATTATATCACAAATGCCTATCTCATTGAATTTTTAACCAGTGTGCCTGTTAGTACAAATGACCCTTTTCTGCTCACAAGCAAAATAGAACTACAAACTGGCTTACTTGTCTGTGTGTTTGTATGTTGTATCTACACTGCACCTATCTCAAGTAAGTGCTTTAGTGATTACTGGTGTACAGTATGTCGAACCTCGTTATTATGAGATCAGATAAAACAAAACCCTCTTTATAATAACAAAGCAATTTTGTAAATTTGCAAAACATTGCTCGAATGGAAAAGTATACTGTAACACAATGATGAACAGACATACACAAAAAAGACCAATTGTATACACAATGAATTTGCACTATTTATTCTACCGAAAACATACAAGCCACAAGTGCAACATATGTGTACAAAGAGCTAAAACTAGTACGAAAACACAAGAAAACATATATGGGACTGTTCCAAATTGCAAGTACTGAAGGGTGAGTTTCTGCTAGAAAATTTGTTGAAGTGTGAATCACGGCATGTGTCATAGTACTTCTATTACGTTCGTCATAAGTTTTATCTAATCACTTTATTCCTGATGATTTACAGTGATACGCTTCAAAACTCATTATTCTTAGAATAAGAAATTACATTGTATTCCATTGGCAACTTTCAAATTTTAATGTACCACTGACCTTTGTCTCACACAACCTCATTAAAAATTTTGACTTAAAATCTGATTAACAGTCTTGATATCCTAACAAACTCAACATTTGACATACACATTAAAAACATTTGACATTTTTCTGTTTTTCTTACCCTTGAATACCTGTGCAATAAAAGCTAAAAATATCTACAAGCAGACATTAACCACATAGGTAAATACAGTAGTGTAATGAATTTATTTTACAATGAATACAAAACGGAAAAAAACAAGTAGCACTAATACTGATGTTCCCAATAATACATCACTATAAAACAGTATCATGAACGTATATCGAGTAAAAGCGAATTTCATCAGTTAGAATACATCTAAATCAAGTTGAGCTACACTGTTTTAGCGTCCCTCAAGATTATAAAAATATTTTCTTTTTCTCCTTCAGAACGAAACTGAACGGCTAGGGAAGGAGGAAGAATGGTTTTCTCAAATCTGGTGGTTTCTCCACTCTCTCTCTTGAAGCAGATAAGAAGAGATGGTGGTTGTCCATCTGGTGATTCTAATTCAAAGTCTACATATGTACAGAATTTTCAACTGATCCTCTGCATGATTTAGACTCTTTAAATCTCTTTTACAACATCAAACAATTATGAAGAGGATGGAATCCCAAAGACGTGTCAAAGCTCGTGGAAAGAAAAGGTCAAAATGGGAAGCTCACACCACTCGCAATACTGCGCGAAAAAAAGAAATGCAAGAACTTGTTTCGAAGACTACACAGGAGCTGGCAATTCTGCCAACATCACCCAAAAAGAAAGAAAGAAAGAAAAAAAAAAACCAGAACTGAAATCGACTGCTGCAAATTTCATTTCGAAGTGAACAAATACCACGATTGCTCTGATGCATAAAGCTCAAACTTCTGGCGTATCGGCTAATTCTGGCTTATTCATGCCGCCTCGCATATTCAGCATCATAACAACTTCAACCTCGTACAAATATACATTGGGTAGAAATCCACACATATGATACTGTACATTTATATATCCCTATTTGAAAAAAAAACATTAAAAAAAAATACCAGAAAGCAAACGAACCTCAATAAGTATGTATGTCGAGTCAATATGCATTGGTGGAAATGATTTCAAGAGTGGCTTTGAGAAAACTCCCAGCAAGAAATGAATGCTTAGTAGAATACCAAAAGTAACCCGTTGATCCCAAGTTCAAGTGAAACTAACAGAGACAGTGCTGGCAGTTAGTAAACAAAAGTGAGAATGAATACCACTGGAACATCAGAATTTTACAGTGAATATTGAATACTTGACTGCACCCATAAATGTAGGGAAGGGGAAAAAAAAGAAGAATTAAACTCACATTTGCATCACTTAATTACACTGATATCTTTCTGCATGGCATCTCATTCTTGAGCTTTTTTTTTTCTTTTTCTTTTTTAAAGAATTTTGTCTTTCAATCAGATATTCACAGGAGTAAATACATATTTACAATTCATGATAAATACAATGACTTGCTGCTCTTTCCTACATTTTTTTTTTCTTCACTTCCTCCACACAGTAGAAATACCGGTCACCTTCACTGCTATTTGGAAAAGCTAACTTTTACGCTCTGAAGCACTATTTGCTATTTGTTACCCTGGGACGAGATATAATCAGAATCTCTCCCATTCGCAATCATCCATCATGAATATTAAATTTAAGCAAGCATTATGAACAAAGTTTATAAAGTTTACAGTCTGTACACATGAATACAAAAAAAAAAAGTGTGCAGCCCTCTGACAATGTATGAGAATACAATGAGGGAACATTCAAGTCAATCCTTAAATCTTCCCTTTAATCCTCTTGCTGCCCAGCTAAACGGACGTTGAGAAACATTCAATGCATGAAAGGAGTTGCCAGGTTGGGAAAAAGCTCCCAAAACTTTCTGCAAGACCACTAAGACAAGCATCTGGGGACGCTTTTCAGTCGTCTTGTAGCAGAAGCCCAGGACACCTTTCGGGTCACTCTGGCAAACTGTTTCATGGATTGCAAAGGATGGGGTGGGGGGCAGTGGTGGTATTTGTGTCATATCATTTTGGTCTACACTATTCGGGGTTGAACAATACTCTTTCAAATGTGTTTCATGGACAAACTTTATTCTTTGGCTTAGCATTGCTCTCATGGTACATGCAAATATCCTGAGAAAAAAAGAAATCCGGCCAACACAGCCGACTCCAAAATGGCTCTTGAAAAATTCATCATTTTGCAACACTTGTCAATGCCTTCAACAATTTTGCTTTAAGATCAGACAACTCCTAATTAATTTGAATTAGATTTTGAAGTATTTTAGGAGTACTAACTTAAGGGCAGTGTGCTACTAAATAATGAATACAGGAAAACAGTGCATCTACACAAGCAGCTCTCATAATGAAATAATAGAATAACTCATTACTCTACCTGTTGCTTAGTACTGAAATATTCAACTACATGAAACCATACACAATATATTTTTGCTGAAGTTTTCTCTTTTCTTTTTTCCTTCCTACTTTTTTTTTCTTAGAAGAAAAACATAGCCTGGTAAAAAGAACAAGTATATTTGTGAGTAGTCACTGGCAAGGCAGTTTGAAAACATTGGTGTCAGGAATACTAGTAATTCGGCAGCTCATGATTGGGAAGAGGCATAAAAACTGATCAAAGCGATCGGCAATGCTAAAACATCAAATGGCCCGTGGCAAGGTACAATGTAACTCTAGTACTGGCAGTGTGCTGCCAAAAAGTAAGAAGGTTAAAAAAAAACAAATCATGGAACCATTGTGGGGAAAGAATGAAATCTCAATTTATTCTGATATGTTCCATGTCCTACTTTCTCTACTGTCCTGTTTGTTTTTGTTTTTTTCTTCTTTTCTGCATTGTAGGCTGTAAAATCATTCAATGCTTTGAAGATCAAATTCACCTTTCAACAATGTAGGCAGTAAAATAATTCTTTACTCTGGATCAAATTTACCCATCTCTCACACATAGAATCTATGTCAAAACTCGCCTTATCCCACCTGAAGGCGGCAATTGTAACACTGCATTTGATCCAAATTCGCCCTAGCTATCGTGATGCCACCTTACAAAGCTTTACAGTTACATGTTTAAGAGAAGACATAAAAGAGAGATCTTCACCCTGATAAAATTAACCAAAAAAAAAAAGAAGAAGAAGAAAGAGACAGATAAGAGACGTTAAAGAGAGAAAAAAGAACTGAAGAGATACTACTTAGACAGAAGATGGTAGGTCAAAGGGCAAATTTCCTCTCTTGCAACCGACTGTCCAAGTTCTCACAGGTCGGTGTCGAAGAACGCCAGACCGGTGTTGTCGGCGGGAGGGATGTTCTCCAGATTCAAGTCCCCTGTGGGCGGGCCCATGTCGGACAGGCTGGGGTCCATGCCAAAGTCCCCGCCTCCCCCGAGGTCCAGGTCCTGCATCATGGGCTCAATTGGTCCTGTGGCGTCATGGTAACCGCCTGCAAAGAAGGTCACGGGAGGTTTGTGGTCACCGCCATTCTTATGAAAGCTGTAAATATACTCTGAATGAGCAATGAAGGTACGGTTCCCCCATATACAAGGATCACCATGAGTGGCAACATTCTGCTAGTGCTCCTTAAAGGACATGTTCACCTTCGCATACATCTGGATTAAGTGAATGCAGCAATATCATAAGAACACATTCGTAAAAGTTTGGGGAAAATTGGATATTCTGCTCAAAAATTTAGAATTTTTTCTTGTCCTTTAAAGATGAAAAGAGACAACTTGGTGAGGAATGTGATTGAAAGGCATGGTGCAGTATGCTACCTCAACACAGAAATAACTCTCCAGCTTGCAGAGGAATTGTCCAAAGTTCTGCTTAAATCAAATATTATGAAAAGTCTTTGATTTGATCGTAATCATTGGTACAAAGAGAGCATACATACAATATATCTAATCCCAAAGATACATTCATTTTTTTTTTTTTTTACTGTAATAAAAACTCATGGCAGAAATTTGACTGCTGGTAACAAGAACACTTTCGAATTATTATTTTAATAAATTTTGTTTTTCATGCTGGGTCAATCTGAGTAAATTCCACTGGTTGGTACTTTTGCACACAAAGAGCATTTCTCTACAAATTTTGATATCTTAAAACAAAAGTATGAGTCATTGCATTTGCACTACGTTAAAAGACTGCAAAACTGGCAAAACTTTTTGGCAATGCAAACTATTTCACTCTTTTACCGTAAGGGGAAGAACCACCACCAGGAAATCTTACCTTGCATGGGAGGTGGCGGCTGTCGATACTCCCCCTGGTTGCTATGCTGATGGAGACTGTGGACGCTGCCCTGGTGTTGGTAGGTGGGGTCCGGGGGAGGACCGCCCATGGAGCTGGGCGGCAGGATGGAATTGTCAGCGGGCATGTCAAGAGGCTGCCAAACAGACGAACAGGGGAAAGCACGGACAAATGCAGCTTAATTTTCTTGCTCGACTGAGCATCTTTTGTTATATGATGTTAGGCTCATCCACAACAAAGGGGATTCCCCCTCCAAACACACACACACACATATGCAAAAATAACACACACTGACACAGGCATACATACATACATACACAAACACAAGATTCCAGAAGCTACTGTGTAGACTGCTGAACTGCTAAAACTGAATACGTTCCTTTTTTTTTAATTTTTATTTTACTTTGCACAATTCCAGATGACTTGACCAATTCTATGTTGGGTTGATACTAACACTCCAGCAGACTGCATTAGGTCCGCAAATACAGCAGTTATTACTGTAAATAACGCAATGCAGCTTTTTGAATTTCCAACAGAGACCATGGACATAAATTTCATAATGTCACCCAATGCTATCACTGACAGAGATTGTGAAATTTGAAAACAGGCAACCGAATCTTAAATGACAAATGGAGCTACAGTGATTACAAAAAAGCAACCTATTACAACAAATTCTGCACTGTGTTTGGATACCACTTCACTGTACATCCAAGTGATTTGTTGTATGCCAAGCCTTTTCTCTCTTACACAACATGCATGAGACAAAACATGTTTAATATCTTCAACTCACCTCTCCCCAAGGAACAGAATCTCCCCTGAAGAGCGAGTTGCCCAGCTCTACTGAAATCCTCTTCTTGTAGTCTGTCGGCTTGTCGTCAGACATGCGATACAACACGGCGGCAGCATAGGTGGCTATAACAGAAAGCAAAACAGGAATTCAGTACAATTGCAGATAACCAGATACAAGAGAAGATGCCAACATAATGACATACATTTATAAGAACTAATCTGTGCCCATCTTGATGAAAAATAATTTTTGTTTCAAGTGTGCTTGGTGGGGGGGGGGGGGGGGGAGGTTGTTACACACTGAAGCTTCATCATCAACAAATATATGTAATGAAAATGACAAAACCTTCATATGACTAATCAAATACTTCCTAAAAACGTTTGTTTTGTTACCCTTCCCTCACCCTCCCCAACACCCCCACCCCCATACACACTTATAAGTTCAATAGCGAAGAGATATCATGCATATATTCATCTTTTTGTTGGCTTCTCTAGGGATGGGAGGGTCTTTCATCTGTGTGAAATATAATATTAATGGTTTCACAGTAAATCAGATGCTAACTTGGGAACACTGATTTTAGAAACAGCAACTACAATATGCAGAATTTGGGCACATATCTGTGTGTGTTTGTGTGCGTCTGTGTGTCTGTATTATAAATGGCTTGAACCTATTATCTATCTGGTCATGAGTCAAACATTTCGCATGTAATGGAATCCTTCAGATGAAAATCCTTGCATGGAACTGGGATATGGTAGCTTAGTGAATTTGAGGTCCACTTACCGACACCCTCGTTGCGAGAGTGCAGGAGCTCAGTGAGGGGTGCGGTGGCGCCCTCCTGCTCAATCATCTCGGCCCCCTGTTTGTCTAGGGAGACCTCGGAGAGGACTCCTGCAGCCACACGCTGGATGTTCTCTATGTTGGAGTACAGCAGCTGGAAGGGGAAGAACACATTAGGAAGCAGCAGAAAAATGTTAGGCATTGATGAATTTGGAGTATATAATGTCATTTATTCATTCTAGCTAATGGAAGAAAAAATGAAGCAAGGTAACTTTGTCAGGGTGATCCTAAGTTACACAAGACATGAATATTTGTTTCTGTAACTTCCCTGAAAATATTGCAGTCAAAAGTTCACATATTTCTCACTGCCTTGTTAACTCACTAGAGGTAATCTTGTCACACATGTAAGTCTCATTCTGTACTAGGTGCTATGAAACCCTGTGCCCCGTTTCCCTGGGCAATGAAAAGTCACTGTTCAGCAAGCGAACTGAATTGGCACTTGGGTGTTCGTGTTGGGCCCTTGACCACTTAGCATTTAAAACAAACTGCCAGAATGACTTCAGGAGACAGAAGAGATGTTGGCTGTTACCATTGCAAATACAACATCCAATCATATGATGCAACAAGTAATGCCTCAACTTAATTTGTCCTCTTTGATGGAGGTGGTGGTGGTGGTGGCAAGAGGAGATGGCTCTGGCGGTGGTAGTGGTGGTAGTGGTTGCGGTAGTGGATTGGTGGTGGTGATGGTGGTAGTGGTAGTAGTGGATTGGTGGTGATGGTGGTGATGGTGGTAGTGGTGGTTGGTGGTGGTGATGGTGGCAGTGGTGGTGGTGGATTGGTGGTAGTGGTGGTGATGGTAGTAGTAGTGGTGGTGGTAGTGGTGGTGGTGGTAGTAGTAGTAGTAGTAGTAGTGATGGTGATGATGGTGGTGATGGTGGTGGTGGTAGTGGTGGTAGTGGTGGTAGTGGTAGTGGTGGTGGTGGTGGTAGTAGTAGTGGTGGTGGTGGTGGTGGTAGTGGAGGTGGCTCTGGTGGTGGTAGTGATGGTGATGGTGGTGGTGGTGGTAGTGGTGGTGGTTGGTCGAGGGCTACACAAAAAGGAATTGGGTATTAAGGTAAGGGGGCTGAAACCAATCCTACCTGGACAAAGAGAGGGATGCAGTTTAGACCCTGGATGAGAGCCCTGTTGTGGGAGTCCCTGGCCAGGATGTGCAGTGCCCCTGTGGTGCCCTCCACAATATCCTCCATGCGCACCCCATCAGCATAGCTACCTCCCTGGCTACCGGTGCTACCCATGGACGACCGCTGCTTGGCACAAGAAGAAAAAAGTCAGAGGTTCATTTTAAAAAAAAACGCATAAAATCAGTCAAAACATACCAACACCAGATTATGTCTTCGATACTATATTTCAAACAAAAGGGTTCTTGGAGAATATTCAATCCAAGATGTGAGCATCATAGTCTTATTACTATGGTATGCTTAATTTTCATCACCATGATAATTCTCATCACTATCATTATCATCATCATCATCATTTCCACTACCACTTTGAACCCTATCACTCACATCAACATATCAATAACATTATCATCACCATTACTATCATCTGCAAAAGAGGAATATTGTGAGCCTGCTGCAAATCATTACCATCGCTCCAACCACAACCATCATGATAATCACAGCCATTTTCGCTTTTAGGAAGAGATGTTTGCAGAAACACCACTTGTATGTAGTCCTTGACAGGACTGAGGTTTGGAAAAAGAAGACTCCAGAAAGAGAGGAGTGAAGGAGCAAAGGGACAGAGAAAGACTGTTGCACTTTCACCATAACCATCATCATCATTCTGATTATAATTGTCACCAGTGTTATTACTCTCATCATGGTTGCCATCGTCGTCGTCATCATCATCATCATCATCATCATCATCATCATCATCATCATCATCATCATCATCATCATCATCATCATCATCACCTTGGTGATAGTCTGATAGTCGTCGTAATCACAATCTTACCCTCTGTGTATCTTGGTGAGCTCTCATCAGGAGCTGGACCAGTCTGTGGAGAGCTCCCTGCTCTCTGAGTGGGGCGTGGTTGGCAGAGCACAGGGCCAGGTTTCGCACCAGCCCAACGGTAGCCTGGCAGGATGGAGGGGTAAAAAGAGGAGGAACTCGCATCAACACTGACAGTTAAAGCCTTTTAATATCTGTGTTCTCTCTCTGATCTCTACAACTTCATTTGTTTTTGTTTTTTCTTAGCAGTAAAATTGACAGATCATTGGTTCTTGACCAGGAACCAAATAGTTAATACCAAGACAGAGCTGAAAAGTGAGAAAATTGTACGAGGCTGCCATTGATCTATGTCTGTTCATGACATCATCTGCAAATGAGGGTTAATACATTTTTCATAAAACAAATAGCACCTAAATTCTCTAATCCCTCACCTTGATAAGAGGCCATTTGGATGGCGGGTGAAGGAGCTTGACGACGGCTGGGATGCCAAAGTGGAGACGCACTGCATTCTGGCACAGCTCCGCCCCTGGGTGTCGGCTGGTCAGGTGGCGCAGGGCACAGACCTGTACAGTGATAAAGAAATGTGAGAATACATTGTACTTACACAGTAATATGTCTGTTATGTTGTCACTCTTTCAGGTCACATGGTGGACAAAACACAGAAAATCATCACCAGACACTCTGTGTGCTATTCTTGCGATTTTCGCATCTGAACAAGCCAGGAACAAAGCGCAACCATAAAGTTCCATTGACATGTCACTTTGAGGCAAAACAACACAATTGCTATGTTGACTGATCATCCTGCTATTACATGAATTGTTTAAAATTGTGATCTTTTCATGAGAGTATTTTCAAAATGAACCTATCCCAGTGTAAGACCTGTGCAAGCTTCTTCAATTTGCAACTCATTACAAAAAGAGGAGAGTGATGAATAGAAAGTAACCATTATGGGAATTCAAGTGACAATCATGTGGTCAACAAATCATGAAAATGAATTCACAATCCATCATGTCACTTGTAGGCTTCAGACACTTTGCAGGACATTTGACATCAGGGGAAAATAATGCCTCCGGCGACACTTTGTGGTGGAGGCATTAAAAAAAAAAGAATTAGAAATTCCAATTACTGAGAAAATACTGATTCTTTCTATCTTCTATCTTTCTGTTGCTTTCATTTTCTGTTGTGCCTGCAGTAAGATTCTGACTATTTTGACCTTAAATATTCCCATTACGACCAAATACTGAGCAATATCAATGCATGGTAAGATCCTTCCCCCTCCCTCCCCCACCCCCCCCCCCCCAAAAAAAAAACTAAAGAACAACAACATGGCTTAAAAAAGGATCCAGACCAATACTGCTACGGACAAACAAACACACACAGACACAACAGAAAGAATAATAGCTGAGAACTGACCGCCGGCTCCGTGATGTCCTCCCGGTCTCCGGCCTTCTGGATGGTCTGGACGAGGGCCTCGATGCCGCCCAGCTGGCTGACCACCATCTTGTTGTGGCCGTTGTTGCAGGTCAGGTTGGAGAGGATGCCGCAGGCGCAGGTGACCACGTTGATGTCGTTCGACGCCAGGAGGTGCACCAGCATCTGGAGGAGCGGCTCAATGTCATCCTGTCAGGACAGAGGAGATGACGTCACGATGAGAAATTATTGAAGATTATAGGCGCATCTACTGTACATATATCTTGCTATCGGCTTCAGAGACTCTAACCCCAAGAAACTCTTATTAAATGGGAGATTCTCCCACCTTGACCCCATAGTAAAGTGGAGACTCTGATAACGTGAACAACTGAAGATTCCGTACATGATGACCTACTGTTTCCTAGAAGGTACAGCAATATTACTCTCATTTCCACAACTTTCTAAATGACGTGAAATGGCTCACGGCATGCCTATTTTTGTCTATCATAAGTTATGTTTATTTGAAAGCCTATCAAGACTTTATATGAAGAGACTAGTGTGTCACAGAAGTAATTCTGACATACTTTTATTGACCTTTGGCCTCTTTTAAACTACATAATTATATATTCCATATGAAAACAATAAAAATGGTAAAGCATTAAACTACAAAAATGCGGACAAGTGGTTTCGGGCATTTTAGGGAGCAATAAGACGGGGGACTGACTGTTCATGGATAACATATGATTACTGCTCAGCAAAGGCACAGAGACAATAACGCATGCAAAAATTGAGGTTACATGAACATGGCAAATGCATAAGGTGCTAATGAAATATCACATCCAAACGATTCAATGACAATAAAGGTGCCATTACTGTCATACAATCAATCAGCTTTTGCTCAATTTTTTTTCTTTTTTTTTTTGTTCTGATTGTTTGGTTTTTCCACTGCACTTATACAACACAATCTCCCCCTTGGTTGCAATCTCCTGTATTTGCCTTACTGTTTCTTCTTACTCCACAAATGACAGACCATCAAATGCATACTTACATTTCCATTTGAGCAGTCTGAAAGATTACGGAGGGTCCAGAGGCAGTTCTGGACGAGGCGGTTGCTATGGTGACCGAGATGAAGCCCGAGGGCCGACATGCCGCCTGGAATTGAGAACAGATGGGAGCACTTGCATGTTATCGTATTCTTTGCTCTGACATCCAAACAACATTTTAGTCTCAGAGAACCATATTCCTTGTCAGCGACTTTCAGGACTTAAGGCTTGATCATCAAGAGTTATTTTTTGACTCCTTACTAACTCTTGACATGGCACACCCCTACCCCCCCCCCCAAAAAAAAAAAAAGACGACAACAACAACAAAACAAAACAAAACATATGAACACTTTGTATTAATTTCTTTCTGGGGGAAAAATAAATCTAGTACACACGTGACTAGAATCATTACTTATGACTGCAAAAAAAGGTGACAGCAAGAAGGCAGACAAGAAACTGCCACATACCAAAAAAGAATACTACATTTAATTGGAAAAACAAAGTGCAATTAATCTACAGCAGAGCTGCCAACCTTTGGAAGCACAAATCCGGACTCAGCAGCTCCAAAATCCGTATTTTCCCACCAGAATCCGTAATTTCTCCATCTCCCTCTTTTTGCTATTTTGAATTAAACTCGTCGACATATGAGGCCTACAGGCTCTAAACAAAACATTACGACACATGCCGAAGTATCGAGCTGGACACCAGCACGATAAAGAATCCAAACTACGCAATGTTCAGCGTTGATTGATTGCTTTCTCGCGCAAAGCGTGTGTACAAGTGCATGCATGTACCTCCAGAAACTTGCTGGGCTGGTTATGGAAGCTTCCACTATCTAGCAGGGGAGGGGGATGCTTTCATCTTCTCAAGAAAGCTTCTGTGTGAGCGAATGCAAAACTCTCTTCGGTGTTTCCAACTATTGTTTACTATAAAATATAATCATGCGTTGTTTTCAGGCTTTTTCATTTTACTGGATTTTAAACATCAGCATTTTCCGAAGTATTCCAATTTCTTTTACCCTGACTGGAATCGGAAACTCTGCTATAGATGATCGCAAAAATGCCGCGCTGTGTGTGGTTGCGCCAATGTGCAAACACGTGGTTTCACTTTCAAGTTCAAAGGAAAGACCCATGTGCTCCTGCCTAAGAGGTTACTGCAAGTTCGATGGATCGAATGCGCCATAGCTGAGCTGAATGGCTTGTTTACGGTAAACATGGAGTTTAAATTCGATACGAAAAAGTCATTACGTCTTTCACGAGGAAAAACATACAAAACAAACAAACAAAAAACACCTACGAACGAATGTTGATAGCCAAAACTTTGAAAAGTAATAAGCAGTTATGATGAGCGTGAACTGAAATTAATTGTCATGATTTTGCTGTCTAACCAGGTGATGACTGCATCTCATTGGACCTAATCGTAGTGAATTTGTCTGGGCATACGAGACCTTCTAAGTATTTCCGTGATTGCATTTTAATTGACTGATTAATCAATCCTTTTTTATTGTTCAGGGAACATAAGATATTCGATTAAGTACAATATATTCGACTGTTTGATGTTTCCTACTATGCGCCAAAAGAAAGGATATAGAATCACGATATCTTTGCAATGATTCCTTTAATTCAACTAATGAGCTGGTTCTTCGATCGATATTTCCAGGATACTAACACGCTGTTTATTCCAGTGCGCGCATTCTTTCGTCTGGCACGCACCTGGGTGTGGCACCTGTTTTTGTGGAAATTTCCACAAGGGGAGAGGCCGGGTGGGTGTCAAGTTTCTTCGAGCCGAAGAGACAGCGTGTATTCAGTATTTCACAATCTCTTCGCTCTAATTTATTGTCATTCGTGCTTTCCCCTTATTCTTTGCTGATATTGAACATTTAGATTTAACTTTACGAAGGTTGGTAGATCGTGGATCTTTTTGTTGTGAGGTGTATGTAATTTCTTTTTTTATCATTCTTTGGAGGGGAAAGAAGAGTAAGGGGGAAAGAAGAATAAGAGGGAAAGTGAAATAAAACGAACGGCACGTACGCTCAGCATTCACAGTAAGACGTCTTTTTGTACCTGCATACGGTTTTCATCATCACCATCAGACATCACTCATATCATTTTAACCTTTTCCTATTAACATTAAGAAACACGCATAGTCCCTCGAGATAAACACAGAGGAAAATAAATAAGTATAACAAATACAAAGTATCAACACCTCCCAACAACACAAATATTTAGAAAAGACAACACACGTCGCTTCGATTCGAAAAAGTATTGCACGAAAGCGGAGAAATCGCCGTTACGAAAATAACAGTGCGAGACACTTGAAATTACGTTTAAATATTTCAAAGCATAAAGAGAACGGATAAAGTGATATAAAATGGAAGAAATCGTACCAAACGAGGTGTGAGAAACAACAGAAATAGAACGATAAGTTTTGTAGTAAGATTAGGCCCTAGCAAAAGTTTGCAGCACCGAAAGCTACGCGAAAATCAAATAGATCTAGACTAGACGTCTAGTCTACACATTGGAAATTCGGTATTACGACGAGATCCTTGAGATCGTCAATAAACGATACAAAACAAGGGAAATTAATTCACTTTGACCTGAAAATAGTTTGTTATAAGTATTCTGTTACATGAGATCTCCTTTTATAGGCCTAGAAATACATCGAGTTTCCACGATACTCGGGAAAGAAAGTTCGAACGCTTGTCACCTGCACATACTGCAGTGCACATCATCAGTACACGAACAGAAACTCACCTCTTCCTTGCAGAAAAATGATGCAATAACGTTACAAAAAACACACACAACACTCTAAAAATCATTTCGTACTTGGGAGGCAAGGGAAAACGGAAGAAGTAGAGAAAAAGAAGCAGACATTGCACAACGGAGCGCTTCTACCCCGACTCAAAACGAAATCGGGTACTGTCTATAGTGGCAGCTGGCTACACAGTGTGTAGCTAAGCTACTACATGTACTCACGCTCCGGTCCGGTCCCCAGCCGGCCGGCCACACATGGGGATCCCATGGCGATCGATGGAAACATCCAGGGTCCGTAGGCGACAGGGATTCACGCGCGTGAATTTCCGTTCGGTGTACACAGTACGCAAGGAGCGAATTGCGTGTGTGCACACTTTTCTATAATGGAAGCTACGAACACACACGTCGAGTACACAGACACCGCGTACCGACACACACAAATGCGGGCAACCAGGCAACGCGGGCCGGCTGGAGAATGAAACATGTACAGTGTGTAGTCTGCTAGTATATTGCAATTGCTGCATAGGCGATAGGGCATTATCGGAATTTCCAAAAACCGTAATTTTGAGGCGACATTCCGTACTCCCGTAATCGTGATCATTTCCCGTAACAATTACGGGAAATCCGTAATAGTTGGCAGCTCTGCTACAGTCATAGAGCGTAAATAATCTCTTTAGAATTGATGAACCCAATACACCCTTGTCAAATGCTGTCAATTTTGCCATAAAGGATGCTTCTGCATTGTTTCACAGTTCTTTGCAGATGTCATCATGGTCTGTGCACTATTAGAGATGATCCGAGGTACATATCCCTTTATCCAAATGGACTGAAAAGGATCGCGAACTTATGATGACATCATGAAAACAATCCAGAGTTACACTATTCATTCTACATGTCAGCGCAACATACCTGCTTCTACGATGGCTGGTTTGTTGTTGGGACAGACGGAGAGGACCTTGAGGACCCGGCTGGTGGTCCAGAGGAGCTTTTCATACTCATAGGTTCGCATGATGTGAACGAGCCCCGCAGGTCCACCGCTGGCCAGGATGATCAGCTGAAATGGCAAAGAAGTGTATATTCTCCATGTTATACATATTATGTAATTGTATTTAAGAATATAAATATAATATAACAATTCATAATTCATATGCATTTTAGTATGGGTCAAAAATGAAGATGTCTGTGGTCACTATGGATTTACTATTTCTACTAAATCAGTGGGGATACTTACTATGCCTAGCACCCTTTTGAGTTCTTATTTTACTGGTATGAAATAGCCATTTAATATTATTCTATGGCACCCGGATCTCCTCATTTCCACAAAGGTACTTGTATTTTTTGCAAGTGTGAACAGGCTCTGTGGTTGTTCTATCATACCTTGTTAGCGTGGTCTATTCACATTATAAAGAATGTTAATACATTGCGAGTGTGAATGAAACACAGCACCCGTCACTCAATATCTCACTCTTCTGATCTTTGCTGGGCAAAAAATATGTTGCAATATTGCAAGTTTGAATGGACTCTACAGTTATTGCACTACATTTTGTTCTCCTGGTTTTTTTTTTGGCCAAAGACTGTGTTTTTCACATCAGGGAAAAAGTGCGATCTTATTCTAGGAAAGAGTATTCGGAATGGTCTCTGCAGTTGCTCCACTATACCTTGCTCTCTTGGTTTCCGTAGGCCAGGATCTGGAGGCAGTCCGTGACGATGGCCAGGAACTTGGGGTTGTTGCGAGACAGCAGCACCACCATCTTCTGCAGGCCGCCGGCCAGGCGCACGGCCATCTTGGAGCCCTCCTGGTGGAGCAGCAGGTTGTGTAGGGTGGTGATGGCGTAGAAGAGCACGGATTCCACCGACGAGCTACAGGAGGGGGGGAAGGGGTGAAAGATTTGCACAAAACATGGTTTAATCTCTGCTCACAAACTGTGGTTAACAGCAGCTGCAAAATATTGGTCAATGATGAATGTAACTTGGCAGAGACCACAGACACATATAACTTGTCAAAACTGGAACTTTTGTTCCACGTACCCGTAATTAGTTGATCTGGTAGTAATACAGAAGGCAAAGAGGACGCAGGATGTACAGATGAACAAAGGAGAGGAGGGACAAACATTCACACAATGTGAAAACCACAAAATGTTCTTGTACCTTTCAGCAGTAGAGACACTAAAATATGTACAGGCATCAGGAGAAATTTGACATGATCAACATGAAGACACACAACTTCTACTTGTATTCTTCTGGGGGGTATTTCATGAAGCATTTTGTCCGACAAAGTTGTCGGACAAATTTGCCCTCAGCCAATCAGGGGGGCATTTCGTGAAGCAGTTTGGTCGGATATTTTTCTGACAAAATGTTACAAGCTACTGAAATCCTTGCATCTGATTGGCTGAGAGCAAATTTGTCTGACAACTTTGTCCGACAAAATGCCTCATGAAATTCCCCCCAGATGCAAGGATTTCAGTAGCTTGTAACAGTTTGTCAGAAAAATATCCGACCAAACTGCTTCATGAAATGCCCCCCTGGTCATCTCAACTTGAAACACAAACACAATTTTGTAAGACATAGGGCATGGGAGACAGGAGCATACAAGATCATCATTATTAGCCTTTTTCCACTCCTTTAAGCCATTGAAGACAATACCAGATTATACTCGGGTAGGTGTCTATGGGAAATATGTATTCTAGCAATATCAGCCCATCCTCGACAGATTAAAGGGATAGTTTAGTATTGGTGGAGAGGAGAATTTGGCTTTTAATTTTTTTTCCCATACCAGGAAACCACTTATGAAATAGTACAGAGGATACCATTCTAGGAGGAATTCAAAGTTTATTTGATGAAACTCGGTTTTGGTATGGCTGAGGCACCCCAAAACAAAGTAAAACAAATCGATCGTAATAAAAGCTGGGTCCCACCTTTTATTAGGGTCACTCTTTTTTGGATATCTCAGCCATTTCAAAACCAATTTTCATCAAATAAATGCTGAATTCCTCTTAAAATCACATGCTCTTTCATATTTCATAAAAAGTTTCTCATTATCTCACCAAAAAATGTTAGAAATCTGAAGTTACAGTGTAGGTCTCAACCGAAACTGTACAATCCCTTTTAAAAGATGGTCATACCTGAGCAGCTTCACCAGGGCGGGGATTCCCCCACTCTTGAAGATCTGGAGTAGCCCCGCCCGGTGGTGGGACAGGTTGTGCAAGGTGCCGGCCGCGCAGCGCGTCGTCTCCGCATCGTTGCTGTTGGACATGGCCCGCACAAGGGCGGCCACCATCTGTGGCGAGTTCATGATGGCGTGGCGGCTGGCCTCCTTCTTGGAGAGCTGATGGACCATCATGGCCGCCTGGTTCACAACCACCTGTAGAGGGTACCACAAGCAAATACAAGGCATGGATACCCAAATTCACATCATTCCAGATTCACGCTATTTCTCATCAATCTAAAAATGAACACTGTGTAAAACAATTCCTGTAAGGTGAACATGAAAGGACTTTCATACCTCTCATCCATACATTTCTCCTATACTACTGAGAAAAAATCACAAATTTAGAGTAAATTTGATGACATGTTGATTATCCCAAAGGGGATGCCAATAACGTTTTGTTTTAATGAACAAGTTTACACTGATGAATACTCTGCAATTTATTCAGAAATGGAAGAGCCATCAAAGGAAATCCTCATTACTTGAAAAACAAGCTTCAAAATAAATGAAACAAGATTTCAAACATGAGTGTCCCTTGCACAAAACCTATGTGTACTACACACATGAGAACACACTGAAACATTGGCAGCACTTTTGTAATTTCCACACGGTACAAACAAGATCATCTTTTGCCAACTGTTAGGGGAACACTACATGAACATGGCAGAGCGTATTGGTCCGAGAATGATGACACTATTCGTAAGACCTAGCACCATGGCAGCACCCGCTAATACAGACAGAGAAACAACTCACGAGATCATCATCATTGAGGAGCTTGGTGAGCTCCGGGATGGCGCGGGTGGCCAAATCCGCATCGTCCTGGTAGTTGATGAGGTTGACGACGGCGTGCTTCAGCATCTGGGACGGCTCCGAGAGGCGCTGGACCGCCGTCGGGTGGGCGGGGTCAAACTGGGTGGAGGGGATCTGCACACCTTCCTCCAGGGTCTCGGGGAACATCGCCGCCCGCACGCGCTGGGAGCGCGTCTGGGTGAGCTGTTGGTTCATCTCTGCACGATATTAAGGGACAAAATGGAAGAAAATACTTTCAACAAAACACACAATACTCACATGATTTAGCACTACACAAGCAAATCACATATGCAGATGTCGGAGAATTTTCCAAGGAGTTGAGCATTTTAGGGAATAAAGGAACAGACCATTAAGGATATACAGATTATCATAAGCAATGACTTATATACATATCGGTACATGTTGTCAAATATGTAATATGCATTAATGACTCCTGCAGGTTGATACAAAGTCTTATAATACACAGGGAATTAATTTTTTTGTTGTCTAGTAATTTCACGTACACTTAAAAAGCTTTTGTGCCGTGCACTTCATCGGTGCTTCAAAGAAAATCACTACACTTAAATAATGTCCATACATGTACACGTATGTTAGTATGTCAAAACTACACAATTTTCCTCATTTCAGCACAGAAGGAAGACCATGTTGAACATCTCATTCACAGTATTTAGACAAAACATTTCAACACTTGATTTATTTTGAACTCAATGCAGATAGTGTCTGATAGATGGCTATGTGGCTCTACAGTGTTTTAACATTACATAAAGATGTTTTCTAATAAAAAAAAAAAAAAAAGACATCGTTTCCTCACCATCAACTTGCTCCTGTGTGTATGCCTGGCCGTAGCCAGCGTCCCAGTCAAACATGTCCTGCGGCTGGGCACTGTCCAGTTCACCTCCATCATCGTGGCGCGACTTGCTGCTAACAGATGGCGCCTATGGGTGTCAAAGTACAGGTGAAAATTGGACATGTTTACCCAATTTGCTTTTCTCGTCGTGACGTCAGTGGAAAATGAGTATTCTAGATGCAATTTAATTCTTTTATTTCCAAAGTCATCCACCTTTCAAGAAATTAGTCCAACAGCTTGTATACATGTAATTCAATTATATAAGTGTATACATGAGTGTAGCAGTGCCATTTTTTTTTTCAAATTTTGCAGTGATTCAATCCATGACGACAAACAGATATTTATCACACAGTGTAGCTGTACATACACAGTAACTGTCATAATTTGATCACATGGTAGAGATCTGATTATATAGGTGTTAAAATTCTTCAGTGATCTTTACTTGCTGATAGCATGGTTTGAATGTGTGGTATAAACTAAAATTTCACACGTCCCAGACTCCTGCATATTTCAGGCTCTGACTACAGTCAAGTCAATCACATTATTTGCATCATATCAAGGTTGTCATTACAAGGAAATGATTATCTGAAGTTTGTACAGTGAAAACATTTACATAGCCTTAGATGACACTCCTCAGACTAGACTAGGAGTATGTGGAAATTTAATACAATTTACATTCCAAAGTCTGTTAATGCACACATTCTTCCTCTCACAAGAGAGATAAAGCATACATATGACATTCCAATGAAGTGATCACTGACAAAACAATCCTCACGGAATCTCAAAGTACAGGCATGGCAGACAAGGGCTGATGTCGCGGACATCATTATCGCAAAAATCCAAACTATGGCCACCTTAACTGATGAGAGACAGTGACATGCACACACATGCGATCTTGCAACTTTGCCCGACTAGATATGAAGAGCGAAGGGTTCGACTCTAGCAGGGCTATTCATTGCTATGCAAATGATTATGTGAAATACCCGATCAGAGCTTACCCTCACTGATCATAAAGCTCCAACTCAGAAGTGGATTGCAACAAGATATATTGGCACTTGAATGCCAAGCTGATGAGTCACGACCAACATATCGATTCAGATTATTTGTGTTTGGTCTTCGTTATACCTAATTTATCTCTCTCATCAAAATCCAAATTGATATGTGATTATATGTAACCACAATTACAGCTGTAAATATTTTATTGCACAGGTGAAGATTGATGTATTAAACAGACAAACCTTCAAGACAGCATTCCTCAGCTTTAATGACAACAAATGCACTCAGAGATATCAAAGTTAGGTTTCTATGGCTCTGCTGGTTGTATGTAATCTGGCCATTATGAGATGAGCTGGATTTGCAACAATTAATAACTTCTTCCTGTAACAAAGACTAGCTGCATAATGAAGAATCTTCCTTCTCAGAGGGAAAAAAAAAAGTCCTAGGACTCCCTTTCAATCAGTTGTTTGCAATAATTGCACATCGACATACTGTAAAAGTGGAGATTTTCATGCATTTTGCACAACCAAAAACTGGCACGAAAATAAAAGCATGCAAATATTTTGCTTGCCATAAGATCCAGTAGCTCAGGCCTTGATTCCACGGAATTAAAACCACGCTAAATTCATCTTCCCAATGTACCTGGCCAAGACCGAAAAATTAATCTCGCTAAAATTTCCACTTTTACAGTAGTACAACAGACATCGTAACACCTCAATTACTCACATATGAATTGTAGTTTTCAGGCTGCTGCTGCTATATTAACTTGATTCGAATCATTGCAACGAACTATGACTGCAATGCTCGGAAATGAATTAGTCCTGTGATTCCGAAAGTACATGTAAGAGCCTGCAACTGACAAGCGCAGGCGTCTATCAATTAAAGGATCGCGGACTCACATGTGAGGTGGCGCTGCTCTGGAATCCAGAGTCCATGCCGTAGCCGTGGTGTTGCCACTCCATGGCGTTCTGCATGGGGTCCTGCTTGGGAAGGTCCTGGAGACCGGAGCCGCCGTACCCCTTCTGCGGCTGGTTCACAGGCTGCTGGGTGTTGTACTGAACGTTGCAAAAGGGAGGGAAGGGAATCAAATTAGATCAATGTTATGATTTGAGGCAAATGGTCAAGACACTTTTTCTGTTTGTCATCTCTTTAATGTCCATCAAACTTTGTCAGTTCATCATTATTTGCATTCCTGATTGGATGTTTTTTTTCGATTACAAACGTGTTTCAAGAAACACAATTAAAAATGAGTTCCTCCAACATACTAAAGCCCTCATACTTTGGTTAGCTCTTTACATTCCTTTAGTTTTGGTCATCTTTTCTAAGTTTGTCAACCACACATATTTTCTCTCATTTATATTAAATCCCTAGCCCTAATCCCTTGATGTCTTTTACATTCATTGCATGATCTGTCACTTTCACCAAAACGAGAAACACCAAAATTCCAAACTTTGCAAATGCTAATTTGCAATCACAGCAAATGCAAACTCTTCATCGACCAAAAAACTCCCAAACATGCATCAGACATGGTAGGCACTCAGAGTTTATTAATAACAGACATTACAATTGATCTTTATCCCTTTTCCCTCCGAATGAGCATTCTTGGGGAAAAGTGCATTAAACATGCACTCCATGCAGGCAGATGTCCATTCATTATTTAACTGGTCCAACACTGAATTTTAGTTGCGCGGTGCACTAGGGCAAATAGAGTCTTGAGGCACCTACATGTGACATGTACTCACCCTAGCTTGTTCCATGGTGCTGTATTCCTATGTTTCCTCTTCGCAAGATACTCTGAAAAAGAAAATGAAATTCAATCATGCATATATTAAGATGTAAAAGTGTAGGCACATATATGTATATAACATACAATAAAGAGAGAGAAAGAGAGACAAGAAGAAAGTTCAGCTTCTTTGAGCATGGTATGGAGATGGTTTTGAGAAAAAAAAAAGACGAAAAATACTCGACTGATTTCTGAAGAGTAAGAGTTGATTTCAAGTTTTAGAGTTGATTTCAAGTTTTGACAAAAAATATACTTCTTGGCGTGGATTCAAAATGATTTTACACCAGAAATGTTTACGTGCATGAAATATTCACGTATTTCGCGAGGCGCCAAGATTCGCAAAATTGAAATGCACACGCGAAAGTTGAAATGCACACGCGAAAAGAAAAAGATATGATGCAAAAAAGGGCATCAGCTCTAATTTGCACAAATTTCATGCCGCAAATATTTCTGGTTTTACAGGACATGTGTATGGACCTGGTTATGTACAAATAAGTAGCAAATTGAATGCAAGATGATAACAACACCAATTTACATGTATAACTCCAGCATCATAGCACTACATGTAAACCTACAAGAAGTACCTAGTTGTACATGTCTACAACATGTCTAGTTGTACATGTCTGTATTGTACAAGTGTGCAATAAGTGTTGTAACATTTTACTCTGCAAACCAAGTCTGTGCACTGTAGTACCTCTGATGCATACAGGCATACACTTGTAACCCTGTGTTTAATTTCTTACAGTGGATAAACACAGAGAACAATGTTGCGCCCAACTCTGCTCACCGCATCCCATTGTACCTGTACAAAGCACCTCTCCAGTGAACTCTCGGGGTACAAAAGAGCACAAAGTATCCCCCCCCCCCCCCTTCTTGCCCAATACCTCTCAGTCTGTTTAAAATGTTGAAGTCTCTAGACAACACATACTGGTCTCCTACACATGCAAGCAATACACATTAGGTACATTGGTGGGTGACTCATACTCCATAGACACATACACACAGACACACATACAATGTACAGCGTACATGCATATGTGTACACAACCAGCACACTCAATATAGGGTACTTGTACTGTAATGATCATTGCATGGTGGGGAATGGAATGAATTTTCTAAGTGTGGTTACCACCCAACGACCTCAGCAGCTGGAATGGATGCAGTCTCATTCATAGACACATGGTTTTTCAATTAATTATATGAGCAGAATAATTAGAGGTTATTCCATAAGGATAAAACACATAAAAGAAAAAAATATACCTAACAAACATGATACCATTCAGCCATATACTGTATAGGTCTACATAATGTGTGATAACATGCTTTCAGTTGCAAAGTCAAGAAATACATGGCCGAGTTAAGCAAAATCTACAGCTTGTATGCACCATCTCTGGTAACGCAACACTAAAATCGCCACCAGATAGAAATGCATTCATTCATGATTGATAAGCACTTGTAATCTCATGATTTTCATATACTACAGCCACGGGGCTATGAAACTGGCATAGTCTTCTTGTTGTTGTTTTTCCTCAAGTTCCTCAATTCCTCAAATATTCTGTTTCTCCTCAAAGAGAAAGAAAATCTACTTTGTCAACTCTTAAAAAAACTCTGACACACACACACACACGCACAATCATGAAAACACTCATACCACAAGAATTTTGATGATTCTCTATCATTATTTACTTTCTATTTTTGTGCAGACAAAATCATGAATGTATGAAAATAGAAAAACATATTGAAACAAATACATGACATGTACTATTAGTACATTGTGCATGTATACATGTACAAAAGTACATGTACCTATTGCTGCACACACAAAATTCAAAATGTACACATCAACACATTATTGTCACAAATGAACACACCCATGTGACTCACTGAGGTAATGTATAAAATCACACATATACAGTTTTACGTACATTTATACAGTAGTATACTCTACAATGCAGATGCCCACTCGAATCCTCTGTCTCAAACCAAGAGAGAAGCTTTCTGATCCTGATGCGACAAGACTTTGAGGAAATGAAAGCTGCAAGACACCCCCCCCCCCATTAAATCTGTAGTCAATCTGTAAGAGTGCAATTGAAAACTGTAAATCGTGTCTCAATTGGTGCTCTCAATCACTTCAACCATGACGCAGGTTTTAAAAGTACTTCCTGAAGATGCAATTAATCTTTCTGGATGAAAATTCCTTGAAATTCACCCCCCCCCCATTTTTGTCTCAGGCAGCTTATATATTTTACTGATTATAAGATTATCTCCAACATCAACTTTATTGCGTGACTTGTACAATATGATTTCATCTAAATGACATTATTCTAAAATATTCTATAAATGGTAGAAGAAATTTCTAGATGAAAGTCTCTAAAATCACTCAGATTTCCTCAAAAGGTGAGTGTTCAGGACATTTTTATTTCTCACTCAACTTCTCCACAGAACTCAATGGATAAAGAGCTTCACTACAAATGTACCTTTGGCCAAATAAAAAAGAATGTGCAAGATATATATGCAATGCAGTAAACACAATAAACGAAACCCCCTTCTTGTAATACCTGTACTGCCATTCATGTTCTTACTGTCTGCATACATTTATGGAAGTTTACGAAATAAATCATGTAGTCCTACATGACTAGGCCTTTATAATGGAGAATCACAGCCAACTTGCATCCAATTGGAATGTGAAAATGTTGCATATTATTAATCTCTTTAAACATTCCACCTAGAGCCTTGAAAGTCCATCAGACATAGCTCAACACATCATGGTGTGCTGTAAAATTGAAGTCTTGCACACTATTAATGTCTGCTTATTAAACTCTGAACATACAGGGAAGGTTCACAGATGTGGAGGATAACAATGTGTACTGAACATGCACAGATGAATATACACACACCAAAGGTGGAATACCAAAGGTATGAGTAATCTTGACCCTGTCACATCGAGTCATTTTTCATTGGCCCAGAATATGCTGGGGTGGGGGGAGGGGCGATGCAATGTTACCACCACCATCGCCAGACACCTATATCCCCCCCCCCCCCCCCTCTCCAGTAGAATTCCAAGCTCCATGACAATGTCAATCACTCCCTCGCCCAGACGGATTGGAAGAGGGCATGACACCAGCTAGTCTGGGCTCCCGTAGACACGGATGGTCCTCCCGGAGCACAACATGAACACATCCACATTGCCCTTCCATTGATTCAGACTACCCATTCTCCCACCTCAACCCAGCACCAATCTGAACCTCGCCCAACAACATTATTACCCGACCCCCCCCCCCCCCCAAGCAATCTGCAAAGAGTCATCACTCATTTTACTTTCCATTTGACCACTAGCTGTCTCTCCTCTTCCCTTCAAACATTAAGAGCTATGCTGACATAATTATTTCATCAGACACTGTAAGAATTTTCTTCTTACAAATTCACCACTTTAAAAGTCTGACATACTTTTCATCATACCGATAAGCAATAATAAATAAGATTTATGTAAAATCCTTGCTTAAGATCATCAACAGATCGATTCCATGGAAACTGGTGTGAAGGCTTCAATGACCAGCAGTCTCGATCGCCAAATTACATTCTTTTTTTTTTATTCAAAGAATGGCATAAAAGGATTGATTTACTGATGCAATCGGCATTGTGAAATGTGTGCCAGATGTTTGGACATGTTATAGATCAAGAGCCCTGCATCAAACACACACAAGTTTGGTGCTGTGGTGCACCTCCCAATATGAGTAAAAACTGTGCTACCAGGGCATCACAGTTTTGTAGTAAAATGCAAAACAGTTGCACAAAGTTGGTGGGCAACTTGTGCGGAGAGGCTTTCATCGGGAGACTAATGCCCGCCCTGCATGTCATTCCAGAGGGCTGGTCGGCAGTTTGTCACAATTCGGCAACGAGACAGCTGTCACAGCTCGGCAAGCCGTACATGCGGGGACTAATAAAACCCACTGGCAGTTAATGGAAGGGTAATCGTGACATCTCACTCTCAGTAGTTTTAACTTGCAAGAGTGGATGCATGTCTCACACCTGTAAATAATTCCTCATCATCTTGAGATATGAATCTAAAATACAACCCCCCAAATTCTGCAAAAAATACACTGAACATTCAACATGTTTCAAATAATTTGTTTATCACTGTCGAGGCGACAAATCTTCATATCTCAAAAAATGTCAAATATTTAGGAGAGCAAAAAAACAATGCAGCCAAATCAAATGGGATTGCCTTTCTTTTGGCATGCTGTGGTGGCTTCATTTTGGGAGTAAGACAGCTAGGATTTGGATAGGACATCACTTGACTGATTATCTGGCAATTAATCCAAAAACATGATTTTCACCCAAATTTGAGAAACAAGGTCTTGTCACCCCAGTGATGTTATTAATACTTGGCATCCAAATCAAGCAATAGTACTTGTCCCACAATCAACCATTCTTCAGGGATTTGTATGTTTGTTGGTTGGTTGGTTGGTTTTCTGACAGTGCTCTGCCTGAAGACCTAATTAAAAAGCAGATTACTAGTATTCTTTTCTCATGACAAATATGGATGTTTTGTGAATTATATCGATGGGTAAAACAAACAAATAAAGCCCCCTAGTATGAAAACAAACATGTCCAGCCTCCAGGAGGGGCACAGTTGTCAAAGGTAGGAATATACAATTTGCATCCTCAGTCTCACCAATCATATTACACAGCAGTGTAATGAGAATAAATTAGTGATTTTTTTTAAATTTTTTTTTGCAACTAAGTCATTTTGACTGATGGGTTCAGCTCCATGTTCCTTTATCATTTCCTGTATTACAGCGCTTTGAAAATAAAGACATTCCCTGCAAATAAAACAATATGAACATAATATCACCACTACAATTGCTGATTCAATTACAGCACTGTAGTACAATGATGCTAGAGTACAGTTCCATCTCTAGTACAGTTCCATCTCTAGAAAACAAACAAACACACACACATAGTTATACATACATACATACTGTACACACACTGCACAGTGTTCTATTATGGTCAACAACGGATAGAGAGAGGAAAAAAACAGGTGCAATGTCAGTATATCAACTCCAGGGTGAGGAATCACTGCATGAAATATTATTTTGCTGGCACCTGCCTCAACCCACTGTGCAAGTACAAGCACTTTGCTCGATTGATTAATTGGACCAATCTCTGTCGCATTTCAAGTACACACTTCACACCATGATTCTATTTGGTGTGCTTCACAGGCAATCAACGAATCTATTCGAAAGGGTCTGATTAAAAGGGTTCTTCCTAACCAATGATTGCGCCTGACAAAAACATGATCCAAGAAGAGCACAAAATGTGGCTGCAATTCATGAGCTCAGCTGTACCACCAACTGTTTTATTTATCTTGTACAAGTATTCATCTGCTACATGTATGTCTGTCCTGTGTGTGTAAAACTTCACAGGTGTCTGCGTGCACAATGTTTACAACCTGTACGTCTTTTTTTTTTTTCGTTCTTTCTTTCTTTTTCAAAGCTATTCATTGCCTGGTAATTGCACCTTCTTGGCCCATGTAGCAAAAGGGGGAAAAAATACTGAATTATACAAATTTAATTTACAATCACAAATTGCTTAAAATGTATGTCTGAATGGAATGCATGTGACTACTGTAAGCACTTTCAAAACATTTTTTTTTCTTTCTTGGTTGCTTTATCTAATTATTGGTGAAATATTTCCTCATCTTGTACATGTACATACATGTAGGCCCTAATTGTATACAAGACAGACGACATATCATGGTACAGTGTCCATTAATGCAAGTGAGATAAATGCTTTCAAAACTTGCAACACATGAGCAAGAGATTCTCTTTTGCATCCATGGTAATGGTACTAATGAGACTGTATGATGGTTATTGTATTTTTTTTTTTAAAGAGAGAGAGAAGAAAATAAAGAGGGGAGTTCTACAGAAGTTCATTTCATTCATTTCAACCTTTGTCTGTCAATGAGTTGTACACAAACAGAGAGCTGAATAAAACTAAATTAATTTAAATACAATGTATCTTTCAATACGTATCATACAACCTGTAAATCTGCCACAGTGACTTTGGGAATGATGTAGATATGCAACATTTAACACAATACAGTGTCAATAAACCTAGGAAATGCTAATGGGGGATAAAATGCTGAGCCTGATGGCAATTATGAAAAAAAACACACACACACATACATACACACAAAAAAAAAAACCCCGCAAATCTGATCACTGTCTATTTTGGAGGAAAATGGCACGAACAAAAATCAACAACCCATTTGAACACTGGGCCATTCTTTCCACTTCACTCCCCATTCCCATTTTCTTGTGCAAATGTCACGAGCCAAACAGCGATCAATAGCAGACGCACTCAACGGCTCTCATATTTACTCTTTCTCTTCTTCTTTTTTTTGCCCACCATAAATCAATTGCCGAAATAAAATTCCAGCATCACATATCGCTCAGGATGAACCTCATCTCTCATTAGCAATTCACGGTGCTACCATATCCGACATTACCGTCGACTGACATCATCTACTTGCATCCATACAAAGAGATCAATCCACATTTTTTTTTTTCAGCATGGCAACCAGCTTACGATTCGCCCATAAGGGTATCAAGAAAGCCCAGCTTGAATCATGCCCATGTACTCAATACACACAGTGTGTGTGAACCTGCACGCCCACTGACATGCTACATGCACTTGCGCTTTATATACATGTACACGGGGGCCATACAAGAGAGAGAGACACACCAGTGCATTCCTTTGGTATGAATAGCAATGCTGTACAAATACACACAAAAGCCACATCAACTCCCACACACAGGGTTTCACAATGACCCCTAGGTCTAAAAGCACACACACAGTCTCTTGCACAAAGACTCTTAACCACAGCTGAAAATCAATCACTGGTTTTTCTCTCGGGCTGTGCTAAGCTCGCTTCAGATACAAATGTAACACTATTTCACAAAGTTCTTTAGTATGACTTTGAAATTGATTTCACACTTTCATTCTGGTCTGGTTGTCCTCTCTCACTGTTTTCAAATCCTGCAGACAGTGAAGAACATGTACACTTGTAGTACGTTACATACATTGACTTGTACAAATGTGTGTACCACAGTGTGATAGGTATACTGTATGGTGTGCAGTAAACAAGACACCTACAATGACACAAGGTCTACTTCTCAAGACTATCCATACTCATTCCACTTTGCTCATTTTAACTCCGTTCTCCCTCTCCCATTGTTGTGGACTTTACTGACTGATTTGGTCATTTCTACGAAATTGAACCTGTTCAACTTTGCCCTTTACAATTTCAAATTAGCAGGGAGTACATACCAAACAAATGACACCCAGGACGGAAGCTCATTTACGGCAGCCATTTCTGCTGGCCGTCTGTCCTGAATATTGGCAATCAAGTCTCTGACAATATTCTGCATCTTGTCCTCATCAACTTCCAAGCTGCGTCACCCAAACAGGACACTTATCATTACCAATGAGCACAAAACTCCTGGTAATATAGTATTTAGGTCACCTTTCTTGATGTTACAAAATTTGTCACAAGTCTTTTTATTTCCTACCTTTGTGCTCCATATCAGCACAAAGAAATAGAAGAGAAATGTAGGCATAATACACCTACCACAGCACAAGTTGTAGGGCCTATTATTTTTTATGTCATAATTCTAGAGTTTTATAACAAAACTAAAAGAATTCTGTAAAAATAGTTGTTGTCAATTGCATGATCTGAATGGCCAAATGAATGGGTCTCAAGAGCGCAACTACAGGTCTTATAGGCAAAATCAAATCATGGCAATTAATAAGACTTCTCATTTCTGAGTTTGCTAAAAACTGTAACTTGTTAATAATACTATATATATCAAAATGTTTACCCTGGGATCTCATATTAACGAACAACGGAGATTACGAAAAATAATACTATATATATCAAAATGTTTACCCAACCATTCTCATAGTTGCCTTGTCTCCTTTGCAAAAATAAAGGCTCTGATGCAAACTGCACATTACAAAATGAACATTTTACATTGTACCTCCCAAAGGACTCCACATAAACCTTCTTACTCTGGAGGCCCACTTTTCAGGCCAATAAAATCTTTAAATCTGAAATTTTCATGTCCCAAAATAGGAGGAAACATAAATATCCATTTTTAATCTACAAAGTTGTCCTATTGGGCCACCAAAAGATAACCTTTTTGGAAGTTTGGTGGTCCAACAACAATTTTAAGTGGTTACAGGGCCACTGCAAATGTGGAGCCCTGCCCTGTCTCACACTAAATTGCTCAAATAAGCATATGGTTACTTTAAGTTAGTCTTGCTGCTAGGGTCCAGGGCCCGCTAAAGGGCCCTCGAAGTTCTAAGGTTCTAGATGCTCTCTAATGCTATCTGAGCTATATTTTGCATGTTTTTCTTGCATTTTAGACAGAGGGTACTGTAAACGTCAATATTTTCGCGCGATTAATTTTTCGCGCTGAGCGGCTCGAAAACGTATTCGCGGGTTCTTAAATTCGCGCTCCGCAGCAGGTTACTTTACTGTAGTACACATTCACTGCTTTCATCCAAAGCCTCTGCTAGATAGCTTGCTATGCCAGCGTACGACAAGCGACGTAGCGAGCGGCTCGACTGCGAGTACAAGCACTCAAATACGTAGTACAGCTGTGACGGGGGAATGTAGCATCGGTGCGCGCGGTGCACACTGCATGCTACAGCACACAGCAATCTATCGTCTCTTCGGACAGTACTAGTAGCGTAAACATGCCTGTACATTGTACTACGTAGCAGTATCATCGATGAAGCGCACACAATTCATCCCGTTCAAAATGTGCATAGAAAATTGTGAAGATATATTCGCGCGTTTTTGAATTCGCGCTAGCCGAACGTAGCGCGAAATCCGCGAAAATTAATGTACCGCGAAAATTTCCACGTTTACAGTACTTGGCATGTTCAATACAATTTATTTGCAAAATACATGATTATTAATTTCAAAGGTAATGATGATTACATCTTGTCTTCAGCGCTGCATGCAGTTCCAGTGGAATGATTTATACATGTACAGTAGGCCCTAACTTTGAGTCAGCTAAGGAGTGATGTGACTGAAGAAAATCAAGAATACAATTCACTAAAGGACAGAAAAACTTGTACTACTTGCTACTTGTCTTCCTGATTTTTCTTTTCATATGCAGGCAAAGCAGTAAAATATATGAGCTTAGTTCAGCTTTCTTTCCAGGAAGTTAATTACCCACTAAATGAGAGCAATCATTGCCCCGATCAGTGTGTTATAGTAGTATGAATCATGATGGATATATTAAGTCCATAGATGAAGTAAAGAGTAGGTCTAAATACTAACATCTCTCCGAATTCAAAAACAGATTTTGATGATTAAATAAATTCCCATTTTGTGTTTAGGCATGTACATTGTAGTCCCGTAACCCCAGGGCACTCCATTATACAGTTGTACTGTTGGAGCGCCCCGAGTAAATAGCCTGCTTTCTTTGTTCTTTGCACGATGAGAAAAATCAAATTTAAATATATTCAGCCACCTCTAAAAATGCCCTATTTCACCAGCAATACGCTGGCAATGATACTATACATTTTTAATATCTACATATACACTGTAATGTTCCATTGGTCTGGAAAAGACATTATTTTTTTGTGTGTGTGTTTATCTCCTTTCTGCTGTTCATTTTCAAACAACTTTGTCTTGTGTGGCATTGGGCATGTGCTATACTATACTAATGATGCACACACAAAATAATCCTGTGCATCATTTGTTTTATAAAATGGGTCAAAAACTAACAGCATTTTTCACGTACCTTTGTGGGTCAATACCAGTCAGCTACATGTACCACTCGCTCAAGTCAAAAAGTCAAGATGTCCGAAGATGTTCGTCCCAAACATTTATGCACGTAGAGTATACGTACGCCACATGTTATGCACAAGAAAGGCCGGCCGGCAGCCCGAACTAGAAGTTGTTTACAGGATTGACAGCGCGTGTAGTAGCGCGCGACGCACTTGTAACAACTGATTGAGTGCGCACTGCTAGTGTAAACATTGTGACGTCAGGCCATGCATGTTAGTGAGAAATTAATGCACTCACACGTGACTCATTTCAGCGCTTCCAATTGGCTACATTCTTGAACCCATTTTATAATCATGAATATACATAATTTGTTTGTGACTGATATGGTACAAAGAGTCATGTTGAACTTAGCCTTTGACAAGGCCCTGTGAGCTCTCGCTGCATGGTGGCGAGTAAGTGGGGTCGAGAGAATTGAGCCCAGCAGAGAATGATGGGACGCCTCGAGGTTGGGCTGTTGTGCTTGGCTGGGCTTACTCCTTTGCTCGCCCAGAAAGTAACACCATATCCAAAGTAAAAATCATTTCCTTATCAAAAAGCTACACTACATTGGATTTTCGTCAATATGCAGATAACTGATGAACTGCCAGTGCATGCACACAGTTTCCAAATCCTTCATGTGAATAGTTGTCGTACTACTCTATGTTTTACTAGTCTGGAACTACAGTTTACTTTTGACCAAATCACAAAAAATCATCAATTTGGACAGTATAAGGGACTACTGAAGGAACCAAATTTTACCTGTTGTGAGTAAAACAAGTGAACTACATCTGTATGTGTTCAAACTGAAAATAATTCAAATTTTATGGTTAAAGTTCATGTCTAATACCACCAACCACGTAAGAAACACCAAATGCTATTTACCCTGGGCCCTATAAGCTGACACATCTGTGCTGGGGTTGCTGTAACTGCAACCAGCCTGAACGTGAAGCGTTCGGGCTGTGGATGATAGGATTTCGGGTCTTGTATGGGGTAGAATCCATATTCCAACTTAATGCCTAAAAATTGTTTCAATTTGAATACATACAGATGTAGTAGAATGACAACAGAATACTTTGAACATTTGGTGTCTCTTCTGTCCAAATGACTTAAACTGATTCGGTCAAGAGGAATCTGTGAGAATGACAACTGCTCCGCATGACGGATTTGAAACCTGTGCAAGGCACTCTTGCTGCACGACATCATGTGGCACTTGATCGCTCTCTGCTGGGCGCATTTTACTCAAACCCTTTCGCTCGCCACTACACAGCGAAGGGGCCTTGTGCAAGGGCTAAAAACATCGCGACTGTCATGCATGTATAATTCTTTTTCGCCAATGCGCAATGTGCCATGCAAAGATTGTTTCGAAAACGAAGGAATGGGGGGTATAGTGATGAACTTGTAGAAACACGTCTTTTCAAAACCATGGGATTAACCTGGAAATGAGCAAGTGCACAACGGGTATGAATTAGATACGGAATGTAATATGTACATGTACATTGTATAGTTTAAAAGTAAACTGTTTGCTGGTATTAAAAACAGAAGTTGCTTAGCACACCTTTAGAGGCACTTAAATTTGTGTTTCTTTTTTCATCGTATACCACTCTGTTGACTCAGGGCACTCCCACAGTATAACTGTGTGAAGGGGTTTAAATAGGGCAGCCGGTGGTGGTGCAGCTAATAAATAGCCAAATGCTAACGTCCGCAATCTGCAGCTCCAGTCAGTTTTCCTCAATCCTAAGACATTGAATTGATAGTACACACACATACTGTAAAAGTGGAAAGTTTTGCAGTGTTGAAATTTTTGTGCGAAAACAACCAGAAACTAGCACGAAAATGAAAGCACGCAAATATTTTTGCTTGCCATGTGTTCCAGTAGTTGATGTCTTGATTCCGCGGAATTAAAAACACGCAAAACTCTTCCTACCCAGCTGAGCGCGAAAAATTAGTCACGCGAAAATATCCACTTTTACAGTAACTAGCTAGACAGAAAAATCCATCTGTTTGGGGGAGTTTTCTATGATTACCAGTCGGTATTTTTTTTTTCTTTTACTTTTAGTACGGCTCTCCTCCTAAGGAATCCCATGAAGCCAGACACACACTGTACTCTCTGAACTCTACTACGGAACAACCCAACAACGTAAACGACAAGATCGACCGATCTTCTTTGGTCAAACAGAACCATCTCAGGGCATCATCCATATAGATTTTCTACTAGCCCTGGCGGCTACACACGTACCTCACAGCTGAGCGGGAGCAAAAATCACGAATAACTCCATTGCCACATTCACGGCGACTTCACAAATAAAGCACGGCTAAATTTCTGTCATAAACACAGTGACAATAAAAAATGAAATATACATTACCTTTTCGACTTGGTTTTTCTCACCCATTTATCTAGAAACTGCAAAATTTTTTACATTTTTTAGGAATAAGCGGCCTGCCCTAGTGCAACAGTGGAGAGACTTGCTGCTATATCCATCAGTACGCATATAATACGCATGTTGTCAATGCACTGCACTGCATTCATGCTGTGCGCCTGTGCGAGTGATTGTGAGATTCAGTGAGCATCGGTGAGCTGAAGATATTCGCGTTATAAGACAACATTTTCTGCATCATAAGCGATGAAATGCATCAAACAGTCGCCGAAATTAATCATTTAGGTTTAATCGACCCATGTAAGTATTCCTAGTAGTTTTTGTTGAAAAATTAAGGAAATATAGCGCCGAAACGGCACCGTTTTGTACAACTCCTCGATCTGAATGCGAAAACGGCGAAGCCCCAACGCTGCACGTTGCGTTGGGGCTTCGCAGTTAATTTTCTACAAGCATTTGCAAGTCAACGTCGTGGTCAATGTTCACATTGTTAGTTCTATATATCAAAAAACAAGTATGACAGCAACTAGACAGAAAGATCCATCTGTCCGGAGGAGTCTTTTATTTTTTTGACGTTATTGCTCTCCTCTTCCGGAGGGGATCCATGAAGCCAGACGTAGTCTCCGCAGAACATATCCCCGACGACCAGATACAGACCAATCTTTCGGTCAAGACAGCAAACTCTTTCATCATAATTTAGAAACATCTTGACTGATGTTGCAAGTTTCCAGTTAGACTCCTCTATAACATTATAACAAGGCAGGCTTCTGTACACATCACCACAACATTTACATGCTAACATGTGGATATACACGGCCTGGACGATCTCTAGACTCTACCACTGAACTGGCACTGCACTGCCACTGGTAATGCGTAGTGTTATGTTGAAAACGTGCATAGTACTAGTATTGTGTATGTAAGCAAATTGTATACGGTAGAATATTTTTCATATAAATTTCCCTTTCTCACAGACACTTTACACACTCTTCCCTCCACTTACCTCCTTCAGAAGGGCTTAAAACCCCTCCCCTCCAGCTTACTCGTTATGTTGTGCGTCACTTTCCGGCAGTTTCTCATATAAATTTGAATCTGCTCTCCGTCAAGAGTGCACACTGCATACATGCATTGACTTTACTACTCAGTATACGCTAAATCTCCGCTAAAGATATATTCGCTACGTACGGTACGCATACGTGCATTGCGTTTCGTGGGTACTGTATATGGTTGGGGTATACACTGCACAGTACACCCCGCATACATCGGGGCAGCGGAGCAGTAAAATCTCCATAGCCGAAGCCAACGCTCAGCAAGACTTCAAGCTGTCAATCAATTACGAATTATCAATGCGCACCTAAATAAAATAGTTACACATTTCTTATTGGAAGGAGTGAAAATAAAAATTCTGAGTATATATCAGGGCAGTAGAATTAAATAATTTCAATTATATTGAATCTAAAAATATGTGTCTAGTGCCATAATTAGTTTAAGAATGAAATCATAGACGTCGAAAACAGCGCGGATTGTTTTACTTGAAGCGGTGATGCGGTCGGGAGAATCGTACTCATTCACTTGGAATGCTTTTATTGTCAGTGGAAGTCAAAAGGTGCATTGTGAAAACACAGGTGGGTCGCTTTATAGGGCTGAGCAATCCGAGATGATTGATAGAACTGAAAACTGAAAACATTGTCGAAGAAATGTTTGCACGCGAGATAAACAACATTCGTATGCTCGGGCCGGGAATTATCGACTCTCTCTCAAAGTTATGCGAAATTCGTTGCCCTTACAAAACAGCTAGCTTGCCTTAGAAATAACAAGTGGATAACGTTTTCCTTCCTGTATAAGAGAGCGCTGAAAACCCAAGAAAAAACTATCTGCTCGATTAAAAAGAAGAAGAAGAAGAAGAAAAGATGAAGAAAGGGATGAAATATGATCTACTGAATATTTTGTGTTCGATTACGTACGTTCTGTGGGCATGATCTGATTTCATTTCTTCTGCCCTCACGCAGTTCTGTTCTATGAATCGACGTTATTCCAAACGTTTATCATGTTCTAATTCTCTTCCTCCTGAATATTCTTCTTCTTCTTTTACTTCTCCTTCGCTGCAGGATATAACATGATAAACTGTATAACCAACTCAGCTGGAGTTCCAGCTGGCTACAATTATTCAAACAGCTCTTAGTTTGTTTAATGTTATTCACGATGCGCAAAATCCCACGTGCTCATTTGTGCCTTTGATGTTCGGCGTTTGAAGTCATCTTTTCTAGCAGTCTGAAAATTAATTTTGAACTCAAAATACATAATATCGGGAGTATTTTATTTTTGTTATTCATGAAATGAAGCGTTATTTTCCATGATGATAACATTTATAAAACAAAAGTCAGAAATATCTATGTTTCGAGAGCCCCGGGTCAATGCGTGTACCCTCCCGGAAAGCCCATTTTATGGTGATTATCATGATTATGGAAACCGTCGAGTGTAGTTCTTGAATTGATATGTCAGATTAGTGCCCGGACGTGCCCAGTCGAGTATACATTGATTTTGTATTGGTAAATCTTCTGCGCAACTTTTGTTCGAACATCCCTATCATCGCTTTATTATCATTGTCGCTCATATTATACGGCCTACTGATGGGGAAAAGTAATTAGTGGGACATGAATCAAAATTGTCTTCCTAATGTGAGGCAATCATCCAGTTTGACACATAAGCATGATAGGCCTACCGCAATTATTTCTGAGTGGCGGCATAATAAAGGCAGATGCGACTCCAATCTCTTGAACATCCTTGATCTTTAAAGGGAAATCCAGTCCAGATATAGTTTGATAAAAAAGAGTAAAATCTTACGAGTTCAACGATAAAAATTTGACCGAAATCGGATGAAAAATAAGGAAGTTATGACATTTTAAAGTTTTGCTAATTTCTGCAAAATAGTTCCTGTACAGTGCGTGGATATGAACATGCAAATGAGTGAGGTAACATGTCATAACCTCACAATTTTCCATTGATCCTGTACCAAAAGAAAAAATGACGAAAATTCAATGTTTCTGTCATTGAAGTCTGAAAAAATGATGTTATTCCTGGTTGAATAACTTCAGAATAGTGATCGGTTGGATATATCAGGATTTGAACCTCGGGCATAATTGCGTTTTAATGAAAAACTGAAAATTTCAAAATTGTATGTACAAACTGTATGGCAAGTTGTGAGGGTATGACATGCTGACTTTGTCATTTGCATATTCATATTGACCGTTCAAGAACTGTTTCCTGAAAAAATAATGAAAATTAACAATGGCATAAAAGTCCTTATTTTTCACCCGATTTCGATCAAAATTTTACCGTTGAACTCATAATATTTTATTCTTTCTTATCAGACTAAATTATATTTGGACTGGTCGAGTTCCCCTTTGATTAAGGGAAGGACCAGGAGGATCATTTTCTTTCACAGGCATGCATACCACAAGAGAATTCTATTGATTCTTATATCCTATTAGATTTGACTACGATGATATGATAAATACTTTCTGTCGTTGTTATGAATCCTGATTCTTGTCGGAAATACAAAGTATTTGTAGCAAATTTGGTGTTTTGAGAATGTCGTGTTATACACTTCACAGGCGAGACATGTAACAAAACGACACCCTATGACATATTATATGAGTAGGACCTACAACATAAACATTTCCTCGGATTATTCCATTTATTAGTAATAATTTCTGTTGCTTATTCGGTATATATATATATATATATATATATATATATATATATATATATATAAAAAGAAAGAGATCTGAAAGACAATCAGAGAGAGAGAGACAGAAAAAGTAGAATCTATAGTTTACAATTTGAGAGAGATATACGCCCTGGTGCGCATTTCCGTGAAAACGCAAGCTTTGTTTCTTTCTTTTTTATTCTTATATCTCACACTTCCTTTATACTTATTCCTTTCTTGTCTCTTCTTCCCCTTTCTATTGATTTAAAAGTCGTTATGTTTTGGATACAGAGGGCATGCGTAATTGCGCGTCTTTATACGGAGGTTTATCGAAGAACTCGATAGTAACTTGTTTTATGACACACATGCAGCTGCATTACCTCCACTGCTGAGTAGCAATTTGACGAAAGTATAAAAGTGAAGTGAAGATGTATATCCAGTCCAATTTGTGGTTAGCTTTCGAAGTCTTGCTTACATCGTTGCACTAGACGCCGACACTAGACGACAGCAATTTCACACAATCCAACACTGCAAAAAGTCCGGTGTTAAATAGTGAACACCGAGCTGGTGTTAAATTTTCGGTGCTCATTTATGGTGTTAAATTAACACCTCTGGATGTCATTTCCAAATTTTAAACTGTTTTTTGAAGAGTTTCTTAGTAACTGCACTTCTTGTTGATTTTTAATTTAAACAAGACGATCAAGAATTTTACATTAGAATACTAGATTTTTGAAAAAATGTGAAAATAAATTTACACCAAAGTAACACCAGCTGGTGTGGTCTCTTATTGAAGCTGGACGGGTGTTAAACCATTGATATTAACACCAACAAATATCAAATCAACACCATGTGGTGTCATTTTTGAATTAACATCAGTACAGTGTCAAAATAACACCAGGTACAGTGTCAAATTAACACCACGAAGTGTCAGGTGAACACTTTTCTGTTCAACACCATCACAGTGCATTTTTAACACCTGTGGGTGTGGTCCTTTATTGAAGTTTGATCGGTGTTAGATTTAACTCCCGTGGTGTTTAAATCTAACACCGGTGTTTTTACAGTGAAGAGAATTTATTACATTTGTCTTTGATGATTCATGATAGACAAATAAAGGGGGACTATATATGTAACATATTTATAGTCTTCAAATAAAACAAGAAAGGTGGAGACATTCACAACTAACAAAGGCAAAACTAATACAGGTCCATTTCTCTGTTTTGCAAAGAAAATGCTATAGCCTTGCTTTTTAAAATTCAAAATGTGATCATACGTTCTTTGTTTCGTTTGTAGGTTATGCATAATGTTCAAATCATATTAAGTTTTAAGAGACGGTCATCATATCAATCTTTTTCAGCTTCTTAGCACGTAGCCTACCTCAAAACTGTAAGTGATAACTCCCACTCCTATATTTTCTTAGTAACAAGAGAGATCACGCATGGACTGCAATTCTTAGGCAAATCGTCACCATTTCTTTTTTCAATTGATGATTTTAACCCGTTCCATGTCGAATTCTGAAATCCCCTTAGATTAAAAAACAGGCCAGTAGGGAATGGGTTAATTAGATTGTAAATCGAAGTAAAGAGTAAGAAAGTTAAACAGCTGTATATTGTATTTGCATGTTTGCTTTGTTAAAAGAAGGTACACTGTTCTGGGAGGTCACTGTATGGCCTTTCGAAATATCTTTATTGAATAAAATATATTAGAATTCAATTCTCTATTACGCGGCCCACCCGCGCTACATGACTGGTCCTTCAACGGTAGAGGGCGGACAACCATAATGTCTGAAAAGTCACTACTTGTATCTTGCTTCTTTGGTTATCATTCGGTTATACCCGACGTGTTACACCTTACGGAAGCTTTTAATTCCACAATTTAATTGATGTTGCTGTGCTGGTTAGAACCTCTATCTGGCGACAATAGTTGGCACGATGTTTCTAACACATTTACAAAAAAAAGAGAAAAAAAACCCGTAAAGGGAAATCATAATTGGGTATTTGTATCAGGAGAGGAGGTCCGTGTCAAACCCACACAAAGCTTGATGTTTGCAATGCTACTAGTAATCCTTTTCGATCCTGAACGCTTTTCTTAGAAACTATCAATTTCCTAATGATTGATTCTCCTACGACGGTTTCAAGTGCCTAAGCTGTTTCTCTGAACTCAAAATACTGCTCCCTACCCAAAACTGCCAAGGGTTCAGTATTACCGGTAACCAATCAATGCACCGACATTCGATTGGAAGGATGGGCTTCAATTCTTCAGTGTTCCTCAAATCTTTGATAATACAGGGCAGGGACATTTTTCAAGGTATCGTGGATGAAGGCGCTGGACTTTTAAATTAAACGTTAAACAGAAGATCCATAGGGAAGGACTCCTGCATGCTGACGTTTACATCCCTGCACGATACATCCTCTTTTCCTTCTTGATCTATATAGATGTCAAAGTGGGAACCTAACAATACAGTGCTTATTGGCAGGGCCCCTCTACGATAGCGCTACAAAAATAAGGATACTTTACTAAGACCTTTATCAGTATGTAATATTGATTTTTTTCTTTGTTGTATGTTTTGTGCATCGTATTAACAAAAGTGTAAGAACTAAAAGTATTTTAATCAGAAGTATTTTAATCAAAAGTATAAAAAGTAATTGAATCGGGATATGATTTGTAATCACCTCATTTTTTTTCGTTCCCATAGTATTTTCTCTCTCCCGTCTTCCCGCGCCTCCATTCTTATTTTTTTTTCTTTCCCTCCCCTTCCCCACCCCCCCCCCCCCCCCCCCTCTCGCTCTGGGAACATTTCAGGATATATTATAAATTCATTTTCGTTCATATAAGTTGATATATGGTAACAATATTGTTCCAGAAAAAAAAAAGACATTCATACTGGATTGATAAAGGTCTTAAATTATTTGGTAACATGTGGTTTGTAATGAAATCGCACTTTAATAATCCAAAACACCTTTTGCACCAGTTTATAGTTTTAGCCTACATATCCCTAGTTGTGTTGCCATTTTTGTTTTTGTAATGTTGTAAGAGGTCCAAGTGAATAATGAAAAAAAAAACCAAAACATTCCTTTGTAAACAATGTCACATAACAAGAGTTATGTGTGGGACATGGTTCTGTACATATCCCAAAAGATATGTCAAGGACAACCAAATGCCTACATCCTCCTTCAAAACTGTCATCCTCATAATACACCATCAACCCCCATGATGAGACTATTATCAACTGACAGCAATACTGAATAGCAAAACTGGTCACAGCTGAATGATCATCACCTCACTGCACGTTGCCTTCGGGTATGAAGATGCAACCTATTCATAGCAGATGCCATACATACTATTGCTATTCAAAATCAACAAGCAGGTTTGGCAACATATCATTCAAATTTATGAATGCTTATGTATTAGGGGATGGGAGCAAATTTAAATACCATACATAGTTAGTAACTTTTTTCTTGTGTTGAAACATGAACCTGTTACACTTTGCGTTGCTATTATGTGTTACTACCAAGTATGACAATTGTAAGACAAACTTTCTGGTTGCTATGGAAACCCTTTGTTCTCCTGACATGCATTAAATCTGAATACATTACACACCTCTCTTATTGCTTGCTCATTCCTTTCATCAAGCTCTCGAGATGAATACACAGATGATGGAAAACAACTTCTGAAACACTCTGTGTAGAGTTTCTTGTATTTTATTAGTTTTATTGTTCCCCTTTCAGCATTAGTTACTGACATGTTACATCACTCATTTCCACAGCCACTCACATCTAAAAAGCATCCATGACAATACAATAAGCATCAACTGCTGGTTTAATCCACTGAGGACCACCCATTCACATGCTATGGAGATCCCGCAGCCCAACAAATCGCCAGTTGTTTCGTAAGGTTAACCCCACAACTTTGCGACTCTCATTGCGCGCCTGATCAGACTCTTGATAAGATCGTGAACTCTCACGAGTCGACAAAAACAAAGTTCATTCGTTCCGCTTGATCTATGACTCGTCACGCATAAAGCTATGCGCAACATGAGGCCAAGATCATATGAACTTTGATGGAGTGTTACAATCATATGTACTCACAGTCAATAATAAATTGCTTCTATAACCACCAGTAGTTGTAGCGTTTTTACCCTTCACTGTGTTTACATGACTCACATGAATAAGCCCTGTATTTACTGTCATTTTTCTCTTTGTCACTTGTTACAGATTGACATGATGGCATTCCATAAGATAATTTGATCTCTCTTTTTTTTCATTGTGCAATGCTTTTTCACACTATTTACACCTCCCTGGGCAAATAGGGGTCAAAAAGGTCAGACTGAAATCGCTGTATCTTGTCAAATGCACACGTTGTTGACAAGCAAGTCAAATCACGGGCATCAAAAATCGTTCAAGCTTTTCCCCGACCGTCTGAGCTTGTCATGATGGGCATTTGGGCAATGAGCCATTGTTTCACGCAATACTGGTACAGTTTCTTTTAGAACTGAGTAAGAACGCGACTGTCACTGGAATGAACTGTCAGTAGCTTCTTTTTATCATTAAATTTTAATTGACTTGTATTTGATCGACTTGTACCGGTGTTCGGTTAACATGTGATTGACACGTCGAACCACATTTTGACGTCTCCATTCACTTTCTTTCCTCCGCAAATAAAACAGAAATCCCACTGAATTGACTTAGAGGACTTAATTTTTGTGAATGGATTGAAGAGATTGAAGGTAATAGGCATGAGCTAACTGTAAAAGCATACTATGCTCTGCATTTTCTCACATGTAGTACATGTCTAGTCCCTGTACCAGGAACTGAACGTAAATTATATAGAGAGTATAATTATGAAAAGGAAAAGCTGTATACTTAGTAATAGAGGGAGAGAGAGCTAACAATATGTAGTTGTACGTCTATATACTTCAATAGGGGCTTCTGACATGACTTGCTCTTTTTATAACACTTCACATTTTTACGAATACAGTTAGTGCATGACTTCACTTCTTGTTTTCTTTTTACACTATATTCCAGTAAACTTGCATTTCTGTGTACTCAAACACTTCATACTGGTTGTCATCAAACATTATGGGAAATTACAGAGGCCTAACTGTAATGTCAGCCTTATTTGACCATGAAGTGTTTGTCTAGCATAATCCTCCACCATGCTACTATCTCTGTCCACTGTGCCACTACTCATCCCCCCACCCCTCATCCCCCCACCCCCCACCCCCCACCCCAACACCCCTCCTAACACACATTCCTGAAAACTGGATGGTTTAATAAGTACATTCTCGATTTGATAGTGCTTTGCGTTGACAGGTGGGCAGTACATTTCCCTACAGCTACACTTTCTGTTGGCGGGTCACCTTTTTTTTTATTTCTTTTTTCGTCCAATCAACGAAGGGCCACTTTTATCCTATCTCAATAGATGCAACATGTCTATACCACCAGCACAGGTAACGTAGCACTCCACACACAGGTTCAATATATATATCATGCTCAATTTTGATATGCAATTACTCAAGTTTCACATAGAGTTTATAAATATGTACATGTTCATAATTAGTTACTGAAGCTATATTCATTTATGTCCATGCTTGCTCTCACTTTCTCTCTCTCTCTACTTCCCTCTCTCTCTCTTTCATTATCTACAAGCTTAACATTTAAGTGCAATGCTACCATTCCGTCACTCAAGCAGAACTTACAAAGATGTGTGAACTTCAGTACTCTCCAACAAAAGGTTTCCTCAATTTTCGCTTTGTGAAACAGGAACATTGTCGCTAGCCTACCATCCTGACTTAGAAGGTAGAAATATGGTAAACCCGGACCACTGATGTATCGTGAGAGCTTAAAATATGACAAACAACAAATAGCTTCATGTTTACATCTGGATAATTTAAAACAAACTGTAACAGAAACAGAAACCAAGTAATACAAGGAAACATACACATGTGTAACACTAATATGGATGTATAACTGCTTTTAAAATGTACACATATTACAAAGTGAAAAAATGAGCATGGACGTCAACTCCTCTGAGATTCTATAATGCTTCAAATAAGAAATTTATATGAAAGCATTCGCTCCAGTAATTGTACTGGCCGGCATACCGATAGAAGAAGTTTGAAATCAATGCTCCCAATCATTTCTAAATGGTAAACTATTTTGTCATTTCAAAGGGCAAAGTCATATCCAGAACGAAAGCCAACGAACTCTGCAAGATAATGAAGCGACAGGGCTTACACGGCGACTATAGTGTGAAATATATTTATGCAAAAACATTGTAAATACATGTGTTCAGTCATGAGAAAAAGCATACGAACACACACACACATATGCACACATACACACACGTTGATGTATGTGTACAGTCATGCAAATCAACTTGATTATCTTACTCACTGCTCTCTAAACAAAGATACTCAGCCAAATATTTCCTTTTTGATCTAAATCATGTTAGGTGCAATATACAAACAGCTTCACTTTTTTTTACCCACAAAAATATAGCAGATTTGACTTGTACAGGATTCAATAATGATTTGTATGATAATAAACAATAACAATCTCTATCATTTTTTATCTTATTTACACAGCTGTTCATTGGTTATTACGGTGATAACACTTCCTTTTGAATTGACAGACCTCCACAAGACACAGCCACAGTACATCCATCTGTAACATACACTTTAGTTTACGCCTCTACCCAATCAATTCAAGATGCATCATCTACAGCACAAATTTTGTTGGCTTCTACTGGAGATTGACAGAGGGACTCGTCCGTGAAAATAAATGTCTGCAATGCATGTCGATGAGGGTTTCATACAGATTCACCCCCACATGTGGTGAGTTTGGAACATTCCAGAAAACAAAAGATGGAGGCATGGAGAGTTTGGGAATATCCCTACAAGGTGTGTGGATTGTCCCATTTTACAACGGGTGGATATTTACGAACATTCAATCACATACACTCGGCATTATATATCACTTCCTTTACAAAGTAGTATGTATCTCCTCCTCTGATAATATTCTGATAGTTTCTTAGTTCAGGTATTATAAAGTTCACAAATTGCTATGTATGCACACAACAGCATACAAGTTAAACACACACACCCATAAACAGAAATAAACGGTTGGTCAGTGGCAACTTCTGTAGGTTACTTCTTCAAGGACAATGATATGCTCAGGAGCTGCAAAAATATTTGGTAAGAAAAACCTATATAATCTGCAAAATAACTTGCAACCCATAACCTCCCAAATTACAAAGTAATGAACATTTTTTTTTTTTTGTACTGTACACAGAATTTAAAACAATCTCCTCTATGCATGAAAAGTTTCTAGAATAACTTAAAAAATAAAGGAAGAACATTAACAGACATACAAAGATTTAATGTAAAGTTCCAAGAAAATGACATTTCCCTCAATTGAACACACTTACACACACAAAATACACAGGTACCAAGGAGGATTTCTGTCGTGTTTGTAGTTGAAAATTACACGGCTGGTACCAAGTGGTATGTCAGGAAGGTGGCACTCACATGTACCAAGCCAATATTTGAGAGTGATGCATATCATATTTACATACTGTATCTTCCAATTGACAGATAACTATTGCACAGCTGCAAATTTACATCCAATTTTCAATTTCTCTAGCAACACAAACGATCATGAATGAACTACATTTTCATGCTTGGGCAGTATTCAGGGGGAATCTTGTGTAATCTCAAGCCAGGCGGTGTCCATTTAGACTGATGATTGGCTACGCTAGCTTCCACGTTTGTAGACATACGATTGTAACATGTAGTTAGTATAAACTCAAAATATTAGAAACCAAATGAACGATGAAGACCAGAGGGCAAATGATGTGAGACAAGCTCAAATGTCTCGTTCTTTTTGTCATTTTCTTTTTTACACCACAAATGACACTGAATTGGTTGTCATCACAGATTACATGTGCACGCACACACTCTATTTTAAACCAACGGAAGTCTACACCCATCTCCTGTGCCTCTAATGTTGAGTTTCTTAAGTAAAATACCACAAAAGATAACTATTTTACACTGCACATGAGTGCATGGTGAAAAGTAAAACTAAAGCATTTGTAAATACACACAAGCTAAAATGGAGTAATTATAAAATACAAACATTATACACATTTGTGTTTGATATGGACAAGCCATATTCGTGTTTGCTGGACTCCATTTCCTTGCCATAACATTACATACATTTAATATGTAGAGTCAATTCATGTTTTTTTTTTTCTGTTTTTTGTTTTCAAATCGGATTAACATGAGTGAATGGTTGAACTTACTAGTTCCTTTAATGAGCTGAGCAGAATCTGCAATTTTGGTGACCAACTCTACCAAAGGACTATCCTTCTGGTAATTCCAACTGCTATTCAGATTCACATTAAAAACCTGTAATAATTCATACCAAGCTAAAAAAAAAAACAAAAAGAGAAAAACAAACTAACTATAATGCATTAACCGTGTAGTCACAGAGTACAAGTGTAGATACAAATAATATCAGTTTTTTTGCGATATCTTTCAAGCAGGTCTGCTGAGACCTGAAGACGGCAGAAACAAAAATACGGAGAAAGAAAAAGGTGAACTCAGCACAGAAGAGGCTCTGACAAACCATCTCATTTCTCATTCCCTGCTGTTACTATGTGTCTCTCAATAAAATTTGAATTCATCATATAATTGTAAGTCTTAATTGCCGAAGTAGCAGTCAGGGTATTACTTAGTGAGGAGGGATCATTTATAGGTAATGCTGTCACAAGCTTTTTGATCATCAATTTATTTCCCTCGAGTCCACAGTGGAAAATATTCTGGCTTATATGCACAAGCATTTAGCACAAACTTTTCAAGTGATACGCAATCGATCGCTTCAATGTGATGAGACAGCAGATTATAAACATTCACTCTTTTGCCGACAATGTCACAAGTTCGGATCTGGACGATGACCTGTTAGCCTACGAGCAGTGATTTCAAGATTACAGTCGACGCTGGCGTGACGTGCGGGACTACACACACAGCGTCCAGACTTCCCAGCTGTAATTCGTCCTAGTGTCGGTTGTTGTGCCAGTCGTTATCCTCGGCCTGCAGGAGGTCCTGGACGCACATCGAGACGTTGTCGTTGTGCTTCTCCAGGAGTTCCTGGTTCCTGCTTCGGTTCCCGAATCCCATCTCGATCAGCTGGTCCATGGGGGAAGGACTGGGAGGCGTGTACGGTGCCGGCGTCGGGAGAGGCTGCGATATATAAACAAAGAAACATAGTTTTCACTTAAAAAGAAACCAAAACCAAAACAAAACAAAACAAAACAAAGGCTTACGATATGATCCAATTACAATAACCATACCGTATGTCCCAAAAAAAATTACAACGCGACCCTCCGCAATGATATCTTTAAAAATAGTGAATCAATCCAAATACAAATTCAGGGTATGAAACTATAACTCATTGCCCACATCTTACAGAAAACCCCATTCGATTAGCTTCAGTGGTCAAAGAGAAATGAGGAATTTTGTAGAGCATGTCAAGAATCTTTTCCCTCCAAGTTCTGTCTATTGTATTCACACACAAAAGCATCGAAGTGCTAAACTTGGAAGAATTAGACTCACGACATGCTTTACAACATTCATTTTTCTGTGGACCGCTGAACCAAATTGAATGTTTTTTTTTGTCTTTTTTTTGTACAAAATAGAGCTAAGATGTTATATTTTAAGACCCTGAAGTAGCATTTAGACAGTTCAATCATATTGGGTATTATCAATGTGAAAATTTGATTGTAATTTTTTTTGGGACATACTGTATTACACATTTGACCGCAAGAGAGCATCTTCTCTTGGAAGGATTCTAAATTTTGACCATCTTTTGCATGTTTGTATTATTCAACAATAAAAATGAACGAACATCTGATGCACATTGAATACCTCAAATATATTGAGACAACATCTCCCCTGAAATCACTTTGTATAACAAAAACTTCCCAGCTGCTGCTTCTTGATTTATTCCCTATCTGAGGGCTTATCACTTCTAGCAGTCACATCACTTGTTAGTTTGCTGGGTTTCATACCAAAGGATGTTGAAAATACGAAGAGAAGTTTCACAGTAATGTCGTTGAACCATCGCTTACCAAAACAGGATGTGCTGTGCAACTTGGAAAGTTTTATGGAGGAATTTTATGAAGAAATTGTAGGGAACCCATGACCCTGTATGGAATTTCAATACATTCAGTCAATTTCAGTTTTAGACGCAATGCAATACCAGTGCATGCTTTCCTTCCTTTGTCTTGCCTAAAACCTAATAATGATATGAAATTCACTATGAAACTGCAGACTTCAGAAGTTTAGCCGACTTCACTGACCAGCTTCAGTTTATCGTCTGTCCCCTTACCTGTGGCCGGAGAAGGGCGTTGACGGAGCTGGCAGCGGAGTCGAAGGCATGGCGAACCACACTTCCAGCCACTTCTACAGCCCTCGCTGCTGTGTATCTGACGGACGAACGGATACAGAGACAGACTGTTAATCCATCTAATAATTTATTGACAACACCTTGGGGGAGGAGTTAAACGATGCCCTTTCTTAAAGGGATGGTACAATTTTTGGTTGAGAGATACTAGGAACCACTTATATGAAATATTAAAGAGCATATAATTCTAATCGGAATTCAAAGTTTATTTGATGAAAATCAGTTTGAAATGGCTGAGATATATATCTAAAAACAAAGTAAAACAAAGTGGTCCTAATAAAAGGTGCATAAACTTGAAACTACTGTCACCACTGTACTTACTCATAGTGCTAACGAAGCTCTATCCCTTTCGGTTTGAGAGAAGAAGATTTTTAAACATTCCTTAACTTGGGGGATTTTGGGCTCCCCAGGGGCTCCCCAGGGGCCCAAAAGTCTCATATAAAACAAACAAACAAACAAACAAACAAACAAACAAACAAACAAACAAACAAACAAACAGACAGGGACCCAAAAGTCTCATATCAAACAAACAAACAAATGCAACCACACACAAAAAAAACGACCTCCTTGGCAGAGGTAATCATTACCCCAGCAACTCCACGGGATCCGTCTGGAACTCATTGCTGCCCTCCTGGTCATCATCTGCCGCGTCATTGGGCGTGTCCTGAGCGTCGTGGAACTCCTCGGCTTCCTCCTGCCTCTCGGCCGGTTGCTCGGGGGCCTGCCAGAACAAATCACGTGACAGAGTTGCAAAGTGTGATCAAATAAAGCATTCAGAGGAACTTCTTCGTCGTTCTGTCCTGTTTTGCTCTGTCATGTGTTGTGAATGTTTCACATGTACAACATGTTCAAAGCACTGAATCAGTATTACCTATCCTACACAAGGCTTCTGTGTCTCAGAAAGAGAGCAATGTCTATATAGTTTTCTGTTATTTTAATTTTATTGATTTTACTTCCATTCTTTATCAAGTAAAACAAATGAAATCAAATATGCGAAGAAACGCTTCTAACTTAGAGGAAACTCATAGTGAGCACTTAATCTCACCCGTAAAGGAAAGGGAAGAAAAACATTCAATAAATAAATCATTCCAGGCATGTATGTCCAATCTTTGCACACATGATGTGGACCGATGTGTTGGCTCAGTGAGTAGAGCGGCTGCCCTCACAATCGGGAGGTCGTGGGTTCAAACCCTGGCCGCGTCATACCAAAAGACGTTAAAAGATGGGAGTTGCTGCTACCTTGTTTGCCGTTCAACAGTTGAAAAGGTTAGAGCAACGTCGATCTGGCGCTGCTCAGTGGCTGCCGGGCCCACGATCAATTGGGCAAAATGAGTTTCCATTCTTGGACAATAAAATTTGGAGTTTATATCCAAAACAATTATTATTATTATCATTATTATTATGATACGATTTCAAAAAGCGAAGTTGTGTCAAGATTATCACTTACATCTGCCGGGGCTGTTGCCCTAGCGTCATCTTGCAGATGAGCCACATACAGGACATTGCCCTCTGGGTTGATGAGAACGCCGTCTTCCAGAGAAGCACGGGGCGTGTCTGACGATGTGGCCAGGAGAGTGATATCGGGCATGGGTGCCACGGTTACGGTCTGCTGGCTGGGACCGGCGGGGGCCGGTGATGGGGATGTAGTGGCACTTGGCTGCCGAAGAGGGGTTGCAGCCACTAGCGGGATGAGGGGTGCCGTCTCAAGGGCGGGGCTGGAAGTGCTCAGGAGGGCATCCACTGACGGCGCAGCCGCCTCGGTAGCTGGGGCATTGCTAGGTGTGACGGCTTCTTCTATCAAATTGTCGTCGGGTGTGGCGGCGTCCTTATCCTCCTCTTTGCTCTGTTCGGGCTCGGATTTTGCATCAACGGCAGTGCTGGAGTCCTCGGCGACAGAGGGGGTCTCATCGGGGACTGACTGGATGCTGTCTGCAGAGTCGACGGTGCTCTCAGCACCCTCCTCTGCCGGCGGAGTTGGGGTCAGCGAGTCCTCTTGAGGTGAACTCCTCTCCACTTCAGCCTGGCTCTCCTCGTAGCTTGGCAACCGCACCAGGGGAGGGCTCTCAGAATGTGGCGGCAGCACTGTCGAGGAGGTCTATGTTGGAAGATTGACAAATAAAGAGAAATTTGCTGGTCTATCACAATGGAAACATACACATTACATAAACAAAGTTATGTTGTAAATTACACAACAAAAATATCCTCTCTCTGAGAAACGTATCTATATCCTGTGCTGATGTATGATGTTCACCGTGGGGAAAATTTCATCGACGGTTTGATTTACCACCAACAGTACAAATATACCCCTTAAAACAAAACAAAACAAGCAAAGTTGAAATTAATGAACAACACATAATGTGAAAAATGTCAAATCGTAATGGACATCAAGTCATTACAGAATGGAATTTTTTGACTTAATACTTGAGAGAAATGAGGAAGGAGAGTATACACTGAGAAAGAAGATATGTACAAATATATATTTATGTATATATTTATGTATATATTATTTATGTGTGTGTGAGTGTGTGTGTGCATGTTTTCACCAATGCCGGACACTCACCATGGATGAGCTCAGAGAGGACCTGGACATAATGAGGGACTTGTCCAGCGGCTTGGTGGGATCAAAGCAGTCCGGCAGGGGCACAACGCAGTAGTCATCCAAGATGTCGCTGTCCGACGAGCTGCAAATGCTCTCCATGTCATCTGGGGAAGATAAATTGACGAGGAGTTAGGAACTGGCATCATGGAATGACCAACTTTCAGCTTTTATGTCACAGTGTAGCCTTGTCTGCAGGCAGACAAGGCCATAAGTTTTGCTAAACTTAAAAAATTAAAAATTGCCGGTGTGAGTGATAGAAACCACTGCACCTGAAGGTATATGTTGCAAGAACAAATCAGAGCAGTTATCAATACAAGAACTGTTTTCAGGGGATCTCATAGTGAGCAAACTTGTCTGTATGCTATCACATGTAAATATGTAATGAAAGGTGCACATACGAGAACCCACTTCAAAACTGTCATAGCCCTTTTGGACACTGTCAGCCAACAGACACGCTTACCTTCGTGTTCTGACATGGGGTCCGCGACAGCCACACCATCAAGAACTTTCACTGGTGACAGACCGCTGTTCGACTCGGAACTCTCCACGATTTCCGGCACATCTTCGGGATGGACGATCTCCAGGTCGCTGTGCTCGGAGACGCGTCTGCTCAGCAGCTTCTCGTCCAGTTGGGGCACCGGTGAGATGCAAGGGGTTAGCCCGACTAAAAGAAGAGATAGGTCCAAGTCAAATTATTGTGACTGTTCTGACTTTAAGTCAAAGAAACCACATTTATGTCGTCTGATGAAGTATCTCTTTACTACATTCATTATCATTCATTGGTAGTACTTCATGTGGTAGAATATAAATGTTTCTTTCATTTGTGCCCCATTCTTGTCGTACACCATCATCTATTTTGGTTACAGAATTATCCGAGGCCTCTGAAGAGCAAATAATCTTTAAATTGGGAGCACATTACAGAAGACTGAAAGTACAAGTCAACAAATACAGAGTGCCTTTTACCCATTAAGGATGAGCTGATTTTACTACAACACGTTTCCCACAGACACCTTCCCCATGTTTACTCCACACTAGTCTTGAACTGTTTAATGGTTTTATGATAACAGCAAGTAAATCCTTTCAAAATACAAACAACCTAAAAACAAATGAAAAACATGCCAAAGTACTTTACTTAAAAAGGTTATTTTCAATTCACTCAATAGAATGATTAGACTCTTCAAGAAACACATTCCTCTTTGGATACTATGCGATATTATCACATCGGAATCAAGCACTGTGCTCACCAATGGGTGTGTTGTTTGGTGTTGCCATGGTAGCAGGGCTGTTCACACCCTCCACTTCTTTGTCTGCGTCGCGGTCGTCGTTGATGCTCAGCATCTCGAAGGAGAGGACGTCCTGGGCGGTGAGGAGGTCGGACGACGACACCACCCGCGACGGAGTGGAACTGTCCGACTGGTCACTCTGGAGGTGTGCGACAGCACTGGAAGGCGTGTTCTCATTATGCTCCGCCTCGGTTGCTTCACTTTCCTGCAGAGGGGGAGATCCCAAAATCAAAAACCAAAATTAATTGGCACCCTGCATGTCTGGCATATTACCAAATACATCTTAATGCAAAAGCTTTTCGCCATACACCACTTAACGGCAGCATGTGTGAGAGATGGTCGCAGTATCACAAGGAAAGTTTGAGGAAAGTGGGTCTGTAACAATTTGCAGGGGTGCAGAACCTTGTTCAGTGTGCTTGTGCATTTGTATGGGAGGGTCAAGGGGCAACGCTCCCCCCTTTACTGGGGAGAATCTCAGGGAGCCCTGCAGAAAATTGCAAGCTTTCTTGAGTTTGGGTATTTTTCTGTCACTGTCATTATTACCATCCCGTTTTGATCCGGGTTTGCCCCGATAATAAGGGTGGCTGGATTTATCTTACACTAACAGCACCTGCCATCACACCTTCTCACTAACTGGCCCACTTTGTGGCATCCTCCCTCATGCAAACTCTTTGAAACTCATCAACCTCTGTCTCTTCCACCTCTTCCTTGGACATCCTCGTTGCAATTTTTTCATTTCTTAATAATCAACAGGGAGTGGGAAGGGAAGGGGGGGGGGGTGCAGCTCCTCTTACCTCAACCCTTGGGAGGATCATCTCCTCCTGAAGAGTCTTCTTCTGCTCGCATCTCGGCTCCAAGATCTCCGGCTCGTCCACGACGACGTTGCACCAGACGCGGTGGCCAAACTGCTCCCCCTTCTGCGTCAGCCTCCAGTGGCTCTGGTACTGGCCCGGGGCGGGCGGGGCCTCAAAGTCCACGCAGACGGGCGCCTCCTCCCCAGGCGACAGGGGCGGGATCTCCATGGGGTCCGAGGCCAGAATCTTGATGTCGCCCCACAAGTACTTCAGCTGCGAAACCACACAAAGGGAGTGTAATAATCACATGAAGTTTTCTTCTATCATTTGACACTCAATGCAATTAACTGGACGCAAACTTTGACCACAATTTTAAAGATTTGACAAATTGACTACAGGTTCTGTCACTGCACATCTACAATGCATGAAACTTAAACATTCACTACACAAGTTTGGCTGTAAGTACTCTCAACTGGACAATCCCTTTGCTACACTGCATGAGTATGACACGGATCTAAATATACACTGTGGCCTGACTGCACACAAAGGCTGCACCTTTGAGGTATGAAACCAAAACAAACTCCACAATTCAAGCATCAGTGTGATCAATCACATGATTTAACCAGGCTGAAGCAGTGTGTATATCAATACCTTGGTGTCCGAATTCCACTTGATGTTGCCACTGTTGAGCATGATCCAGCTCTTGACAAACTTGGTCTTCGGCTGCATGTGGGTGCCGTCCGGAAGGTTGCCATCACGCATGAAAGCTGCATCAAACTTGCTGCTTCGTACACAAGAATGAGAGGAAAAAAAGAAAGCATACTGAGATAAAGTCCCCACCCAAGTACAGTTTCTCTGACAGGAAACAGGACTAATTTTAACTTCTAAGGTACATCACATCATACTTAATCATCTTCATATAAGTGCAAATTTGATGACTACAACATTGATCTCTGGACATTTCAATGGGTGACAGATGAGAGCTTCCCTCTTGGGTTTCGTTTTCCTTTCTTCTGTGACCAAATATTCGTTGATATACATCATGAGGACACGAATGAGTGTTGGTTTGCTTCGTTGTTATACAGCAGATCTAGGTCAACTGCTGCATTTTTTGACGCGTCAAACAAAAACTTTGATGTTGTGTTCTGTGTGAAACCCTATTTCTCACACAATGTGACAAGCAGACGCAAGCAAAACACAGACATGTACAGTTGTACATTACTGACTGAGCAAGTCTTCCATCTTCTTTTTTGTTTTTGTTTTTTTGTTTTACAAAGCAGCAAAGGACTGTAAAAAAACACAGGATGCAGTGACATTATTTACAGCATGCATCACTACCTGCACATGTCCTAGTACAAATTATTTTGAACAATAAACATAATCTACATTCATGCAATGTTACAGAAGAGATCTTTACAATACATCAATCAAGACAACACAAACATCCTGCAGCAAGAAAAATCAAGGACGCAGGTTATGACAAATGCAACGGGAGACATCCAGCCAAAACTCACTGTCCAATGAGGGGAGTCGTCTCCCCAGCACTGCCGGTAGCCGTGGTAGTGGTGGTGGGCGTCACGGCGACGCTGGCCGCCGCCATGATCTGTTCGGCCTGCCGCTGCGCCATCTTCTCGATCCGCTCGCGCTTCATGGGCGAGACCTGGGCGTGGTGCTCCAGCTTGGCGCGCCGCTTCTCCTCCCGGTACTTGCGCTTCAGCTCCGCCAGGGCCTCTTTCCTGGCCTTTTTCTCTTCCAGTTTCTTGTTCCTAAAACACGGTCAAGAGGGAGGAGCCCACATTACTGCTTTGAGCTGCACTGTTCTGGTATCTACTACGGCATCTGCCATACACTGTGAAAACTGCCGTCTACTTCACAACTAGAAGTACAACTTGTAACAAGACATGGACATCTTGTGCAGATATTGAGAAATGTACAAAAATATGTGTTTACGAGATCGAGAACACTTGAAGTTGACAAAAATTGCCCAATATGAGAAATATAACAGATGTCCCCATTTTTACAATAAACTCCATCAACTCCATACATGCTCCATTCACTCTTCCCCAAAATGTTGTGAAATTTACACACATTGTCAATCAGGGTGTGCTGACTTCCACAAGATTTCCTGCCTACATGATGCTGGACTGCACATATCTAATTGAGTTTCTTATGGTGTCAGGCTGTTTGTATCCGTACAGTAAGCCTGTCAGTGAAATGTACTGCCATTCTCATTCTTGCTGGCACTCTAAATGATTACAGAAATTTGTTTTTTTTTTAATTTAACAGAAAACTATGAAGGAAACAAAGCAGCAGCACAGCTCCACTGTTTCAGAGCTTTAATGAGAAGACTTTTTCCAACCTTTTTCTGCATGAATCAACTTTACCCATCATCACAAATAATGCATTAACACAGGATCATCCATACTGTGTAGTATCATAGAGTTCTATAAAGAGTAAAAGAATGAATAACAACCCCCCCAAAAAAACAAACAAACAAACAAACAAAAACCGACAGGTATAGCACAGCTTTAAGGAAAAACAATCGTGGAGTTCAAAATCTTACTTGTAGGCCCATATTGGAGAGTCGTCATCAGCATAAATGGGGCCTTTGAGTACTGGCATGATGCTTCCGTCCGATTTGAGCCCGATGCGGAAGGTAGGGCGCTTGAGTTTCAGGAACACATGGTTCCGATCATGGACACCGTCAATTGCCTCGCACTCTTCGCAGAGGTCAAACGCTATGCAGTGTCTGCGGGAACGGAGGCACAAGAAAAAGAAAAATGTCTACACTGCAATGCACATTCTGACAATGCATATACACTGTACACCCACACACACATACACATCTGCACTATCATTACAAGCTGGACTGATACTACATGTACACTGCACATCCTCATGTGTGGTTGCTACTCATGTACACGTGCGTTGGACGGCTGTTGTACAACTTGTGCATATCCATTGACACTTCAGAGGGAGTGCTTTCCTACCTCCCTCTTTGTTTACAAAGTCCGTTGACCCACAACAGAATCCTGACCTAGTAAAATTATATATCAATGATGGTCCAATTCTAGTGTAAAATTATGGCTCTTGCAACCCTTGCGGCGGAGGCATAAAAATGCCAGCATGGAAACCATCAGAACAGATCTGGGGGGCATTTCATTCAGCGTTTTGTGCGACAAGTTTGTCAGACAAGTCTGCTCTTACCCAAACAGAAGCAAGGGTTTCAGTAACTTGTAACAGTTTGTAAGAAAAAATATCTGACAAAATGCTTAATGAAATGTCCCCAGATGAAATCATACTTATGACTTTCAGTACCACCAACAAGTGTATTAAAATGGGATTCAGAGCAATGATCCTCTGCTAAGAGCTATGTGTCAAGGAAACACATACGGATGTCACATTACAATAAACTTTGAAGACGGTTGATAAAAACATTTTATTGCTTATTTTTTGAATGGGAGAACACTAGGTAAAACAGGAGGTAAATGCACTGTTCAATATGATCACATACTAGCAACTGAAAACAGACCATACACAGTTACAACAAATCTACAGACTTGGCGAAGGCATTTGTAGTACTTACCCACACTTGTATCTAACCCCAGAGATGGGTGACTTGCATCGTGCACACGAGATGCCAATGTGGTCCAGTTTGACTGCATGTGCAAAAACATACAACAGAAATTCTTTTAATAATGTATCAACCACATACCCAGGTTGTTCAAACATTATCTGCATTAAATGAAAGGTTATCTGGCTCCCTTTTTCCAACATGTTTGTTAATTTACAGATCAGTAGCTGTGATCTCAACAAATTTAACTTGTAGAGGGAGACAAATTGAAGAAACTCACAGCTGTTATCTGCATTGTTCATTAGTAATATATATCCAACTAAATATATAGACAGAACTGTTTACAGAGAATTCAACAAGGAAGATAAATATATAGATCTATGAATTTAATTTTCACATTCATATATATTCCAGTATATTCAGTCATCACCTTATGATCAACTTTAGCACGACAACTGGGAAACTTGGTGTTTGATATAATTGAATTCATCTACCGACATTTTGCTTCATGAAAATTTCTTTAAATTTTTGAGCATTCCTTGAACATAATACTCAAAATGAAATCATCGGTGAAACACTCTGTAGACACAATTTAAATCGTCTTCAGGAGTAACATAAAACAGAATGAATGAAATATAGAAAAAAAAGAAGAACTAGAAATGTCGCTATGGCGACTGGTATGCCTCCGCCATAATGCATGATTCTCCTAATAGGTCTATAGTACATGTGGACAATGTGTGATTACATTTTCACAAAATTGGCAAAATATTAAAATGACATGTTTGTCACAAATGTATTGAATGTTTACCTTCCTTGACCTACCATGTATGTTTATTGGATGAATAGGAGAGCATGTATTTGGGGATTAAAGAACTTTAACTTGACTTTGACCATTTCATAAGTTTATGCACTGAGTAATTTTCAAGGTATGGAGAAAAAGTGCAATTTCTGTATTGAACAGTAAATTGTTATCATTTTCATCTGGCCTTTGATTTATAAGAGAATCACTGTCAGGCAGAACATACATAAATTCGGCATGTTATAAGTTTCAAGATAACTTGAGCCACTTCCGAGATATGGAGAAAGAATAAAGTTCAGCACTTTCACTTGATCTTTGACCTTTTGACCTTTGACCTTCTTGGCAAAAAAAAAAATCCCAGAGAATCTCTATTGGGTTATACAGGCATACATCAAGTTTTTAAAAAAAAAAGTCCTGCTGGCATTGCATAAATATAAGGAAAATAGTAAAATTTTGAAGTATTACCCTTGACCTTTGACCCCTGACCTTTGACCTCATGAACCCTAAATTCCCTAGATAACCACTGACAGTCAGTAGATGCATATATATACTATGTTCCATGAAGATACCTTGAACAATTTCCAAGATACAGAGAAAAAAGTGAAAATTTAACATTTTACTTGACCTTTTGACCTTTGACCTTTTGACCTCATGACCCCAAACTTTCACCAGAGAATCTTAATTGGGTAGTACATGTATACACTAAGTTTCCAGAAGATATCTTCAGGCATTGCATAGATATGGGGGAAATAGTAAAATTTTAAGCATTTGACCTTGACCTTTTGACCTTTGACCTTGAGCATGTGCACCCAAAAGTTGATAGGCACAACTTCACCCCCTAATACACATACATGCCAAGTTTCATTAGGATACCTCAAAAGGTTTTGGTAGTTACCCTGTCCACAAAATTCATTACGGACGGACGGAAGGACGGACGGACGGACGGACGGACGGACAACCCGAAAACATAATGCCTCCGGCACCACTTCGTGGCGGAGGCATAAAAAAGGAGCCCTCAATTATGTAGGCCATCAACTTCATTCTTTTGCACAAATCGCCTGATCAAATTGATCAAGTAAATGTGTGACTAGTTTTCGCAAAGATAGTGGACAGGAAAGTCTCAAAAAGTGGCTACATCATACACATGAAGTGTTCAATCATGACATCTCTGGTTACAATTCATACTAATGCATTGGATTTCTTCTTTCTTTCTGTTTTTTTCTCTCTCTCTATTTTTTTTTTTTTTTTTGGGGGGGGGGGATTAAGTCTAGTGTATAAATGAGTCAGAAAATTTGAAACTTCCCATGTGATCAAATGACATACTCGTGTGGGATGAAAATACATCAGCACTCAATGCCCCTTTCTAAAAACAACAACAAATGCATGGGAGGATTTTGTGAGAATGTCAAATGATATCACAATGGATGTATCCTTACCAAAGTAACATACCGTCATTCAGAAGGAGGAAGGAATGATATACAGAACAAGCAAATAAACAAACATACAGTGTAAATTCAGACCAAGATACAATCTTTCAAGCTACCCAGCTGCAGGAGTCAAATTCAATAAAAAGTCACTCACTTCTTGAACCCCGAGGTCGAGTCTTGGGCGTCGCACCCTGAGGCACCGGGATTGGGGAGGAGCGCGGGGGTGACTGCCCAGGGGTGTGGCTCAGAGAGGGGTCCCACGAAGAAGGCCTGGAACGCTCCAGCGCACTGCCATCGAGACCTTCCAGAACACCCTTCACAATCTGGTCTATGAGCTGAAAGCAGACAAAACACAAATAGTGCACAGTAAGTGGTCAAAAGGATACAATTTCTGCACTTACTTACACACACACAGACAGACAGACAGACAGACAGACAGACACACACACACACACACACACACAAGCATTTCATTAACATGCCCCCACACAAGTAGACAAACATACCGTATATTTACCCAGTAACGTCATATGAGCACATGTGGTAGAAAGTGTAATACATAATTTCTATGCACAATCAACACTCAAGTGCATTGACTGCTGTGTTGGACAAATGGAGCATGTAGTGTGCATAAATAATTTTGAGAAATGCAGATAATGCACTAATTTAGCAAAATCATATTTCAGTATGTAAACTGGTAAACTGACCTTCAGATGGGATTAAATCAGAGACTTCATACAATACAGATATTAATATCTTTATATGTACATATGTGCATGTACTGCACAATGATTCACTTGCCTATAAATTTGTAACAATTATTTTAATGATAAATGGATGATTCACTTTCATTTCTACAACAAATCGTCTACATCTATCAAATAAGAATACCATAAATCAGCCACTCTATCACTGTCAGAACCATTATGAGAGCTAGTGTGAGTCTCACATGAAACTATAGATAGCATATCAATCATGTAACCATTCAATGGCCTTCAATAACAACAGTAATACAATGTACATCAAATCCATTCATAAAAATATCATCTACAAAGTACCTTTTTTTGGGAAATATATGGTTCTGTATAAAACAAGGGTTTCGCTGTTTGGTGTGTTCCCTAGAGTGAAGATTGTATGAGTGACCATCTGATCATAAAATCAAATGGACATGATATCCAAACTTCACTTGATATACAATCTGCAAAACACTTAGTGTCTCAACAGAACACAAGACAAGCACTACAAGCATTACACGGATTTAATGCCAACCTCTTTTTCTTTGATTGGTGCATTGGGCATGGATGGCTGTGACCCATTCATCTGCTTCAACTCGGCCACTGCCTTCTTGACACACCCAGCCACAGAGGCCTGCTTCTTGGACGAGGGCATGGACAGGGCGCGATTGAGGCGGGGTGGGACTTTGGGGCGTGGCGGGGGTGCCGGTGTCGGCGCCGGTGGGAAGGGGCACACGGCACGGATGGGATTGCCGGGAATCACTGGGTCCGGTTCTTGGTTGACAGACGTACACGGCCTCTTTCTACTGCCAGGTCCATCACTTGTCTATAATGACAGGAAGATAAAAAGGTAATAAAGCCAATGACGAACGCTGAAAAAACATTCTCTGATTTAGCCCTTACAGAGATTTCATTTTATAACACACTGATTAACTTGAAGATCTACACATAGCTATCTCTGCATGAGTGGGGCCATAGCCTCCACACAGAATATGAATTTAAAGGACAAGTTCACCTTCATAGACATGTGGGTTGAGTGAATGCAGCAATATTAGTAGAACACATCAATGAGAGTTTGAGGAAAATCGGACAATCCTTTCAAAAGTTATTAATTTTTGAAGTTTCTGCTCAGTCACGGCTGGATGAGAAGACTACTATAGCTTGTGATGTCATATGAGTACAACTATATAAAGAAAGTATAAAGAAAATTCAAGATATTCTCACTTTTCTCACATAATAAAACACTCGACTTCTCTCTTTCAGATGTCAGGGGAAATAATATTACCCCTAACATAAGTCAGTAACATGTCGAAGAAATGAGCACTTTATTCAAAAAGTCAAGTTTTGTGAAATTCTCTTTTTATTTTCCTTATATTGCTGTACGCATGTGACATCATACACTGTACTTAGTGTAGTAGTCTTCTTCTCCAGCAGTGATTGCACAGATACTTTAAAAATTTGTAACTTTTGAACGGATTGTCGGATTTTCCCCAGACTTTTACTGATGTGTTCTACTAATATTGCTGCATTCACTCAATCCACATGTATATGAAGGTGGACTTGTCCTTTAAAGGTAATGCTGTTCATAGAGCTGATTTGCAAAGGTGAATTCATGAAGCAGCGATTGACGAGGCAAAATGTATTTCTGACAGGGAAAAATCCATATTCTGTCAGGATTGGTGGAATACACAATATTTACATGTTTCATATACATGAAATTGAAGACAGAATCCCTCCTAATCCAGCAGATGCTGCAACAGGTATATGATGGGTAAGAATGATAGCATGCAGGCAACTTTTCATTGCTGTTATTCTATCAGAACATCATTCTCATTTGATTGCCACAAGCTGGTCTAAAAGCAATTGTGCCTATGGCTTTAAAACACACTAGTACTTCTGGTAATGTGCTCTTAAATGCAACTGTCAAGACTGAGAGAGAAACTTTGCTACATGTAAAATCCTTGGTGAAAAACAAACAAACAAACAAAACCAATGGTTGTCAAAAAGGACTTCAAACATTCCACAAGCACCATAAATTGAGATACTGTATACGCCGAATATTTTGCAAGGTTTTTATTTTCGCAAATTTCACAAGTCGAGTGCTATTTGTCCATTTACAAACATGCAAAAATATCAACTCTGATTCCGGCAATTGGGCTGGCATGAATGTGATATGCATGCACACATTTCTCCATTCAGTGCCGTACTCCACAATTGCGAAATCAATTTACCCACTCACAAAATTGTCGACAAGTCCCGATACGTGAAAAATTCGACAAGCTAAATATATGGCGTATACAGTATTCTCTGCTGTGCCTCTACCTGGCTCGCGCTTGGACCCCGACAGGGCTCTGTGTCCACTTCCATGCACTGCTCTCGGGGGTATATTCGCAGCCTCAAGACATTCTGGCAACGGGCGGACACCTTCTTGGCTTCATCATACTCCTCTGAGGGTGATGGAGGGAAAAAAGGGAGAAAAAAAAAATCATCAATATTAGACACAGCTTCGTAAAGCGGCAATGTACAGTACTGTAAAAGTGGTTTCTTTCGTGTACAGATACTTTCGCGGTTTATCGGTGCCGACTTTTTCGCGTGTGTTTAAATTCGCGGTCGGCAAAATCTGTGAATTCACAGTCGGCAAAAACTGTTTTATTTTGCACATGAAAACCCAAACTATAATCCAATTATTCTTTTATTCATCAAATAGAAATTAAAATTAAATGCAGGCTTACCTGAAATCCCGTCTCTCGAGTACTTTATAACATGCTTGTACCTATACATTGCGCGGTATCGCTGTGTGTGTGTTGACTATCAATACACTCAATGCGCGGAATCTTCGTGTGTGCATGTGCGCAATAGCGTTGTAACAAGCGGCGAGTTCAAAACATTTCCTTGCGTGGTTAATTTCGCGCGACTTTTCAAAACATTTTCTCGTGATGTTAAATTCGCAGTTCAACCTCAAAATAAAACCACTTTTACAATAACCTTCCTTCTAGATTTAATTACAACAAATAAAGTGTGGTACAGGACAGACAAGCATGCAAGGGCTAGACATATTATTGCTTGAAATGATGAAGAGATATAATTATAAACTTTGGATATGAGTTGTCTCCCTCTATAATCACGGTTTATAAACTTATTCAGAAATCATACAAATGCCACTCTGACCTCTTAAATGTGTTCATGTTATAGGGCCTATCACAAAACCCCCAAGCAAATACTTGTACGTATTTGAATTGTGCATGCGTTTATCATCCCATATTTGCTGTATAGTATGGTACACAGTAGAATGGTAACAACTGACTTTAAATGTTAACAATATCTAGATTGGGATGAAGTAGTCCATATATGCACGGTAACTGGATACAAAAGGTCACATTACAGGACTGCTAACGCACAGATTGCGCAACTGAAAAAATACAGACAGAGCGAGAAGTGATGCAACAGTTGGCAATCATGTTGCAACTACACTGTACTGCAACTGTAATTACACTGTACAAATCTATGATCACTTGGCCAATCTGGCATTGCACAAAGCGGTAACAATCTGCTATCAGTGGCATTCCACTTTGACTAGATCACTGGGTCAATGTACCCACAGCAAGATGAGACAATAGCAAGGCATAGTGGTTGTTGCCAGTGTATTTAAATCATGTGTGTTTAGTCATTGTAAAGAGACAGGCTTTCGCTTCACATTACATGTGGTACCTCACTCTACACTGGCTGTGTATCAAAGTGTCATACACTGTACCTCACAATCCAGTGTACTTGCTTACACTTTGTATACAGTGTATACTGGTTGGTAGATAGCCGATACACAAGTGAGAGAACTACACTGTATGGTTGATATTGTACAAGCCTACACTTGCCACTGTGTGCTAAAATTGACCATCTCAGCCAGTTCCCAATTGTCTGGTGTCAACAAAATATCGATATATATCATCATCACGTTTGGAAACCAGTTTTGGTCCATCATGGATCATCTCCCAAATGACAATAAAAGTGAGCTTCTTGTGAATTAGGCTACTTTGACAAAGAATTTGAAAATGGTGTTCTTTGATAGTCTTAGCACTTCTACATTTCTATAGCTCCTTGTACATGTACATCATACATGCACAATACAAGAGAACATAGAAGTACTGGCTGAATTGTAATATTTCAACAGAAAATGTCAATAACTTACCTTGGGAGTCGAGGGCAATCTAAATGAGAGAGGAAACCAAACAAGAGCTGACAAGGTTATCAATGAAATTTTGCCCTTTCATATAATGTCAACATTATTTCAGTCACGGAAGTTATACACATGTGCAATTACAATGTACACCTACGTGTATCTCAAAATCAATTATGAACGGTATGCGTTCATGCTCACAGCATCCCCCAACAAAGCACTTTTTTCAATGCATGCATCAAATCCCTAGATTTGCATAAATTGCAGTTTTGTTTTGAAATAAATTTTTCCATTTTTAACCAAAAAAAATCCCCTTCGCATAAAGACGAAGAACAAAAAGTTGGTCCTGCTTCTTTTGTGAGCCAAAAACCAGTGGAGGATCCAGCGGGGGACACACATTAGGCGCACGCCCCCTCTGTATTTTTTGTTAAAACAAAAGAAATAAAAAGAAAAAATGGGGGGGGGGGCGTGCACCCCCATTTAATTTTGCAAAGGTGCCTCCCCTTTATGGAAAAACTGCATCTACGTGTATAGTAATTAAATGAATGTTCACGGGACATCAGGGCATTAGGCATTTTCATATTTCTTCCATTTTAAGATCATCAGCTTGAGAATTGTGGAGTATAAAACAGGAGACTACAATATACATGTACAATGCATTTACATGTAAGTTATACATGTATGTGCAACATAAATGTTGCCAACTCGAGACATCCTCTGGCTGTGATGCAAACATGTATGACTCATGATTACACAGTAAGTATAGTGGGTGGCAAAAATAGTGGGGGGCTTCCAAAATTGCTCAACAGCCAGACCGGAAAGAACTTGACATTATATCTATCTAATGTAGCTGGCTGCTCACAGGAGTGCAATACATACACCATGCGTGCCATTCATGATCTCAAAGTCACCTCTGTCACAGATATTGAGTAGTAAGGCGCATTGCGAAACATTTACTGCATTATTCTTGCCCAATACATTGTACCTCGCTATTATTTGAGATTAAAGAATGTGATGGAGACAACTGAGAGAGAAGAGGAAGAAAATGATGGAGAGAGAAAGAGAGCAAAAAAAAAAGCAGACAGAAAAACAAAATATGAATACTATGAACTTGTACACACTGGTAAATGCTTCATGTGCGGAGCTGTCAATATTGAGTGTCTTTGATCGAAATCTACATGTAGATGGACATTCCCGTCTTCATCAACACTGTTCTTTGAACCTTATATCACAAGTAGCTCTAGGGTTTTCTCTGTAAGGTTTTATACAGCTTCCATGTGGAACCATAAATCATTGGGGAAAATTTTTCTGAATCTTTTGAAGATAAAAGAAGTTCAGTCAGGCACATCACCGAGTAGAGATTTCTTTAGAGGCTTAAACAATCCCTTGGTTTGTTTTGTTTTCTGGCATGCAGCATGGTCTTTTCAAAGGCTTTTTTGACAAAAAACAAAACCAAACCTTTGGAAAAATCCATCACATAGAAGTAGTTCCAAGAAAACTAATTAAACATTTGTTCAACTTAATAAGTAAACCCAGCAATAAATTTTCAACCCCAAAAGCTTGATGTCTTATTCCAGGAATCTCTTAAATTGTGTGGGGTTTTTTTACCATGCTTCAGAAGTACTCAGCAACTACAACATGTGCTGGAAGCCAAAGAAACAGGATTACACGATAATGACATCCTTTACTGCATGACCAGTCTGAAGTACATGTGCATCCTTGTTTGTTATGTTGGAGGATATTATTATTTTTTCTTTTTGGTTAGTAGATTTTTGTTTTGTCAGTCTTGTTACTAGGAATGTTTCATTGTCATATACACGTTTGTCTTCTAAAAATGAAAAGTCCCTCATGCAACCCCGCTTACCTGATCCTCCTCTTCATCTACATAAAACACAACGATGTCATCCACATCAAAGGAGCATTTCAGCTGCAAATGAAAACAATAAAGAGAAATCGCCAAAAAAAAAAAGAAAAAAGAAATTAGTTTTTGCCAAAACAAGGAATGAGATTGTTGCAAAGTCAAAATACAAATACAATGTTCCTTGCAATGTCGCAATTCTGTTCTTAGCCACTGCTATTATCGGAGCCCATTTCTTGAGCAATGTACACTGTACCTGATGTACACGTTTGTACGCATGATGTAATAGTCATGAGTCAGCAAAAAGCATCACAAGTCTTAAAGCAGAGAAAGCGTACAACATGATACAATGAAGGGTCAGGACAACAACAGAATATCTATTGGTTTGACTGCTTAGAGAATGTGAATATTTTCTACATATTCAATTTCTAACTCCTTGGGAAGTGACACACTAATTGTTGCCTTTTCTGCTGACAGTGTTACAAACAAATGAGAACAGAATTCACTGTTCAGACTGATTTCTCACAGAGAATATTTACTGTGGAGAAAGTAGTAATCATGACATATACATGACAAATCATAAAATTTGATTTTGACCATTGCAGTGTCATAATATAATTTCACCTACAGTCTTTTTAATGAGTTACACATTTACATGAATATAGCTATTATCCCTCGCAATATGTTCTGCTCATAATACAATGTACTTTGAAGGAATAGCAAGCATTACTTTACATACTTCCTCCGCCTTAACCTACACACTGCAGGAACATGGCATCATCATTTGGAAACACATACACCTTGAAGACAGTCAAGACAGAATTGTTTCCTTTAGCAGTTCAAGAAACATTACAGTTGTAGACATGTACAATGGAAAACATTACAATACATTTGTATGTACATGGATAACATCATTTACACACTATTACAGCACCAACACTGTCTTTTGATGTGCATAATGTTAATGTGGGTATGTGGCATCACTTGGGACCATGGATTTAACCAATATCCTCTTTTTCACATTTCTGTCGTTCTTCAATCTTACTGTTATCATTCAAAAGAATTTTTCCCTTGCATTTTAAGCAGCATGAATTCTCGTTCACTCTTTTCCAAGCTGCATCATCTGGAACATCGATGCCATGCTTATGGCAGCATGGCATTTGAGTGTATTAGAAGCTGTGCAGGGTACTGTAACTAGTGAAGGAACTGCAACAACTTCAAAATTTATACTCTACAGACTTCACAAGCTATTCCTATTTTAAAGGTTGTGTACAGTTCTGGTCGAGGTGAGGATTTAGCTTTTAACGTTTTGCGAGATATTCAGAAACCACTCTATGAGATGTCAAAGAGCATGCAGTTCTAAGGGGTATCAAAAGTTTATTCGATGAAAATCGGATTTGAAATGGATGAGATACACCGTATCCAAAAACAAGTTGAAACAAAGAGATCCTAATAAAGTTGTGGCATGTCGCCTTTTATTATTAGCACTTTTTGGGGATATCTCAGCCATTTGAAAACCAATTTTCACCAAATAAACGTGGAATCCTTCTTAAAATTACATGCTCTTTCATATTTCATAAGAGGCTTTTCATTATCTCACTTAGGAACGTTCAAAACGTGAATCCCCACCTCAACCAGTACTGTACAGTCCCTTTAAACTGATAACAAAATCACACACACACACACACACACTAAAGTCAAAGACTGAAATAAGTTGCAGGAACTAGTTTGCTGTCATTGTTCTCTCCGTAGATTTCGAAGGTGACCATGACATTTGGTCTACTTTTTTTTTTGTTCGATGCAGCTATTTTTTATGTCGCATAGCAAAACAACGCAACCTTGTTCTTAATATCTCAAGGTAAATGCAATCTTGACCAAGTGACGTCAAGGAGCAAACTAAACAAATAGACTTTCAGGGAATAGTGTGCTGATGCGGCTTTAAGATGACTACATGTATCTATATTCATATCAGGACCATGCCTCTAGGCTCTAATTGATTACAATTAGCTACAATGTACATAGTGTATGTGTCTAGCCATAAATCCCAAACATGGAAAGTACTGTAAGAGCAGACCAGTCTGTGTTTATACCAAATCAAATAGGATTGCGAGGTAGCAACACTGTACTCTTTGTGTCAAAGGTGTTGTGGCTGACTCTAGTTTCTACAATTACAATGCATATCACTCATAATGACCCTCATATTCACAGTCCCTCATCAAGCATCAGATCCTTGAGAATGCATACCAGGTACATCATACTTACTAGGAACACATCCAATTAATCTACTAAATTTTCACATCCATGCACACCTTCAAATTGGATGGTCCCCTAAAAAGTAAAAAATCTCCATACCGGTAATTTAAATAGTCGTACAAGACTGCCACATACATTGTTGTACGATGTATACATTACATGAATTTTACAGCAGCATCATCAGTGATCATGACATACCCAAAAATATTTGTCCTTCAAAGTATGTTTCAGGGCCAAAACCATTAAAAATGTACAATTCAGGTTTTGAAATTTTGAAAAAATAAAGTTTTCTCAAAAACATTCCGACAACGAAAAATTGCTAGAGGATACACTGAATTTCAACTTAAACAAAAATGAGCAACAAATATTGCAAACTTTTTATGTTCTGAAATTTGAAGTTGAACATGAAAATTTCACCACTGTAACTTACGTTACTGCGCTTATTTTTCTTTGACCATATTCATTCTGTTTAGGGATGGACAATTTAACTATCCTTCTATTGGTGGATAGTTTCGAAGATACGACCATTCTTATTTCAAAGTGCCTGCTATATTTTGCATTCATTTGATGAGTTGCTGTAACCGTGAATTAAGATATTGATAGATATGATGGAGGTTGTTAACTATGTAAAGTTAGATTGTTTCCTGTGGTTTTTTTATTCGTACACATAGAACTTGCAGAAAACTGCCAAATGATTTTAGATGGATTTGTCCTGCACATATTCTCAAACAATCTCAGTCACCATATGACAAATGAAAATGTGACTGTTTAAACCTTGGTAACGTTTGTTACGCATATGAGTCACGTATGTTACATGAATATATTAAACACTAAAAAAGAAGATAAATTTTAAGAGTTCTAATAAATATCAAAAGTACCAGCGTTGCAAGACCTTCAGTACTTCTGGAAGCAGATTTATTTAATTGTCGTCTGATTTTATCGTCCTTATATTTTACATTTGGCCAAAAATGAAAAATTGGAATACAATATTTAGATTTCAAGAGTTTATTTTGTCTGAATATCATGAGTTTCACTGCAAAATTACCTGTTGAAGTGCCCTGTTTAAAACCAAAGGAATGCATTTATATAAGAGTCACAAAAGACATTGTCAAGAACCCCTAAAATGTATCAGTGTGTACTATAAACAATTGTAACGTATGTTTCAAATGTTTCCAGATTGAAATATTAATCACTCGAAAGTGGAGATGCATTGGAAAGTGCATTAAAAAGGAATGATGCATCGCTAAACAACATTGCACAGTGTGAGTGCACAAACTGGTCAGCACTTAACTGTTTAGCATATTAAAGTTTACATCAATAAGGTATATCAGGCATAAGAGTGAAAAATGTGAAATAAATCACATCGAGCCTATGAAGTTTAAAATGCAAACACCAGCACTGCTTTATGATTAATAATGCATGATTATCACGAGTTTCATTAATGAACAAACCATGCATTATTGTTGCTTAAAACGTACAGATTTCTTGGCACATTATTCAATAATGTGCTAAGAAATCTGTAAGTTTTAAGCAACAATAATGCATGGTTTGGGTAATAGTCACAAAAATACAGAATTATGAACAATTTAAGAGTGGTCACGTAAATAGACAGCTTTCTCACGGTTTTAGATTGAGAGTATAACTGACCTATGACACACTAGTCTATAAAGACAACAATGATAAACACAAAAAGGCGCACCTTTCATAATTTGGATACCCCCCCCCTTTTTTTTTGGGGGGGGGGGGGAGAGGCAATGGAAAAGGCATAGAAATGTCAGAAGAACAAATTGCAGTTCTTCTATTTCCATTACATAGAATAAAAGTTCGGTGACCTATAAAATGTTTTCAGTGGACATCATTATAAAAGACAACTGTAAACTCACAATCTAGTATTTTTCTGCAAAAGGCAACTTTCAATAAAAGGCATACTGGGTAAGAGCCAGTGTAGGAGAGAATAATGCAAAAGTGGCGAGTTGTATTATAGTGAAATTATATAAAAGTTGGTATAAGAGCGTTAGTATGACGCTTCCTTCTATTTTCTTGGTTAAGCTTCATATTTTCATTAATATCTCGGAATAGTTAGATTGGGTAGAAATTTTCATGGATGATTTTCGGTGCATAAACGAGGAAATTTACATATATTTCATCCTTTCAATTTGATATCTACAAGCCAACACTTTTATACAGTACCTTTCATTGTAAAGCATACATAGGTATACATCATTAGCAAATTTTTAAATTTGTGAATCAATTTCCTTGTCAATCCTTGTCAATCAAGTCGACATTATCACCTTCATTCACCCTTTGCTGAGATCGGTTTAAGTCTTCTTTTATTTTCTTGCCGAACGCTCTATGCTTTTTAACTCTTTCATTTTTTTTTCTGCGCTCTTGTTTTTCCCAACTCTTAAGATTTTCCACAGGAACGTAATACTTTTTTACACGTTGTTTCTCGGATTTACTCTCTAAAAAAAATCGAGTGAAAGTAATCACTCTTAATGGGGTGAATAAAAAAAAAGAGTGAATTTAGAGTGAAAATGTTCATTTTCACTCTTTTTAGAGTGACCTCAGGGACCACTCCTAAATCTTCGAGTGATCCCTGAGGTCACCCCAAAATGAGTGAAAATGAACTTTTTTTCACTCAAAATTCATTCCAATTTTACTCTAAATTCACTCTTTTTTTGTATTCACTCCATGAAGAGTGAATATTTTCACTCAATTTTTTTAAAGAGAGTACGGAAGGCTTCTTCTCCAATCTTTACCTTTTTCCCTCTTCAGTAATCGGCCTGAATCTTGGCTCTTTATTTTCCCATTTTGACCTCTAGGAACCGAAGGAGTAATGATAAGATTCACTTAACAGAGAAATAAGAAAATCCATACTGCAAATCAGTAATAAGATATTCTTACATAATCACGTAACCTACGTTACCTCTAATTACAAGGAATGAAGTGTCACATAATGAATTTGGTAGACTACAGTCACTATAACTTTGAAGTAAATGATATGATAATTAAAATGAAAACCATTATTTTCATCATTCATATATCATTAACATACATATTGGATTGATTTTGATAGAGTGATTGAAACCTACGTTACCAGGGTATTCAGGGCCTCATTGACAATGATTATCGCCAAAAAGAATGGTTAGTGCAAGCGTAAAATTGAAATATGTTTTTCATCTGTTTATTTATGGATATTAGTCTTTTTTAGGATAAAGCTTTGGTGAAAAGTACGACAGTGTACATGCAGATGTAAAATTGAAACCTACGTTACCTTAAGTGAAACCTACGTTACAATATTGACCCTATGTTTAAGTACCTTAATGTTGTATAAATATCTGAGTGTGATGTAAACTTATTATTCTCCTCGACAAAACAAACACCAAAGTACTTGCTTATAGTAAAAAAGTACCAATATTTGAATGTGATTACGCTAAACATGACTTTGAAAATATATATACCGTTCGCTCAGATACTGAGAAATATCTCGTGCAGTCCATTCCCTGTGAGTCGTCAACGTGATGTGCCATTTTGTCGCAAGGACTGTTTCTATGCAACTATGGAGTAAGATAGCTCTAGATAGCACTTGTTATCGATGAATGGTTGCAATGTTAGTGAATCTAATTAAGATTATTTTTTCGGGGGTAACGTATGTTTCGGTAACGTAAGTTACATCAGACCTTCGATGTGACTTTTTCAAGCGATTAGTAATGGCTCAAAATTGAAAACTCAGTGGAGAGATTGGGGTACCGTATGCCTATGTTTGGCATCTTCCTTGTAACATTTTCATTTTTAATTTTCCATAGCGGTGGTAACGTATGTTTCATTTCTTAACCATACGGTCTGACACATATTAGTGCTTGAAGCTTTTTCTCTGCAGCAGATAACCAGGTGGCACAACTATTGTTTACAGCATTGGACGAGACATTTTCTAAGTTTTTAGGACGGATAATTCACAATTTCAACCCCAGGGAATGTTTTAAAGGAAAACTTGAAATCATGGTAACGTATGTTTCACAGGCCTTTGCGACAAATTTGACTTGTAAAATAATTCAACTGAACAGTTTTCAATTATATTTCTTTTTATTCTAACGTGTAGGCAAATGGCTTAATTTGCCTTAGAACAAGTTTTAATGAAAAAAGATCATGCTTTCATTTGCATAATAGTAACATATCGGCAAAACTATTAATTTGCGACATGCTGTTTTTGGCGGGTTTACCATCTTTATGAATGCATAACTTCCGAAAGAATCATAACTGGATGTTCAAATTCTCGGCAGTTCTAGTTAACAATGTACTAACGGTAACTATTACCCGAAACTTATGACAATCGGTCGTTGCTTTATTTTTTCTTTGGTAAAACTATTGCGACAAGTATTTCACTAAATTGTACATATTTAGTGGTTTTGAACCTTCAGTGTCCTCAATACCAATTTCAATTTCCTGTGTACCTACATTGTACTGACAATCACAATATTCACATGTACATCTCCTGTTCACCCTGATGATCACACTCACAGGACAGTGCACAACTGCAGCTGCAGTAGCAGTCGATGCAGTAGAAACAATAAACAAAAACGAAATTGAAAAATTACTGTTTATTTTACATCAATGTATTGACCACGTTCATGCGCTTCTCAACTTGCGTTAACATATTACCTCTAATAACGTTACACTATAGTCTAGGCGAGTAGTTGCAGTAGTACAGTAGTAGGCTACTGACACTGCACTGTATTTTTGTTGTGCAATATCTACATGTACATGTATGTACGTGCGTACAACGACGAACGAGCGAGATGTTTTCGAGTTCATGTTGACATCAATGCATGCACTCACCATAGCCAGCAAGTCCTGCCAGCTCGTTCGGTAACTCGGGTTGTAAATCTGAGTTTCTCCCTCATATCTCACTTCTATGGCAATGTTTTCCTCCATGTTCATCCTCTAGCTTCTTCTACTTCGCGCAAACCACACACCGATCCCTCTTTGGCTCTGCAAGAGGGGATATTGGTCAATTTCTCTGGTCAGGTCATTTACTTCGCTACAGGTCCTACCAGTTTACATTATGGCCGATGTTGTTGTCATTGAAGCCTTGTAACATATTCATACTCATACGCGTCAGAAATTAGTTCGGTATTTTGTTACACGTTTCGTAAATCTTTTGGAAGTTTAGTAACGTCTTGAATACTTCTAAGAAAGAATTAGGAGCTATATCGATTGTTAAACCAAAATGTATCCAATAATACACAATTTTCTGGTTTCCTAGAAATAACCGTATAATAAGCGTAGTAATAATATCAAACTGACAAAAATAGACATTACGTAATGTGTATAGACCAGAAAAATCTAGGCAGGACGTGCCTTGTCATCGGCAAAAGGTGCATTACGTGTCCAATTACATCATTGTGATTTTGGACCAAAACGTAATGTCTTCTTAAGAACCTCTGCAATGCCATCCTGTCCTAACATTTGCTACACATCGTTATCTTTAGATTGGGGAAATGTCTTCACTATTCAATCGCAAATGATATACAGGATATTCTTCTAAATTGCATATAATTTGATGATTGATCTATTCGTTCCGTGAACATAGGTCTTTATGTTGCATGAACCCAAATAGCAATATTCGTTTAATCAATCCTCGATCACATTTCACAAGGAATTACTGTAAGACTTTTGAAAACATAAGAGGATAAACTGTTTTAACCATAAAAATGTATGACATAATGATTTTGCCAATACAGTACTGCAGATGTTTAAATGTGAGCTAAATACAAGTGTACTAAAAATAGAAATATCTTACAACTGAAATACCGCTTGTAATGGTTGGATTTGCGTGGTTGCTATAAAGGAAGCAGTAAATTATTTGTTTACAAGCAGCCACGCAACCGGCTGCCTCTCCGACGGACTTAGGAATGAAGGTTGAAAGAATTCACAGTATCTCCGTGGAAGGCATGACATGGGATATGGATATAATGCGGGACTTATGCATGCGCCTAATCAATTTTGTATGATGATAATGATGATGATGATGATGATGATGATGATAATAATAATAATAATAATAATAATAATAATAATAAATGAAATAATGATACTTGATACTGTAATACTACATTATACTTGCTGTACTGTAATCCCTCTAGCAGCTCCAGTATATACTGGGGATTAAAGACACATTGTGTTTCATTGGGAGGTGCCACAGTGATGATCTCCACGATAAAAGTGTGGATGCGCTGTGCGAGCAGTAAAATCTGAACACATCCTTCGTTAAAGGATGAGGGATCCAGAAGAAGGCGGCAAGGTTGTAGTATCTAATACAGGGGAGAGCAGCCTCTCTGAATGTTGTCGGGGGTGGTGGCATGCCCAACTTGACTAGGTAGGCGGTTCCAGATCCAAATTGTCTTTGGAAAGAATGAGTACTTGAATGCATCAATGATGACAATATTAATAATAATAAAATCATCATTATTGTTATTATCATTACTGTTACTTATTATTATCATCATCGTCATCATCGCTATTATCATCATTATCATTATAAGGCTACAGTCAAACCTGTCTTAGCGACCACCTGCCGTATATATAACCATTAAAACAATTTCCTCCGAGAAAAAAAAACATTTAAAAGAACTTCTCTAAAGCGGCCACCTGTCTATAACGGCCACTTTTTTCATCTTCCTTGGGTGGCCATTATAGACAGGTTTGACTGTATTGTCATTATCATCATTATCTAGTCATTATCATCGTCATTTATAGTAGTAAGTGGTATCATAGTAGAAGGAGACTCTATACACGTAGTAGCAGTGGCAGTCGTTTTATATAACATCAACATGGTCATCATTATCACTACAGCTATATAAGATCACCGTCAGCAATTCCTATCATATTATGCACGATTTCATACAGAGAAAATGCTCTCAGCCAATGTGGACTACTGAGCGAACGGCCTTGTCCCCAATCCTTCATTTCTACCACTTTTTTTTTTCTGTTCAGTTTTGGATGTTTCTTCCCGCATCCGTCCCTGAATGAAATAAAAAATGATGACACTACTCGATTTTGTGATTTATGGCACATGGCAACGACAATTCGACTATCAACAACACGCAGTATGATATTGCAAATGTGCCGGGGTTACCACAGATTACGTTTCCAGATATGTTGGCTGAAAGTCCTTCAATATTCGAAACAAAGTTGACTTTGGGCATGGATACATGATAAGACGTCATGCATTTTGTATCTTGCGATGTGAAAATGACAACTATTGGTATATTATTTATATGAGTCAATATCGTCAAGTCGAATCCAGTGAATCAGTGCACTCGACCACGCAGTGTCTGCATTTTGTGCTAGTCTACATCATTACTATAGTATGACGGGAGTGCAGTATCAATATATACATTTATGCTTTAAAACAAATGAACACGGAAATAATTCTTAACAGAGAAAGGAAAGGGAGAGAAAGGGAAATATATGGGGTTGGGGCTAGAGAGAAAGATAGGCTCCTATAGACATACGGGTGCACAAATCCGAGGGGCTAATTATGTTATTTGTTTTGTGATTTCTGTTTCTTTTTGGTTTACAGTTCTTTGATTCGAAAGTTCGTTAATCCAAAAACAAAACTGAAGTAAGGTTCGCAATTCTGAAAGTAAAAATAATGTTCGTTTCTCCGAAGGATCATTAATCCGAAAAAAAAAGATGAAATAAAGTTCGTAATTCCGAAGGTTCCGAGGGGAAAAAATAAGAACACGGTTCGTAATTCCGTAATTCCGTTCGTATAAACCTTCTCTCGATCCATTTTCGGATCAATGAACCTTCGGAATAACGCCATGCACATAACGTTCGGATTGACTAACCCTTTTTGATATTCTGGGTAACGAACAAGTACTTGAAGGTATAATACTAGGGAGTCTGTGTGTTTCGGGGAATAACGAACCTTCGGAACAACGAAATCACCCTTTTCTATATCATTATAGAGAAAAGAAAATGCTAGCAGAACTTTTTTTAAAACAAATTTTCTGAATCTCCAGCAGAACAGATTAAGAGCGAGAGCAGGTTAGATAGTGCAAGAAGATAAGATCTTATTCTATTCGAAAATTTTAATCCATGATGCAATACAGTCTTAATTTCTTTTTATCAAGTTATGTGTGTGTGCATGTGGCGGGGGGGGGGGGGGGGGGGGAGGGGGAGGAGAGGCCTCCGGCGGGGTCGACCATCCTTGATCAATAGGAGAACTTTTAAGTCCCTGGATGGGAGGGGGCGACGACCTCCAGAGCCCCCCCCCCCCCCCCCTCCGTTCCGCAGTCCCAGCAGGGACCCCAGTCCTGCAAGATCATGGCTTCAATGCAGCAGGTAAAATGCAGCATTTAATTGTAACGAAATGGGGCCTTATATACGACTGTAATCTATAGTTCATTCGAAGATAACATGGGCAATTAGCAGAGTTATCTAACGCATGGAATGAAATTATGTTCGATATTTAAAAAGAAGAAAAAATATAAAATGTAGATAAATCTTCACCTTCCCATAAGGTTTGTTGAAAGATAAAGAAAGAAAACACCCAAACACATAAAAATATTTTGTTTTGGCAACAAATTAGCCCTTTAAGAGTTACTATTGCTAAAACATTGAATCTTCAGACAAAGATGATGTGAGAGAAGCAAATTCTTCTTTAGTCTGATTGGTCAATTCTAAAAAGATTAAAATTGAAAAGGATGGTATAGTTTAGGTTCACATGGCACTTCAGGCTTCCAATTTTTTTTGTGTACATATATATATATATATACATATATACATATATGTAAAATATGAGAATATATGATATATATTATATATATATATATATATATATATATATATATATATATATCCCTAGTTGGCACCTTAGGGAGACATATTGGGGGAAGTGTCTTCATTAGGGAGACAACTGGTCATTAAGGAGACAATTTTCGTGTCTCCATTGCGTAAATTGCCATTGAACATGTATTTTAAAATTTGAATATAAAACAAATGGAAATGTCTTCCAAATGACCCATCTAGGAGTATATATATATCAATTTTGTATGATGATAATGATGATGATGATGATGATGATAATAATAATAATAATAATAATAATAATAATAATAATAATAATAATAATAATAATAAATGAAATAATGATACTTGATACTGTAATACTACATTATACTTGCTGTACTGTAATCCCTCTAGCAGCTCCAGTAATACCTACTGGGGATTAAAGACACATTGTGTTTCATTGGGAGGTGCCACAGTGATGATCTCCACGATAAAAGTGTGGATGCGCTGTGCGAGCAGTAAAATCTGAACACATCCTTCGTTAAAGGATGAGGGATCCAGAAGAAGGCGGCAAGGTTGTAGTATCTAATACAGGGGAGAGCAGCCTCTCTGAATGTTGTCGGGGGTGGTGGCATGCCCAACTTGACTAGGTAGGCGGTTCCAGATCCAAATTGTCTTTGGAAAGAATGAGTACTTGAATGCATCAATGATGACAATATTAATAATAATAAAATCATCATTATTGTTATTATCATTACTGTTACTTATTATTATCATCATCGTCATCATCACTATTATCATCATTATCATTATAAGGCTACAGTCAAACCTGTCTTAGCGACCACCTGCCGTATATATAACCATTAAAACAATTTCCTCCGAGAAAAAAAAAAACATTTAAAAGAACTTCTCTAAAGCGGCCACCTGTCTATAACGGCCACTTTTTTCATCTTCCTTGGGTGGCCATTATAGACAGGTTTGACTGTATTGTCATTATCATCATTATCTAGTCATTATCATCGTCATTTATAGTAGTAAGTGGTATCATAGTAGAAGGAGACTCTATACACGTAGTAGCAGTGGCAGTCGTTTTATATAACATCAACATGGTCATCATTATCACTACAGCTATATAAGATCACCGTCAGCAATTCCTATCATATTATGCACGATTTCATACAGAGAAAATGCTCTCAGCCAATGTGGACTACTGAGCGAACGGCCTTGTCCCCAATCCTTCATTTCTACCACTTTTTTTTTCTGTTCAGTTTTGGATGTTTCTTCCCGCATCCGTCCCTGAATGAAATAAAAAATGATGACACTACTCGATTTTGTGATTTATGGCACATGGCAACGACAATTCGACTATCAACAACACGCAGTATGATATTGCAAATGTGCCGGGGTTACCACAGATTACGTTTCCAGATATGTTGGCTGAAAGTCCTTCAATATTCGAAACAAAGTTGACTTTGGGCATGGATACATGATAAGACGTCATGCATTTTGTATCTTGCGATGTGAAAATGACAACTATTGGTATATTATTTATATGAGTCAATATTGTCAAGTCGAATCCAGTGAATCAGTGCACTCGACCACGCAGTGTCTGCATTTTGTGCTAGTCTACATCATTACTATAGTATGACGGGAGTGCAGTATCAATATATACATTTATGCTTTAAAACAAATGAACACGGAAATAATTCTTAACAGAGAAAGGAAAGGGAGAGAAAGGGAAATATATGGGGTTGGGGCTAGAGAGAAAGATAGGCTCCTATAGACATACGGGTGCACAAATCCGAGGGGCTAATTATGTTATTTGTTTTGTGATTTCTGTTTCTTTTTGGTTTACAGTTCTTTGATTCGAAAGTTCGTTAATCCAAAAACAAAACTGAAGTAAGGTTCGCAATTCTGAAAGTAAAAATAATGTTCGTTTCTCCGAAGGATCATTAATCCGAAAAAAAAAGATGAAATAAAGTTCGTAATTCCGAAGGTTCCGAGGGGAAAAAATAAGAACACGGTTCGTAATTCCGTAATTCCGTTCGTATAAACCTTCTCTCGATCCATTTTCGGATCAATGAACCTTCGGAATAACGCCATGCACATAACGTTCGGATTGACTAACCCTTTTTGATATTCTGGGTAACGAACAAGTACTTGAAGGTATAATACTAGGGAGTCTGTGTGTTTCGGGGAATAACGAACCTTCGGAACAACGAAATCACCCTTTTCTATATCATTATAGAGAAAAGAAAATGCTAGCAGAACTTTTTTTAAAACAAATTTTCTGAATCTCCAGCAGAACAGATTAAGAGCGAGAGCAGGTTAGATAGTGCAAGAAGATAAGATCTTATTCTATTCGAAAATTTTAATCCATGATGCAATACAGTCTTAATTTCTTTTTATCAAGTTATGTGTGTGTGCATGTGGCGGGGGGGGGGGGGGGGAGGGGGAGGAGAGGCCTCCGGCGGGGTCGACCATCCTTGATCAATAGGAGAACTTTTAAGTCCCTGGATGGGAGGGGGCGACGACCTCCAGAGCCCCCCCCCCCCCCCCCCTCCGTTCCGCAGTCCCAGCAGGGACCCCAGTCCTGCAAGATCATGGCTTCAATGCAGCAGGTAAAATGCAGCATTTAATTGTAACGAAATGGGGCCTTATATACGACTGTAATCTATAGTTCATTCGAAGATAACATGGGCAATTAGCAGAGTTATCTAACGCATGGAATGAAATTATGTTCGATATTTAAAAAGAAGAAAAAATATAAAATGTAGATAAATCTTCACCTTCCCATAAGGTTTGTTGAAAGATAAAGAAAGAAAACACCCAAACACATAAAAATATTTTGTTTTGGCAACAAATTAGCCCTTTAAGAGTTACTATTGCTAAAACATTGAATCTTCAGACAAAGATGATGTGAGAGAAGCAAATTCTTCTTTAGTCTGATTGGTCAATTCTAAAAAGATTAAAATTGAAAAGGATGGTATAGTTTAGGTTCACATGGCACTTCAGGCTTCCAATTTTTTTTGTGTACATATATATATATATATACATATATACATATATGTAAAATATGAGAATATATGATATATATTATATATATATATATATATATATATATATATATATATATATATCCCTAGTTGGCACCTTAGGGAGACATATTGGGGGAAGTGTCTTCATTAGGGAGACAACTGGTCATTAAGGAGACAATTTTCGTGTCTCCATTGCGTAAATTGCCATTGAACATGTATTTTAAAATTTGAATATAAAACAAATGGAAATGTCTTCCAAATGACCCATCTAGGAGTATATATATATCAATTTTGTATGATGATAATGATGATGATGATGATGATGATAATAATAATAATAATAATAATAATAATAATAATAATAATAATAATAATAATAATAATAATAATAAATGAAATAATGATACTTGATACTGTAATACTACATTATACTTGCTGTACTGTAATCCCTCTAGCAGCTCCAGTAATACCTACTGGGGATTAAAGACACATTGTGTTTCATTGGGAGGTGCCACAGTGATGATCTCCACGATAAAAGTGTGGATGCGCTGTGCGAGCAGTAAAATCTGAACACATCCTTCGTTAAAGGATGAGGGATCCAGAAGAAGGCGGCAAGGTTGTAGTATCTAATACAGGGGAGAGCAGCCTCTCTGAATGTTGTCGGGGGTGGTGGCATGCCCAACTTGACTAGGTAGGCGGTTCCAGATCCAAATTGTCTTTGGAAAGAATGAGTACTTGAATGCATCAATGATGACAATATTAATAATAATAAAATCATCATTATTGTTATTATCATTACTGTTACTTATTATTATCATCATCGTCATCATCACTATTATCATCATTATCATTATAAGGCTACAGTCAAACCTGTCTTAGCGACCACCTGCCGTATATATAACCATTAAAACAATTTCCTCCGAGAAAAAAAAAACATTTAAAAGAACTTCTCTAAAGCGGCCACCTGTCTATAACGGCCACTTTTTTCATCTTCCTTGGGTGGCCATTATAGACAGGTTTGACTGTATTGTCATTATCATCATTATCTAGTCATTATCATCGTCATTTATAGTAGTAAGTGGTATCATAGTAGAAGGAGACTCTATACACGTAGTAGCAGTGGCAGTCGTTTTATATAACATCAACATGGTCATCATTATCACTACAGCTATATAAGATCACCGTCAGCAATTCCTATCATATTATGCACGATTTCATACAGAGAAAATGCTCTCAGCCAATGTGGACTACTGAGCGAACGGCCTTGTCCCCAATCCTTCATTTCTACCACTTTTTTTTTCTGTTCAGTTTTGGATGTTTCTTCCCGCATCCGTCCCTGAATGAAATAAAAAATGATGACACTACTCGATTTTGTGATTTATGGCACATGGCAACGACAATTCGACTATCAACAACACGCAGTATGATATTGCAAATGTGCCGGGGTTACCACAGATTACGTTTCCAGATATGTTGGCTGAAAGTCCTTCAATATTCGAAACAAAGTTGACTTTGGGCATGGATACATGATAAGACGTCATGCATTTTGTATCTTGCGATGTGAAAATGACAACTATTGGTATATTATTTATATGAGTCAATATTGTCAAGTCGAATCCAGTGAATCAGTGCACTCGACCACGCAGTGTCTGCATTTTGTGCTAGTCTACATCATTACTATAGTATGACGGGAGTGCAGTATCAATATATACATTTATGCTTTAAAACAAATGAACACGGAAATAATTCTTAACAGAGAAAGGAAAGGGAGAGAAAGGGGAATATATGGGGTTGGGGCTAGAGAGAAAGATAGGCTCCTATAGACATACGGGTGCACAAATCCGAGGGGCTAATTATGTTATTTGTTTTGTGATTTCTGTTTCTTTTTGGTTTACAGTTCTTTGATTCGAAAGTTCGTTAATCCAAAAACAAAACTGAAGTAAGGTTCGCAATTCTGAAAGTAAAAATAATGTTCGTTTCTCCGAAGGATCATTAATCCGAAAAAAAAAGATGAAATAAAGTTCGTAATTCCGAAGGTTCCGAGGGGAAAAAATAAGAACACGGTTCGTAATTCCGTAATTCCGTTCGTATAAACCTTCTCTCGATCCATTTTCGGATCAATGAACCTTCGGAATAACGCCATGCACATAACGTTCGGATTGACTAACCCTTTTTGATATTCTGGGTAACGAACAAGTACTTGAAGGTATAATACTAGGGAGTCTGTGTGTTTCGGGGAATAACGAACCTTCGGAACAACGAAATCACCCTTTTCTATATCATTATAGAGAAAAGAAAATGCTAGCAGAACTTTTTTTAAAACAAATTTTCTGAATCTCCAGCAGAACAGATTAAGAGCGAGAGCAGGTTAGATAGTGCAAGAAGATAAGATCTTATTCTATTCGAAAATTTTAATCCATGATGCAATACAGTCTTAATTTCTTTTTATCAAGTTATGTGTGTGTGCATGTGGCGGGGGGGGGGGGGGGGAGGGGGAGGAGAGGCCTCCGGCGGGGTCGACCATCCTTGATCAATAGGAGAACTTTTAAGTCCCTGGATGGAAGGGGGCGACGACCTCCAGAGCCCCCCCCCCCCCCCCCCTCCGTTCCGCAGTCCCAGCAGGGACCCCAGTCCTGCAAGATCATGGCTTCAATGCAGCAGGTAAAATGCAGCATTTAATTGTAACGAAATGGGGCCTTATATACGACTGTAATCTATAGTTCATTCGAAGATAACATGGGCAATTAGCAGAGTTATCTAACGCATGGAATGAAATTATGTTCGATATTTAAAAAGAAGAAAAAATATAAAATGTAGATAAATCTTCACCTTCCCATAAGGTTTGTTGAAAGATAAAGAAATAAAACACCCAAACACATAAAAATATTTTGTTTTGGCAACAATTTAGCCCTTTAAGAGTTACTATTGCTAAAACATTGAATCTTCAGACAAAGATGATGTGAGAGAAGCAAATTCTTCTTTAGTCTGATTGGTCAATTCTAAAGAGATTAAAATTGAAAAGGATGGTATAGTTTAGGTTCACATGGCACTTCAGGCTTCCAATTTTTTTTGTGTACATATATATATATATATATATACATATATACATATATGTAAAATATGAGAATATATGATATATATATATATATATATATATATATATATATATATATATATATATATATATATCCCTAGTTGGCACCTTAAGGAGACATATTGGGGGAAGTGTCTTCATTAGGGAGACAACTGGTCATTAAGGAGACAATTTTCGTGTCTCCATTGCGTAAATTGCCATTGAACATGTATTTTAAAATTTGAATATAAAACAAATGGAAATGTCTTCCAAATGACCCATCTAGGAGTATATATATATCAATTTTGTATGATGATAATGATGATGATGATGATGATGATGATAATAATAATAATAATAATAATAATAATAATAATAATAATAATAATAATAATAATAATAAATGAAATAATGATACTTGATACTGTAATACTACATTATACTTGCTGTACTGTAATCCCTCTAGCAGCTCCAGTATAATACTGGGGATTAAAGACACATTGTGTTTCATTGGGAGGTGCCACAGTGATGATCTCCACGATAAAAGTGTGGATGCGCTGTGCGAGCAGTAAAATCTGAACACATCCTTCGTTAAAGGATGAGGGATCCAGAAGAAGGCGGCAAGGTTGTAGTATCTAATACAGGGGAGAGCAGCCTCTCTGAATGTTGTCGGGGGTGGTGGCATGCCCAACTTGACTAGGTAGGCGGTTCCAGATCCAAATTGTCTTTGGAAAGAATGAGTACTTGAATGCATCAATGATGACAATATTAATAATAATAAAATCATCATTATTGTTATTATCATTACTGTTACTTATTATTATCATCATCGTCATCATCGCTATTATCATCATTATCATTATAAGGCTACAGTCAAACCTGTCTTAGCGACCACCTGCCGTATATATAACCATTAAAACAATTTCCTCCGAGAAAAAAAAACATTTAAAAGAACTTCTCTAAAGCGGCCACCTGTCTATAACGGCCACTTTTTTCATCTTCCTTGGGTGGCCATTATAGACAGGTTTGACTGTATTGTCATTATCATCATTATCTAGTCATTATCATCGTCATTTATAGTAGTAAGTGGTATCATAGTAGAAGGAGACTCTATACACGTAGTAGCAGTGGCAGTCGTTTTATATAACATCAACATGGTCATCATTATCACTACAGCTATATAAGATCACCGTCAGCAATTCCTATCATATTATGCACGATTTCATACAGAGAAAATGCTCTCAGCCAATGTGGACTACTGAGCGAACGGCCTTGTCCCCAATCCTTCATTTCTACCACTTTTTTTTTCTGTTCAGTTTTGGATGTTTCTTCCCGCATCCGTCCCTGAATGAAATAAAAAATGATGACACTACTCGATTTTGTGATTTATGGCACATGGCAACGACAATTCGACTATCAACAACACGCAGTATGATATTGCAAATGTGCCGGGGTTACCACAGATTACGTTTCCAGATATGTTGGCTGAAAGTCCTTCAATATTCGAAACAAAGTTGACTTTGGGCATGGATACATGATAAGACGTCATGCATTTTGTATCTTGCGATGTGAAAATGACAACTATTGGTATATTATTTATATGAGTCAATATTGTCAAGTCGAATCCAGTGAATCAGTGCACTCGACCACGCAGTGTCTGCATTTTGTGCTAGTCTACATCATTACTATAGTATGACGGGAGTGCAGTATCAATATATACATTTATGCTTTAAAACAAATGAACACGGAAATAATTCTTAACAGAGAAAGGAAAGGGAGAGAAAGGGGAATATATGGGGTTGGGGCTAGAGAGAAAGATAGGCTCCTATAGACATACGGGTGCACAAATCCGAGGGGCTAATTATGTTATTTGTTTTGTGATTTCTGTTTCTTTTTGGTTTACAGTTCTTTGATTCGAAAGTTCGTTAATCCAAAAACAAAACTGAAGTAAGGTTCGCAATTCTGAAAGTAAAAATAATGTTCGTTTCTCCGAAGGATCATTAATCCGAAAAAAAAAGATGAAATAAAGTCCGTAATTCCGAAGGTTCGTTAATCCGAGGGGAAAAATAAGAATACGGTTCGTAATTCCGTAATTCCGTTCGTATAAACCTTCTCTCGATCCACTTTCGGATCAATGAACCTTTGGAATAACGCCATGCACATAACGTTCGGATTGACTAACCCTTTTTGATATTCTGGGTAACGAACAAGTACCTGTAGGTATAATACTAGGGAGTCTGTGTGTTTCGGGGAATAACGAACCTTCGGAACAACGAAATCACCCTTTTCTATATCATTATAGAGAAAAGAAAATGCTAGCAGAACTTTTTTTAAACAAATTTTCTGAATCTCCAGCAGAACAGATTAAGAGCGAGAGCGGGTTAGATAGTGCAAGAAGATAAGATCTTATTCTATTGTAATCCATGATGCAATACAGTCTTAATTTCTTTTTATCAAGTTATGTGTGTGTGCATGTGGCGGGGGGGGGGGGGGGGGAGGAGAGGTCTCCGGCGGGGTCGACCATCCTTGATCAATAGGAGAACTTTTAAGTCCCTGGATGGAAGGGGGCGACGACCTCCAGAGCCCCCCCCCCCCCTCCGTTCCGCAGTCCCAGCAGGGACCCCAGTCCTGCAAGATCATGGCTTCAATGCAGCAGGTAAAATGCAGCATTTAATTGTATCGAAATGGGGCCTTTATATACGACTGTAATCTATAGTTCATTCGAAGATAACATGGGCAATTAGCAGTTATCTAACGCATGGTATGAAATTATGTTCGATATTTAAAAAGAAGAAAAAATATAAAATGTAGAAAAATCTTCACCTTCCCATAAGGTTTGTTGAAAGATAAAGAAATAAAACACCCAAACACATAAAAATATTTTGTTTTGGCAACAATTTAGCCCTTTAAGAGTTACTATTGCTAAAACATTGAATCTTCAGACAAAGATGATGTGAGAGAAGCAAATTCTTCTTTCTGATTGGTCAATTCTAAAAAGATTAAAATTGAAAGGGATGGTATAGTTTAGGTTCACATGGCACTTCAGGCTTCCAAATTTTTTTGTACATATATATATACATATATGTAAAATATGAGAATATATGATATATATATTATATATATATACATATATATAATTATGATATATACATATATATATACAGACATATATATATATATATGTATACATATACATATATATATATATATATATATATATATATATATATATATATATATATATATATATATATACATATTACACATGTCCTGTGGATAAGAAAAAGCAAAGCTCGCCCAGGAATATGCTTCCAGCAACAAGCCGCGACAGCAGCAGCTGCGAGGGCGCCTTTACGTAACGACGGCGTAAACAATAGGACTGCACACGCATTGTGAGCGTCGTCCACACTCATCGAGCTATATAGCTGAGCTAAATAGGGTGCACGTACATATTATGTACAGCGTTCTACTCCGTTTCGAGCCAGTATACCCCTCGGGCTCCGCATAGCAGCTCAGCCATCTAATACAGTTCTGCTCTGCATGCTGCAGTTGACTTGATAAGTTTACTGTATTGAAGTATTGACAGGTGATGAAATCGAAACCGTCAGATATTCAGGAAGAAGACAGTCACAGTATTTCTTCGCTTTCGAAGGGCCATTTTTTGGCACCTTGTAATTCCGACGGTCGTAGCGTTTCATTATCGATCGTTCACCATTACAGATGGGAGCCCACCTGTTATACAAGCGTATATCTGCGGTACAGGTGTATAGTCCTATGTAGGGTAACATCGACCAGGTCGCTCTTCCCACCTCCCTGCATCGACACTTGTAGGTGAGTTTTATGTGGTAGGCCTATATTGGTAGTTGGTTTTCTGTAGTTCCGTGGTAATGTAAGAATATACCGTCGGTATACTTCCTATGCCATGTTATTACTTTCTAGTACTCGTATACATCGTTATAGACTTTAAAATTATGTCGAGAGTCAAGAATGCTGTGTCCTGTTATGTCAAGACAATCGAGATGCCCATGATCCGAAGAGGGAGGAGCAAGCAACTAACATACATGAAGACGTAGACGTATACACTGGCACCCGAATGGTATAATTACTTTTTTTTTATAGATATAATACGGGCACAATAGAGCCTCCAGAGGTAGAGGTATATAGCCTGGAGATGAAGAGAGAGTTTTTAGGAGAGAGATTCATTCAGTCTTTGATAAGATTATGATATATGCTTCTCATTTCATGATATGCTTCTCATTTTATGCTTCTCATGTCATGAGAATAGAATCTTCAAATTCTCGATTTCCCCCCTAATTTTCAAAATGATAGAAATGATTACAGGGATATGTACACTGATGGCCACTGCTTGAACCGCAAGGCTGAACTATATACTTGATTATGTTTATTTAGGAACAATTAGAGCGAGTACATAACAGTCCCCTTCTCCAAGTGCTGCAGATTTTGTTCATGAGTCACCTGAAAACGAATGACGATTTTATGAAGAATATTTCTGACAATACTGAAATAAATATGGATGTATCTGCATGTAAACTGATGGAAATTGGTGTGAAATTCAAATGCATGCAGTGGGATGTGTATGCTGCATCCGAATGGAACTGTTTAGAGCTGAGACTTGGTCTATTTCTAGCGGGAAACGTATCGGGGTGGAGCTTTCCTTTTGCCGAAACTCAAAGGTGTGAAAAAATACACCCACAAAACAAAACAAAGCGCAGACAATGTTAATGTTTGAAGTTTACTATGTGTATATAATCTATGCAGTGTGTATGTTTTTTATGACTACTTAGTGTGTGTGTATATGTAATTGTGTGTCAACAGTATGGTTATTCTGTGTGCTCTCTGATTTGCCTTTTGCATAAGTTGGAGTAGGATATCAATCTCTTACAATAATTGAATTTCCTGTTCGCTGCATGGTTGAGCTTGCTTATACCCTGGATATGTCGATTCTTTATTGAGTGACCCCGATTATTCACCGATGATTCATTTTTCTACCCGTGGAGATACTGGATGGCAGTTGGAGGCTTTCCAAGCCAACCAGGAATCGTAATCATTAATATCCGCATTTTATAGCTGCGAATAATGGGAGCTCAGTATTTGCAAATGCGTCACATTATATTGCAAAGGTTCCTCTTATTACTAAACTTCTCTGTATAAAATATTTATAGGATTTGTTCTCTGGTAACAAAACATTAAGTTGTTTCGCTTAGTACAACAAAAGTGGGAGTACTACCGAAACCCAATTTGCATGCATCACTTTGCAGACAAATTAATATTGTAGTTTCTATACTCGTGAATGATAAGCAGTGTGTTTGTGGTGCGCGTAAAAAATCTATACAGTATATCATAACGCCTTCAGTTATATATTTGATCTGTTCTATACAGGGAAGTAAATCCACTTTCTATTCAACAGCAACGGACGACCTTAGACAGCGACAATGGCAGACGAAAGCCTGCCCGGGTTCAGCGCGCTGGTCCAGGGAGAGACCGAGGATTTGCCAGAACAGGAATCCAACATCGTGCGGATTTTCATGAGCTCTACTTTTACTGGTAATTTAGACGGCACAAATTAGTCCTTGGTTGGAAAATGATCACGACATCCGCAAGCGTGGTTGAACTTGGCAGTATAGTATTTCATCGCTTGTGATGCTAGTATTACGGTCATGATGCCATTTAGTTTACTTGTTAAGATTGTTACATTTCATTTGGTTTCGTTCATTTTTATAGCTGATTAGGTATGGAATATTTACATCGATGTTGAAAGAGATGCGTTGTAGTCATGCACGCATCCCTTCCATATTGTCACAAGAATGTAATAATTTCAAAATCATGTATTGTGAGGGAGATATTTCTTAAGGCGAATTTGGCTCTTTTTTGCAGTGTTATACTTTTTAAAAAAATTTAATTTGTTGATTTTTCTCACAGGGAGGCCATGTAGAACCTAATACTGAGATAAAGTACATGTACACCACCCTCGATTTTTCTCTGATTTTTATATATACGTTTTGTGTTGTAGTGCACTATTTTATGATTCTACATATCTATTGTGCTCTATTTCGTGGGTATATATTTTCGCGTTTTTGCTGTTGTTTTTTTTCTATACTCTTTTGAAAACGCTGACGTTCATTTAGTTATACAAAATTGTGGATTTGTGGGACAAGTTAGTGCGAAAGATCATTTGTTGGATGATTACTAGAGGACCGTTCGCATCACAACCAAATATCCAGCATCAATCTATTACTAGTAATTCGTAATGCTTACGTCATTGGACAAGAAGTTACTTTTAATAGTTACCCACAATTCCGTTCTTGACGAAGGTGTATAAATTAAAACTATACCTGGCGATGCCGTGGTGGTGATTGATAACTACAGGGCCCTCTCGTGGAGCAATGGAAATACTGAAGTGGCAAGCTTGGGTGACAAGACCAACTTTATTATGCATTGGACTGAAATGCTGCCACAAAAGTAATGAGCAACAAAATACTCACTGATGCAACTGTACAACTTTGTAATGGTGGATGACCACCTGGCCAGATACAAGAAGAGCACGATATTAAGACCTGAATTGAATAAATTCACCTGACCTGTTAATACCATCACATCATGGAATTAGTCTTTGTATCATCTCACGATTTGTCGCAGATATGAAAGAGGAGCGAAACAAGCTGATCCGAGAGGTGTTCCCCGAGCTTCGGCGCTTCTGTCAGACCCGGGGACTCGAATTCGAGGTGGTGGACATGAGGTGGGGCGTGCGGGACAGCGCCACGGCCGACCACTTGACCTCCGCGCTCTGCCTGGCCGAAATAGACCGATGTAAACGCATGTCGCAGGGTCCCTATCTCGTGGTGAGTATTCGTAGAAGCTTTCAAACGTAAACTTTACTGGAATGCGCCCAGTTCAAAAGCAAAATGTTCGACTGAAATAACCCCCTTGATTATAACTGCCAGTAGATTATCCGATGAAATAAATCAAATATAAATCATGTGATTTTTGATTTCTTTGAAAGGGTTTCCTCGGCGACAAATACGGTTACCGTCCTCTTAATGCCAACGTCGAATCCACAACTTTCGAAAAGCTCTTGGAGATCATGTTAGAGCATGCCGACGTCGTCGATGCAGAGGTGGTTGACCTCGTCAAGAAGTGGTACCTGAAGGACACGAACGCCGTGCCGCCCGTCTACACCCTCCAGCCGATCACGAAGCACCTGATCGAGTACTATGACTCCACAGACCCAGAGAAACAGGAGGCGGCGAGGAATACGTGGTGGGCGATGTTCGACAAGATGCGGAAGGCCTTCGACGAGGCGGCGCGTCTCGCCACCGAGGCCGGCATTTACAGCGCTGAAGAAATGCACCCATTCATCATGTCAGGTCAGAAACACGGGCACGGGGATTTTGTAGTTTGTGTTGTATAGCGTGCGCGTTACCTTGCTTCTGTACTTCTTGGAGCTCTCAGCTTCATGTATTTCATACCTGAGGAACATAGTACTGGTCATAATATCAACGCGACTTTGAAGAATGAAAAATAAACGCCTGCCTCGACGATCGGCAGATGCGCGGCTAAGATATGGAATGAGGGACGAGAAGTGTAAAAAACATGGTGTAATGAATCTTTAATTTTGCTGTGCTGCTTGGCATATACAGTATATTTATTTTTCGTGTGCCCTTTTTATGTTGATCGAATATTAGGCAAAAACAATAGCAAGTATTAGATTATGCTTCTGAAATTGATTGGTCAGTGACTGACGCAACGAAATCAAAGAATATGAATGGTCATTGCAAAAGAAGACATAACATTATTTTGACAACCAGGAGGGTTCATAAGAATAAAAACAAACACACATACAAAAACAAAACAAACGAACAAACAAACAAGCAAAAAACAAAAACAAAACAAAAATAAAAATAAAAAACCCCCAAAAACAACAACAAATGTTTTGTATCGTTTTGCTTTTCTAGTGACCGAGGAAGAAATACGGCATGGGATCGAGGGCAGTGGCAACATTTCCGATTCCTGTCTTTTCTTCATCCGGGAATTCACGGGATTGGAACCCTCCTTTGAGCAGAGAGGCACCATATCAAAGTTCGTTGACCTGGTGACGGACGAGTACGTATTCCTGTATCATTTTCAATCGCAAACAGCTTTTTTTCGTTTTACTTTTTTTTTCTTAATGCGAAATTATATCCACGGTAACAAATGTTATTCCATGATTGCCTTAAAGAATCGATGCCATTTCTGCGGCGGTATTGTTTAGACGGAAAACTACGTTTTCGCACCAAAATAAAGTACTGGAAATAAGTGATGTACGGTTTTCTGCTATAGGCAGCGGAAAGAAATATAAGCCGTACCCTTTATATTTCTTATCAATACATTGTATGTTCGTGTCTGTAGGTGTAATTCCATGTTAGTCTTCCCGCGCAAATTCTGTCTTAAGAATACCTTTTTAGTGCAGTATCTATACTCAAGTGCGTTTTCAGAAAATTTCTCACGAAATGCCTATCGTCATTACAATCACTTTGTACCTGCCAGTATTGTGTTGTGCTGTTGTCGATTGATATTCGCTATATTACAATAAGTAATGTTGTACGTGACTTGCACGATGATTTTTGATACTTGACGTACGGTGGCTGACATATGTTACATTATAGTTACATGCAGGTTTTTTGTTTTGTTTTGTTTTGTTTTGTTTTGTTTTTTGGCGAAAAAGAAAAGACGCAACGTCCAAACAGCAGAAGCTGAAATTTTGACCCAACTCTAGTAAAGGTTTTTCCCATATGTGAGGTGTAACGTCTTCGCGTCATTGAAATTTTGCGACTTACATCTTATGTAACGATTTTTTGCATCAAATTTTGTATTCCCGTATATCTTTTCCCTCTCTCAGGGAAGCTGGAACCACAAGGTACAACGAGTTGAATCGAGAACTAATGGCGAAACTGAAGACTGATTTCATACAGGGCGCAGTACCTCCCGAGGCTCTGCACAGGTACACCTTGCCGTGGAGTGCCAACGGCTTGGACCCGACGAACTGTCCAGAGCATGCCACATACCTGACAGAGATGAGCAGCGTCTTTGAGGGCAGGATAAAGGCCATGATAGAGAAGAGACTGGAAGGTCGGAAGTCAAGGGGATGCGTTATCCCCATGATAACGACACTCTACCTGGAACTACTGCATCATGCATCGTTTTCGAAAACGAAGTGCAAGTGAGTTAAAGTGATCATAAACTTTCTCTTCATGTTGAAGCGCATATCAGAGCAATTACCCCCGGCAAAATACTGGCCTTAGTGATAAAGTTAGAGTGAAGATTAGGGTTAGGGTTAGAGTTTTTGCTAGGGTTGGGATTAGGTTCAGGATTAGGGTAAGGGTAAGGGGAAGGGTCCGGGGTAATTGCCCAGGGGGTAATTGCCCTAGACCCGTTGACGTGTAACCTGGTGTCCACGACGCGAAATCGTGGAATGATGCGGTAAACTTATACGCTTCTTCTACTTGTTGTGTGCACTTGGCTTTTGATGATAATCACGTGTGTTAATGTACTGGCGAGCATATTGTTTCTCAAGGGATATGTCGGGAATTTGAATTAAAAACACAAACCTCGAAATGCTTGTCTTTAACTCTCAATCTTATGCTTTGATCTATTTTGAGTCATTATCACTTGACGTGAACTATATACAGTGCACTCGGACCGTCACAACGAGCACGTTTATAACGAAATTCTCGTTACAACGGCGTAAGAATTTAGGTCTCCAAAGTCTACATAATTACATGTATAAATATTTACATAGTGTACTCTTCGGCTATCAGCGAAATTTGGATATAACGAAAAGAACAGCCGGTCCGGAGGACTTCGTTATAACAGGAGTGCACTTTCATGAGACTCTACATCCGTTTTGGCTGGCAACCTCTCACGGTCAATTCTCGCTCCTACAGGGACTTTCACGGCAGAGAAGAGGTCCTGTCTTCCATCCGGTCCTACTGCCAGGGCAACTCTTGTAAGCCCCTCGTGGTGCATGGTGTCTCAGGATCCGGGAAGACGTCGGTGATGGCCATGGTCGCCAAGCTCGCCAAACAGTGGCTGGGGAAGAACTGTGTGGTGGTGCTGCGATTCCTTGGCACATCGGCGAGGAGTTCCTCGATACTTACCACCATCCAGAGCATGTTTGCACAGGTTTGTTCTTCTGCAGTGACATAATATAAATGTATCTTAGTTTGGTCGATATATATATATATATATATATATGTACAAATATACATATGTGTATATATACATATATGTGTACATATATATATATATATATACATATGTGTACATATATATATATATATATATATAAATATATATACATATATAAATCCTCGATTCTGACAAGTTGAAACCGGCGGCATGAATTCAATAATTGCTCGCAGCCCAATTGTGCTAAACTGCTTTCTGTTAGGTACTTATGAGGTACGTGTGCATCGCAATGCTTGGAACGTCTGTATGGCAGCGTCTGATGTGTGAATTGGCCGGCGCGATCTCGATCAACCAATATGATTTATTTTCATTCGTTGTATAAAACATATGCGGACTAGTTTCATTCGAGACACTGTTGAAATTGTTGTCTCGAGATCTCAAATCCACGCTTTGACCACTTTATGACCCCCTGAGGAAGCTCCTTGGATCTTTGCAGGAGCTGAGATCCCTCGTGGCAATATATATACACAATGCCCTTAAAAGCAATCCTGTTCTGTAAACTTGTCATAATAAAATGTCTTGTAGTTGAGCATGGCGCGAGATACCGATGGCGTCGTGAATATTAAATTCTGCGTGGAAGCTGAGTAACAGTGTTTATAAATTCACTTCTGCCTAAAATTCCCGCAATACTCGCAATTCATGCATTTTGATCGACATTTTCTCCCTTAAATATATATCTTGTCTTATCGGTTCCACCCATTTAGATCTGCTTTGCGTATGGAGAGAAACCTCCTCATGGTAATAACCTGCGAGACTTCTCCGAACTGGTTCAGGTCTTCAACGCACTGATAAGACGTCTTCCATCAAAGGACAAACCCTTGCTGCTGCTTTTCGACAGCATAGATCAGCTTAACGACAACAACAACGCACATAAGATGAACTGGTTGCTCAAGAGCCTCCCGGAAAACACTTTCATCGTGGTCTCCATGCTGCCGAAAGAGCACAATTGTCTGGGTAATATTCGGATGACTCTCACGGACCCGATGGCGTACGTTGCAGTCGAAGCTATCCCCAAGAACACTGCCATCACGATCATTGATGGCTGGCTCGAGAGCAGAAAGAGGAAACTCTCCCAGGAGCAGATCGATGCGGTTTCGGCAGTTTTCAACAAGTGTCCGCGACCTCTGTTCCTTAAGTTGCTTTTCGAGGAGTTTGCGACATGGCCATCGTACAAGAAAATAGGGGACATCGAGCTTCCGGGAGACGTTGTCGAGGCAATCACATATCTTTATAAAGACCTTGAAGATCGCCACGGAGAAATTTTTGTCTCCCATGCTCTTGGATACCTGACTGCAGGAAAGAGTGGACTCACTGAAACAGAAATGGAGGACGTTCTCTCTTGTGATGACGAGGTCCTTAACGATGTGTACCAATACTGGGATCCACCAGTTACGGGTGTCGTCCGCATTCCTTCCTCCGTTTGGAAACGGTTGCGATACGACATTTCCGAGTTTGTTGTGGAGCGGCAAGCTGGTGGGAAGACTGTTCTTGCGTGGTATCATCGTCAGTTAATTGAAACTGCCAACAGACGGTATCTAGGTGATGCAGAAACCAAAGAGTCGCGGCATGGCCTGCTTGCAGACATGTTTCTTGGGGAGTACAGTAATGGAGCCATCAAACCAATAAGGCTAGAAAGGCGTCACAAGGATTTCCCGGACGCCGATCGCCAAGTAGCGCCGCAACCCCTCATGTATGGTGACGATGTCTTCAATATCAGGAAGCTCCAAGAGCTGCCGTACCATCTGACTTATTCTAAGCAGAATGGCAATGTTCCTGAAGGATTGGTAGAGCACATCATGTACAACTTTGAATGGATTTTGACGAAGTTGAGAGCCCTGACTTTCATTAACGTCATCCATGATTTCAAGGAATATAATGAAGAAAGTGCTCTCCTGATCGATGCTATGTACCTTTGTGGAAGTAACCTAAAGGAAGACCCATTCTCCCTGGCAGGGCAATTGATTGGGCGCATTGCAGACTTTGTAGAAATGTACCCAAATCTTGCTCGACTCATTCACGGAGCCAAATCGTGGGTACAACAGACCGACAAACCTTTGATCATTCCTCGCGGAGCATGCCTCATCCCACCAGGAGGGCAGCTGAAGACATCGCTTGCTGGTCACCCATCCAGGGTGGAAGCCATCGCATGCACAACTTCTGCCGATACTCTGGTGACCGTGTGCAAAGATGGTTCAGGAAAACCTATGGCGAATGTCTGGGACGTGGCAACAGCAGAGTTAGTCCACACGCTTCAAGTCGGAGGGTCAGCTAAAGCTTCGGGGAAAATTTCTCTTTCTTTGAGTCATAGCAATAAGCATGTCATATTTGGTTGTCAGACGTTGGGCTTCTTTGAACTCACAAGCGGAGAGTGCTTGTTGCGACTAGAGACGGGCGATGACTTTGCTGTTAGTGCTCTTCAAATCAGCAGTGATGACAGTGTGGCGACAGCTGGATCTGAGAAAGGAACGAATGTGTACGTGTGGGATCTAAATGACGGAAAGCTAACAGCTCTGGAACATCCAGAGAATGTCAGATTTGTCTGCTTCGAAGCAGCAACGGAACTTCTTTCGGTCTGCCAGGATGGTTTCATCAGGCACTGGTCCGTTGAATCCAAGGAGTGCCTGCATAGCATCGAAGCTCACGGAGCAGGTGAGGTGAAGGCGTTCGCTCATATCAAGTCCGCAAACTCCATAGTTACAGGAGGAAAAGATGGCATTATCAAGGTCTGCAAGTACACAGAGAAGCCGGCTGCGCCTCAAGGACTCCTGGAAGGACATCGGAAAGGAATTTCTTGTCTGCTTGCGCTGACTGACAAGCTGATTGCGTCAGGTTCGGAGGATTTTTCAGTGCGTGTTTGGGACATTGAACAACACACAGCTGTGATAGTATGCCATGGTACGTATTTACACAAGTGTTCTATACTTTAAATATAGTAGTTTAGTTGTTTTCAGACGTTAATATTCTTATCAAGTGTAAGTTTTTCATTCACTGCATGTGTTGCTAGTTTATTTACACGTTTATTAATCTGATACACTTTACATGAACACCCTCAGTCACGCACTCGGAAGTGTAATACATGCTTTATACTGCATTATATGTCTTGATTTTGTATTTCCACTTGATCACTAATCAATCAAAATTGATGTAGTACACTACTCTTCAGTTTATTAATTTAACCCCTTTGTTCACTTTCTTTTGGTTACCAAAGATTTATTCAGCTAACATTTCTGACCGATGTTCCGTGTTGTAATGATGGCGTCCACTTATCTCTTGGCGATTCATAGCTACCGAAATTTTGGTATTTCGCTGTTTGACAAATCCAAGCATACTATATACATACCATACTGCATATTGCACGTGCCATATTTTCCAGATTTGGCAGTGCTGTTTTCTTCTACTAAAAGTTTTGAACCCCGCTTTGAACCACTCCCAAAATTATCAGAAATTTTATGGAGTTTGACTGCGTACATATCCATGACGTAAAAACCGGGAGTAAGAGTTGACTTGAAGACCACTTACTGTCTCACTGTATACCTGGGGCCCGTTGCATAAAAGTTACTATTATGGTAACTTTGCCATCCAACAGTAACTTCCATGGAATTCTTGATTTTGATTGGCTGTTGAGTATTGTTGCCATGGTAGTTACCATTTGACGGCAAAGTTACCATAATAGTATCTTTTACGCAATGGGTCCCATAACCGGTAATTGCCTTTGATTCTCAGCTAATCACCATAATGATATTAGTGACCTTGGTTGTTATTCTGATGCAAAGGTCATGAAGGAAACATAACCTGTCTGTGGTATGGACCACGTGACCCCGATGATCCAACGGGGAGAGACATACTGGTGTCGGGATCCAAGGATGACTGTCTCAAGGTGTGGGATCTGAACCGAAGCGATGCCAAGTGTCCTCTCATCACCACCTTGGAGGGTCACTCTTCCTGGATCTCTGACGTCACAGGGTCATCCAAGCAGACTATCTACACCGCATCCAACGACAAGAGTGCCAAAGTGTGGGACTACAGAAGGAAAATCGTGAGTGGCACATCATTTCATGAATGAAAATCTACTGCAATAGAATGAAGCACTGATAAAAGTACTGACTGTTAGGCTTGGGTGTTCCGTTTGTGAAATACATCTCAAATTATCAGTTGGCCCGCCGAGTTTGAACAATGCAGTCATCACAAAGGAAGACTGAGAAATGGAATAATAGAATGATGGGGATAATGTTTTCCTGTCTTGTTTTCATTGTTTTATTGCCTTTCCATTCCTCTTTCAAGCTTAACTAAATAATCACCTCTTTAGCATTATTATATTTTCGTTGAATAACTTAAAGGGGATGGCTAGTAACTGATGAGTGGGAATCAGTGGGATTGCTGAGGGATGATTGTTCCAATCCTTGTTGGATTCATTTAAGAGTACATTATATATCTATTCTTGTGTGAAAATTATTTGCTTCAGAATGGTCCCATATTCAAGTAATGTGCAGTTTAATGTTTCCAGGTAAGCGTCCCTGGTCAGTGACGGGTCATTAATCTGCACATTACTTGAATATGAGACCGTTCTGAAGCACATAATTTTCACACAACAGTAGATATATAATGTACTCTTAAATAAATCCCACAAGGATTGGAACAATCATCCCTCGGCATTCCCACTGATTCCCACTGGTCGGTTACTATCCATCCCCTTTAAGGTTTATCAAAAATCATTCATGTGTGTTGCTGAAAAATTAGCAGACATCAAAATTACAAAGATTTGGGTGTGACCAAGGCAGAACATCTTGTCCAAGGATGATCATACAGACGTGCAAGACTCACCTCAGCATATCTTATTGATTTATTTTTAGTCCAGATCCCAATCACACTGTAGTGTCTACTGTGAACGTCATCCTCTCTCTTGCTCTTCTCCCCAATCATGCATCTCTCTCTCCTACACTCTATCCCTTACTCTCTGTTAACAAACTTAAGGTGATGAAGCGAGAAAGGCACAATGGACACGCCTACGGTCTGAACCTAGCACCGGACAAATCGACGGCAGTGACAAGCGGCAAGGAGGACAGCGTCAAATTCTGGAACTTCTCCAGCTGCGAAGTTTTCAGACAAGAGGTGGGGTTTGTCTACACGTTCCTCATCAGTCGGGACGGGAGGAAGCTGATTGGTGGACTGAAGGAAGAGGGCGTGGTCAGGGTGTGGGACTTGGACCAAACTGGCCAATCAGATCTACCCTTTGACCTCCAGGAGCACAAGAAGGGCATCCTGTGCATGGCGCTGGGGCGTGACGATGAAGTGGTGACTGGGTCCAAGGATATGATGGTGAAAGTCTTGAAACTCGGGGACAAGTCTTGCAGGCTTACGTTGGAAGGTATGCAATTTAAAGGAGAATTAATCCTCAATACCCATATATATACACGTGATGAGGGAGTGCAGCAATATTATTGCACATCAGCAAAGTTTGAAGAAAATAAGACAATCTGTACATACGAGGGGCGACTGAAAAGTTTTGAGCCTAACATAGAAAGGATTAAGATATGAAGGCCAAATTTGGTCCATAAAGTCTTCATTATATCTTAATCCTACCAACCAAATTTCTTGGTCGCAACAATTTTTATCCCTATTTTACAGGTTCTTGAACTTTCTGTATCAGGTGATTCATAAAAAATGGACAAAATGATCACAAAAGGGGTCTTGTTTCACCAGGACAATGCTCTAGCGCATTCATCAGCGGTTGCAATGGCAACCATTCATGACTGTGGGTTCCAACTAGTTCCTCACCCACCGTATTCACCATATCTAGCCCCATCGGACTTCCACCTCTTTCCAAACCTCAAAAAAGATTTGGCTGGACAACGCTTCACCACTGATGAGGAGGTCATTGATGCTGTTGACTCCTACCTGGAGGACCAACCAAAGAACTTCTACTGCAGTGGCATAGAGGCACTACGTCACCGCTGGAGGAAGTGTGTGGAGGAAGTGTGTGGACTCACAAGGGGACTATGTAGAAAAATAGAGCAATAAAGTACTTCTGCCTCTTACCATCTCTTGAAGGCTCAAAACTTTTCCGTCACCCCTCGTACGTGACTTCACAAACAATAGTAGTCTTCTCATCCATCAATGACCGCACCAAAACTTTAAAAATTCAAAACTTTTCAGCGGATTGTCTGATTTTCATCGAATTGTCTGATGTGTTCAACTTATATTGCTGCAATCAGTCCATCCACATTCATACAATGGGGTTTCCCCTTTACTAAAATTGATTTGCGGTCTGTCTTTACCTTTTTCAGTTACGCTTGTAGAGCATTTGACCAACCTCCACTTAAATGAACAGAGTAAGTGTTTCAGTTATGTATGTGGTAGTGTTTCTAGTTTTCTAACTGTGAATAAGCATATTGTACACAGAAATATATATTCCATAAAGAGAGAAATATATATTTCATAAAGAGGGAAAGAGTTGTATGTCACTAAGGTTTGCTAACAGCAGTTCAACTCTACTTAACTGGTAAAATAATATCCTTAAGTGAGAGTTTGTCATTAAAAGTGCTTTGTTGAGCACTTAAGTCCAGTGGGCCAACTCTATCTTGGGCTTCGCAAGCATTCATACATGAACTCAAATGGTGCATCATAAAAGGTTAATGAGGCGATGAGAGTATCTCAGCTGTCAGATAGGTAATACCTTGGTGAAAGTGCAAAGCATTCCTGTTCATACTGTATGTGTGTGTTTTTTGTGTGTAGTTCAAAACATTTTGTTGTATCATTTTTTTTTTTACAGGGCATGAGGGTTCGGTGGAGCTTGTGCAGACAGCAATGCAAGGGGAAGACATCTTCATTGTGTCAGGGGACAGCACAGGCATGCTTAGGATCTGGAACTATGATACGGGAGAATGTCTGCTCTCTGCAAAGGAGCAGGAGATTGCAGTGAGATGTCTGGCTGTATGTAACGCTGGTCAGTATTGAAAAGAATAAAACAAAAATATCCAGGCCTTAATCTTAATACTTTAAATCTCTTGCTGCTTAAATGTAAAGATGATCAGAGATGGAGATGTGTCGTTGGAATTCATCAAGTTAACTTGTTCAGGACTGGGAGCTGGAAGATAAGAAGATGGATTGAATTCATAACATGTCTCCTGGTCCTAAAGAAGTCAACTTCCAAATTTCAACAAGTCGTGCTTTCATCTTCTGCTTAGCTCCAACAATTTGTCTTCATACTGTTCAGAAGAAGTTTGTTTAGTTCCATGAACTGCCCTCTTGTCTTCCTTGAGGCCACTGCACACTGTACGACTTTTGGTCGCACGACTAAGCAACTTTGGATCAGAAATAAACAAGCGTGCTTGTTCTGAGGCTATTGTGATTATTTCGGATCCAAAGTCTTGTCAGTAGTGTGACCGAAACTTGCATGTAGTGTGCGATGGCCTTTAGTCTACACAAATGGAATTGCCTCATTCAAGAAACTGATCTTCTCCTCTTCTTGTCGCAAACAAGCCGACAATTTCCAACTTGTCATTATGTCTTTTTTCTCACCTCTAAAAAAGTTGACTTGCAGCGTTCCAACTTCTTGTTAAGTCCTTTAGGGGCTAATCGGCACATAAAGCCCTACATGTACATTGCAGTTGTAGACACTCTCCATGGTCCCTGGCACAGAAAGGGTTAAATTGGTGCATATAAACAGAATCATGGACTACAGATTACGAGGAAAAATGTTGACGTGATTGAGTTTATGAAAGAACTGAATGGCATAACACATGCCATTGTAACAAATGCTGCAGCCATTTTAGGCAAATTTTGTGATCAGAGACACTGAATTTATGTTAGATGCCGGTTATGTGATACATGTATATATGTGTGTATATATATATATAAAATCTTCTTAAATCAAAGAGTAACCACACAGGATTCTTTTCTGCTTCCTCTGATAGGTTGCTATGCTGCCACTGGCATTGGGAACACATGTCTCCTCTGGTCACTGCAAGGCGACTCCATGGGCAAGGTGGTCAAGAGACTGACCGTTCACACAGCAGAGGTCATCTGTGTCGCCTTTACAAATGATGGAAAGAGGATCGTGTCGGGGTCACACACCGGACAGAACCAGCTACACGTGTGGAACTTTCTGGAAGATGACGATTCCAAAGACCAGTGAGTGGGATCATACAGAGATGATAGAACACAGACACAAGGGATCTTGTGTTCTATACCCCAAAACAGTACCCAAAGACAATACATGTATGATAAAACTTGTCATACAGTACTTGTAAGATGTTGGGAAGAGATGGTTGAAATACCAGCAATTTAACTAGCCAAATTTATTGAAAATATGACCCAGCTGTTTAAAACAGCATGAAATTGCTCAAAGAGAAGCAATGTGTGGACGAATTGTAACAAATGAGATGGTTGACGACAGAAAAGATGAAGTCACACTGGAGATGGTGTATCAGTTCAGTTTCTGACAGAGCTATAATTACAAGTCCTCTTAACCCTAACTTACCTGGGCTATTTAGCGAGCTTGAATTCCTGGGGGGGGGGGGGCCATTATGGCCCCCCCTTCAGATCTCGGGCGTTGATCGCGCGATCGCCGCAAAATTGTGCATGAACATAAAGCCGGATGTAATCTACAAGACTGCTAAGTTAAATTTTCAAAAAATTTGCATTTTCTATTTTAAATCAATTAATTATGCAAATATATGCAAAAAACCTCATTTTCGTCTGTAATTGGCTTATAAAAGCTTGTGGAATGCTGATTTTTGGTGTAAATATTCCTAGTGACATTCCAAACATTTGTATGTAAAAAAAAAATCAGTATCAAAATTAATTTCTTATGTTTTTTATTGTTTTATCAATTTTTTATGTATTTCTTTGTTTTTTCAAACTTTTGTTTTTGTTGTTTTTTTCAATGGAATTTGTCATACACATTTTTCGAAGCATAATTATACTAAAATTAATTGATTTCAGCCATTACAATTTAAAGGTAGCCGATCGCCATCCCTAATGGTACGTAAACTCCGAACGACCGAAGTTTGTGCATGCAATTGCGCAATGCAACCACTGAGACAAGTGTGTGTGTGTGCGTGTGTGTGTACGCATCATACACAAACATTGTCACCGCGAGCTGCGGTGATTGGAGGAGAGAGGCCAGAAGACGCTGCGGCGTGTGTGTGTGTGTATGTGTGCGTGTGTGTGTACGCATCATACACAAATATTGTCACCGCGAGCTGCGGTGATTGGAGGAGAGAGGCCAGAAGACGCGTGGCTCTTTTGGCCTCTCTTCATGCGCATGCGCACTGAGAGTGTGCGTCCATTCGGAAGCTCTCGTGGCTCGCTGGGACAGCCATTTTGGGTTAGGAGATAAAGCACAGGGAGTTTTCTTGTAGCCTACCGTATTTTCGCTGACCCATTGAGCCAGCGCTATTCTCATTCGGGGGTCACTACATTTGGTACAGAATGGGGGAGGCAGCGTGTTGCGTTCGTCTCCGTGCCGCACAAACCACTCGCCACGACTGAGTGTCTTTAAAATATGAATCTTTATATGAATTAATTGAAAAAACACAATTTGTATTGACTTTGTACACAAAATCACGTTTTTGAGCAATTTTGGGGTTGACGAAAATTTTTTGAAGGGGCGTGGCTTCGGAACGGTATGCCCGGGCGTGACAAATTTGGTCTCAAAAGTTGCGCGAGACTTGAAAGTAAAAAGTCAGCGAGCAGCGCGGTCAAGAAATTTTGCGCGCCGGAATGGTCGCGGAATTTGTCAAGGGGGGGGGCATTATGGCCCCCCCCCACCCACCCCCCCCGGTAAGTTAGGGTTAAAGGCATTTGCGAGTTACCCATTTGTAAAGTTATGAGTGCAACTCTTGAAAAGATATGACCAGTCTCTGTATGGGTGCAGTTAAAAGTGTGGTCTGCCCATTATTCCAGTGGAATACTGTATATATCGGTATGTGCTTCTTTGTTTTAATGCAATAGCTTTCTAGAGGGACACAACCACGCAATCATGGACCTACATATCTCGGACGATGACCAATACCTACTGACCGCCTCCCGAGACTGCACCCTAAAGGCGTGGCACCTGCCCACCGAAGAGCTGGTGGCCTCCTTCGACAGCAAGTCCCAAATCAAGAAATTCGACATGGCTCTGGCAGCCAACGATCACTACCGGATCGTGGCCGAAAACAAATCGGGGACAATCCTGCTTCTCGATCTGCTTCTGCAGGATGCCAACAGGTCTGATGAGAGGTAATAAGAAGTTATTTCTATCCACTCTAATCACAAGTATTTGAAATAAACCCTAGTAATATTAGCACCACGAATAGCTAACCTGCCATAGTTCATCCTATCTCTGGAACACCATCATGATGTTATGTTGTGTGAGTGTGTGCTTCCTACCTCTTCTTTTCTTATTTCAATATCCCTCTCTCTTTTTCTTTCTATCTTTCATTTGTCAGTCCCCTATAATTTCAACAACTTCCACATACCAGTACCAGAGATGCCCCTTTTTTGTAAAAGGAATACTGTATACGCTGTTATTTTTGCGTACAGATATTTTCAAGGTCATAGACATTTTAGCGGGATGTTGTTTTTCGCAAATCGACGCTGACACTTGCGTTAATGCTCTATTAACAAAGTGTATGGAGACATTTTCGCTTGTTGTTAAATTTGCGATCCAACTGTGATTCGCGAAAATTAAACCCTCACGAAAATAACAGCTTGTACAGTACAGCATGTCTGTAATCTGTATAACGGCCAAGAGACTTCCAAAGTGTACATGATGGATTTTGGCTCATAAACTCATGGTGTAAGGCCTAAGAGGAAAAAAACCCAACAAATTCAAAACAATCCAAAACAGAAGAACAATAGTATTGGCAAAGTAAATTATTTGTGCTCTGCATTACTCACAATATGTACAGGCAAATACATGGGCCCTGTTATTGGGGGTGGTAGTCAGGTGACAATTCATGTACAATGTACCATCAATCTATATTATTGTCTGTTGGTCTTTCTTTTTTTTTTTTTTTTAGTGTATTACTCAAGACTTTAATGCTATGCCCTGCTCTGTTCATCTGATTTTGTTGGATTCTAGTGCCGGGGATAGCAACAATGGTACAGCTCTGCGCAATGGAAAGGGCAAATCTGAGGGGAGTAAAACTCGAATGGACAAAGCTGGATCTAGTGGTGAGTCGAGTGGAGACCAGGGGGAGACTCAGAAATCCAAGAGAAAGAAGTCTGCTCTGTGCTTAGTATACTGAGCCAAAGCACAAGAGTGATTTTGGCAATTGTGTAATGCACAAACCAACAAACTAACATTACATAGTCCCATGAACTTATTACCTCCGCCAAGGGAGGAGGTTATGTTTTCGTTACCGTTTGTTCGTTTGTTAGTTAGTTAGTTTGTCTGTGTGCAAATAACTCAAAAAGTAGTTAACGGATTGGGATGAAACTTGCAGGAAAGGTTGAGAATGACACAAGTAACACATGATTAACTTTTGGTAGTGATCCAAGAATTTTGGGGGAATTTATGAAAGATTTTTGATATTTTGACATGTAGGGTCAATGAACTTGGGAGTTCAGGCTGCACGTATTTGAGGTTTGCATGCGCGCACTGAAGTGCGTGCTCTAGTTTCTGCTAGGGCGAGGCGCGCCGTGCAGCTGAGGGTGTATGATGTAACAAAGGCTTCTATATTGGGAAATCGGGTGACTTTCAGCACACAATGCTATACTACCAGTAATGGGTGGAAATCACTGATATCTCTATGGAAGAACAAGATCAGTGGTGGAAATGAGCTGCATGCTTGGCGGAGGTCTGCGCTCTCAGAGTGCTTCTCTAGTTAATGCTGTTTCACTGGATTTATTGTCATGACAACTACAATTTCAGTGGATGTGCTAGTCAGCTCATAGATTTGGCTGAATAACTTTCACATGGTAAAGGCCAGCTGATAATGGCCAGCTGAAAAATATATTGACTGTGCTGACCGATGTCCATCATGATTTGACATGAATTTATGGATTACACATACATGGTACATTGTGTGTACATGTACTTCCACAGGCACTTTTTATTCCGCACAAATTTAGTATTTTGTTGGTACACTGTACAAGAGATAAACGTGGTATAAGTCAACTTTTGTGGTTCCAAAGAATTTGACTTTGTCAAGGCTGACAACAGTTCTGTCTAAAATCCTTCTGTACAATGTCTCTGATCTTACTTTTATACAATTGTAGTTGTCGAATGACAGGTTGTAGTTCTACACATCATTAAAGATACAAAGCGTTCCTTACTAACTTAGAAATGATATGAAATGTTGTGAATCTGAGCATAGGAACTTGTCTCATACTTCGATGGTCTGAATTACAATAGTAGCTCTCACCACAGTTAATGGATATGTCATTTGTGTTGATGCACTGTTGTGTTACACAGGTTGTACAGATACACCCAGAAACCACAAACTTCCAGTTTGCAAGTTGATACTGAACAGTGCTGATTACTTGTGTAAAGTTTATTCAGTGATTGTCTAGTGTGTGATATTTGTTTACTTTAAAAGTAAATAGTAAAATAAGAGTATGCAGTCTTTCAATGCTGTATGCTTTCTCGTAAAAATATTGCCAAGGCTTTAGAACAATCAATGTTTATACACAATTATGTAACAAAATTTATAATGTGAATATTGGTTTGTCTTTCAATGTACTGTTGTCAAGAGGCAGGCTGTGTAAAATGTGAGACATACGGTTGTTGATATGTATAAAGAACCAAATCAAATCTAGGCATTGTGCAATATTTTGGATGAGACATTCTGTTAAAAAAAAAAATGGAAAGAGAAAGAGTTATTAAGAATTTTCATATATTTGTAACACAAAATGTTATAATGACTTACAAGTATACTTATTATCAAGTGTATGTATGTCGTTGTGTGTAAGGGGGGAGGGGAGTAGATTAGAAAATGCAAATTCCAAGCGCACTGTACAAGTGAAGACTTTGCATGTAGTGTACAGAGCCCGTCAAAAAAATGGAATCAATCACCAGTGAGCTGGTTATGTTAGATTACGGATGAGACAATTGATAGCAAAGCTTAATAACCAGGTGCTAGATTTGGGGGATGTGAATTATGCCAGAGTTAAAACTTGTAAAGTAATCTGGTTTCTTCCTTTAATTTCATCAGTTCTGCTAATATGATAAAGTCTGAAAAGATAAGGGAAAAAATATTCATTAGGTTTTTAGAACCATGAAGTGTAGACAAGCTGGATTCTTGGTAGCAGAAGAAATCGAATGTACAGAATTTATCTTGACAAAGGATTTTGACATCAAGTTGTAGATACATGTATGTGTATATAATCAATGGTATGACTTGGTTGTTTCAACCATAAAATGAATATCTACACATTATCTTTGAATATTACAACTTTGTTGTTACAAGATGAGATTTCTTTTTTTTTTTACACAAACTTTTCGCTCACTGACAAGTGCTTAAGATTTTGGACTCTTCTCATACTACATGTACTGTACATGTATTACTTCTCACCAAAGGAGATAAGGAGAATACTGTATTTCATAGAATACACAAGACACACACTATGCAATGTACGCAATCAAAATACAAAACTTTACAGTGTACCTGGTATACTGCATGAGCAAAAGCATTGATCACAAGTCGTTCAAAGTCACTTATGTAGATAACTCGAAGAGATGCCTTCTACTTATGTTACCTTGCAATCACTTTACTAGTCAATATCACCATGACCATTTTTTTTTTAAATGTAGCATTTGTTGATGTACTTCTGGACTAGTAAGTGTATATATGACATACATGACAACTGTAGACATACATTGTAAAATATGTATGTGTCGTACTTTGTTGAGTTTGTGAAACTTTAAGTGTCCATTTGTGAAATCAGCATTTTTTACTTGAAATAAGGTACAAGGCAGAGAGTTAGTGCAAAGATATTTACGACACAGCTTTTCCAGACCATGCATGTTCAAAATCATTCAGGATTTTTGAAATATGCATACTGTCGACATTCCAATGGTGGAAGGGAAGAATTTAAGTAAAGCTATTTCATGGGCAAAAACATCTTGATCTTTTGTATGTATTGCATTATGTGTACATCAAATCCTTTCATATCAAGCACCACATTGAGGACATGTATTTTTTCAACCTTTTTCTTAATACCCAAGGTCTTTCTTGAAGTAAAAAAATTCATTCCATCCATTGTATGCAATTTTTTTTGAAAGCTGCCAGGATTTTACGATTACAAAATGTGCGCATACGGTATCAATTTCATATCTGTGTGATATTAACATTTTGATGTGAATTGTTTGTACATTTTGCATGAGAAAAAATCTCTATTAAAGTATAGATTAACTACTTGTAAACATGTTTAGTGTTTTCGTTGTTGTCATTGTTCTGTTGGATTCCAATACAGCGCTGGTTTAGGAAAAGAAAAGGTCCGAATGACCATTATCCAACTACACACTCTAAACATACTCAGAGGCTGACTCCGAACTTTGTCTCACAAGAAAACAATGTATGCTTTGCAATGGCTCATGGCAGGCAACTCAGTAACATGCAAATGGACATTCAAACTATTTAACAAAGCCAAGTGAAAAGCACTAAGAAATACACGTAGATTGGAAGTCCTTGTTTATGTATACCATTCAATTGTTCCATTTTAATTGATCTAACTTTGGTAAAGTTTCCATATCATAACGGCAGCATGAGATACCACCAACATTAGATATCAATTTAAAAACTAAAATATTGTACAAGAACCAATTCTTAAACAAACTTATTTCATGAACCGGTACAATGCAGATGGATATTACTGACATCACTACATTTGGGCTAAAAAAATCCATTATTATCTCCTAGTATATTTCACTTTTGAGTCTCTGGATAATTTGGTATGTCTATAAAAAAAGAGAATTGTATTTAAAAAAAAAAATACATACACGTTGTATTACCCTTATAAAAATATATATTTTTCCATCTAGCAATCATCAAAAACCCAAGGATGTAGCACCTGATCCATCAAAAAGAAAGAAAAAAATCCTCAATAGAAATCAAGAATTCATGTGCCATTGTATCTTGACATGATTCAGAAAGAGCAATTTGATTAAAAATCTTATATTAAACAGCATTACCGTTTTTAATGGTGGACTACATTAGAATTTCCACTGGAGAAATATTGCTCTCATACCAACTGTCATCTCAAAATATGAAAGAGAAGAGAAGGGGAGGTCTGAAGAGGTAATTCATGTTGTAAAACATTAAAAAGATGCTTAGCATTACGCTCTCACCATTACATAGGGTAAAATTTTATGTTTCACATTTTTGTACTTTTTCCTTTTAGGAGTGTGTCACGTTTCATCTGCCTCCTGCTCCTGTTTTAACTTATTCCTGAGATGTTCGTTGATGGTTGCAAAAGGATTCGCCTTGAATGCGGAGTGTTTCATGACCTCCTGGAATCGGGCTGTCTCTTCCATCCTAAGCAGGAAGTGAAAATGCCGACATTTTAGTTCTCCGACTGTACTATCAATTCATGGAGGTCACATGGCCAAAACATGAAAAATTTCTGCATAATAGATTCTCACTGATACTAGACATTTTTTCTTTGCAACTTATCAAGTACTGACGTTACATTTTTGCCTGTAACCTTGCAGATTAAAACATACTACAGTTAGGGATCCCAGTGAAAGAAATGTACCTGTATGTAGATAATAAAGTCTTCAGAAGATTTTATAATTTTCATTTTTTGCTGGATTTTTTTTTCTTTAAAAAAAAAATACAAACTAGACGACTGAAATTAGACTTTTTGAACTTGTGCTTATTTAGGAAGAACCTATTCCAGTTGACATGACAGACTCTTTATTTCTATCAGAATAAAATGATGGTGCTGGCAGTGATGACTATGACAGCAGTAGTACCTGCATGGCCCTCTTTATATTTCTATTTTTTTAACACTTAACTTTCAAGAGCACAGCACTGCAAGTATAACAGGACGGGGAGAGAAAACAGACAAGGTGAAAAAAGGGAACACTAAATGAAATAAGCTACAGCTTTGAATCAAAGTGTACACTATAGAATTAAAAAAAAAATCACTGTTATTTTACAAATATTTAATGACTTACATGAGCTTTTGTTTGTCTTTTACTTTTGGCGTAGATCTTGGCTTCTTCTGAGGCTGGTTATCTCTGAAAAAGTAAACATGAACAGCATGATTTGGAAATCCTAACATAATACAGTATGTGTTTTATGTGCAAGTAGGATGGCTTTGAGGAGATCATAACTTTAATATACTGTATTTTCATGAATTTTGTTTTAATTTATTCAGCTTTGACTTCAACTTATCCAATTTGTTGCTCAAATTCTGGAACCTTTTAGAGGAGGTAGTCACGCTACCCCTCTCTTTCTCTCTCGCACAGACACAAACAAACACACATGATGGTCATCAACAAGTTTCTCTTGATATCACACCAAGGAACTAGCTTGCAAGATCGGATTTCGCATTTTACTCCTCAGTCTACCTTCCAGGTTACCATCTTGAAGCAACACCAATTCCACCCTCTTAGAAACACGTCTTTTTTTGCGATTTTACATATTGTCATTCCTCTTTACCTCTTGATTGCTTGGCAAGCCATGCTCACTTTCATTTCTCTCCACCCCCAACAGACTATAAAACATATAGATACAGACAGACACATCCCCACCCATGCACACATTCATACACTGTTCAGACGCATCAATTTTCTTGGGATATCACAGGAGGTACCTCCTAACTTGATCAGATGCATTTTCTAAATCTTCTTGTAAGTAAGCACAGTGAATTAAAGTATGAAAGAAAACTAATTCCATCCTTCATACAAAGACCATGCCTGTTTGTACGAAGCATCGTGTCTAATGCTTACTTTGACTGCACTCTCTGCTGGGCGTAGTCTGGCCCTATCCTCAGGATTTCCGACAGTTCTGGAAGAGCGTCTTGCAAAGGGTGCAAGTCCCCGACCACAGGCGCGCCAGCACGGCGCTTCGCGTCCTTCTCTCTTCGCTGGGCGGTCTTTATTGTGTCAATCTCTGCAGGGAGTAGATCAAAATTATCTCAGCAGGTCTCAAAAGCAAATTCCATCAAACACACACAAACATCTTCAAACAGAAACATACACAGGGCATACAGTTGCACAATCTCTCCATACCCATCTGACATAATGTACATGTACATGGATCATACAGCTCAGATATTTTAAATGACTCCGCAGAAGGAATGCACTTATATAACATAATACGCCCATTTAGCAACCATATACTGTATATGCTTGAAGTTGTAGATAGTACATAGACTTCAAAATGGCCTTTGAAATGGCTAGTTACATGCAATATTACTACATCTACAGAAAGCTAAACCACACCTAATACACAGAGAAATGTACAAATATATGCCCATATGATATCTAGACAGAGAGAGAGAGATACACATATAAAAACAGATCAGTATTTTTTTCTTAAAGGCATAATTTACCATTTGCACATGAAACAAAACCCCAGCATCAGTGCTTTAAAATAGTTCTAAAATGTGAGTTAGGGATAGAAACAACCACTGTAAAAATTTGAATCCATATAATCGATATTAAGGATTGTTAAATGCACAAAATGTGAACAATAGTTATAATAAGAATGCTTCCAGACTAAACCGTATACAGTTATGGTTTATTGAGAAAAATGCTGATGTCTCCTTAAATTTTAGGCTTTACTGTGAAAATTTTATATGGTATGATGTTTTGTGATACAACAGACCTACACATATGCATCAAATGTGATATCTTGAACATTTTTGAAATCACTGCTCCCAAAGGTAAACTGGACCTTTAACATTGAAACCTGTGCTATGAATAAGATGTACATCAAAAGATGCATAATACAACTGTGCCAAGAGAAAATTGGGATTCCTATCACTCACTTTCCAGCCATCTGTCGTGTCTCACTTTCCTCTTCTCTACTTTGGTCATCTGTTTGCCTGACTTTATACTCTTTTTGGAGACAAACGTCATACGATCCTCATCGTCATCATGCTGAGCAAAGTTCTGTCCGAGGGTGTGTGGCTCACAATGAGAATCACTGAAAAGTCCCTTGGTAGGAAACAACACAGCCGGTTGAAGCGACCCCTGCATTAAAATGAATGGAAGAAAAAAAAAAAGCTGAATGGCATTCATTGAAGTGTATACTGTTCATGGCTACCCTTTCAATGCTCAACAATATTCAATATTCTGTCATCTGCTTGTTGATGCATGCAAAAAACACTTTGCTTAATAATCTCACTAAGATTCAGTTTGTGCACAGTTTACAACACTAACAGGAAAAAATAACATTTCTTCACTCAAAACTCACCTCTATATCAACTAATTTATGCTCTAGTACTTCTGACTTGTCTTTCCTAGGGTGCGTTTATCAACAAAAAGTCATTTTGAAACACATTTACAGCTCAGACCTGCCCCACCCACTCCAACCACTGCCGACTTCACATCTCCGTTCCTTGGGTCAAACTGCGCAGTGACAAGGCCTGCCTCCCAATTGACTAATGACAGAGTTGATCATGTTGATATTAAAATGCAACAACTCGAGAAATGCAATTCAACGCGACAGGCATGTTTAGGCCATGGGGTGAGCTGGTTTTTTCGCTTGTTTCGTTCCGACAACTGCGGCACTAAAATTTCTCCACAGCTACGTGTAAACAAATAACCAAAAAGGCTACAGGAAAAAGTTCGACACAAACCCTCCTGTAGTATTTTGGTAATTTAGGGGGAAACAGTGAACTTTTTTGTCACTGAGGAGCTGAATATGTACACTTTGCCGTGTACGATATTCATTCGCGAACGATCATGTGATGTATGTTATCCAATCCGAATCGAGAATTATCGTTTACGAGTCAAAATGGCCGCCCCCTGTGAGCCTGTCGACGCGTCTACGTCGTCTGCTCTGCCGAAACTTTTAAGATGCGTTATTATGCATGTAACATCGATGAAGTTTGAAAATTTCACGGCCATGACAAACCTAAGATAGACGAAACCTATTTTGTGTGCCAAAGAGTGGATCAAATTGAGTGGGGGAGACCGTGAAATCGCAGACCAGAACGAAGTGATTCAGCTGCTCGGGGGACTGACTGCAACCTACGTAGGATAATTTACAGGTTAGTTTACGTGCGTACAGTCGTAGCAGTCGACACTGCAGTGCAGTCTCTCTCATGTTATATGCGTAATGTTAATGACCATGATGACTACAAGTACAACGTTAGCTATGTTATGAACGTTGCTTGTGTATGTTATAATGGGCGCTAATGCAGTAGCTTAGCCATTAGCATGTCTGTTACATTTTAGATAAATTATCTTGAATTTCACCTTGGCATGGCATAGCGCCGTTATAATGTAGCCTAGATGTAATTTTACATGTTGTTCTATGTACAGCCCAGGTTAGGTTGATGTGGCTGATCGGTGATATATTGTTTTGTAAAAATCTTGACACACAGGACTGGATTGAAAAAGGTCTAAACTGCATGTAAATTTATATTTTCATAATCATGGCCATGGAGTATTAATATTAAAAATCCATCCTGTTTCTCTCACCCCGAAATTGGCGAATCCCCCCTCAAAACACACATTTAGCATCTCATTACAGTAACTTATTAATATTTGATATAAATAGGTCTAAAAAACCAACAATGACAAGAACATAATTTCAACAATTAAACTCCCTAAAACATATGATTACCATTATGTTGTGCCAAACTATAAAGCAGTGGGTGGTGGCGATAGTGAAAGGCCAAGGATTACTAGTATTAATGATGATAAGGCAGTTGTATTCATAATTATGATAATTGATATTGCATGTGATCAGGTGCTGAAAGCTGTAGATGTAATTTAAAATCAGTAATTGGACTGCAAGTACAAGTTGAAGTAGTTGATGATGACAATGATCATGAGGTGTTAATGATTACCTGGCATAGTACTAGGGCCTATTGGTAATTACAAGATTCAAATATTGGCAGTCAATAGTCTACCGTACATTTAATGATATATTGAGTGTAATGTTCAACCCCTCCCTCTAGCGTTTAGCCTTTTTTTCCCCCTAACAAAATCCAACGGCTAATCATTGCTGTTCATTTCTCCATTTTATTGAATAGGATTCCATGAAACGTGCTACAAGAGGTTTATAGATAGCAAACGCCTGAATCTCGCTAGGAAACGAAAGCTGAAGGAGGAGCCTGGTCCCTCAGCAGGAGCATCTGTTTCCTCCCCTAAGACGCTCACATCAAGATCAAGATTTTCTTCTGGAAGCTCTTCAGGTTCTGCTGTGTTGCCTGTAAAATGCATCATTTGCAACAGAGTCAACCTGCTCATTACTTGCCAAGGGAAATAGGTTATTATGATTGATATTGAAGCATGAAAACATTGTCATGTTACTATAAGTTGTCCTTGATATAATGGAGCAATATATATACACCACTGAAACATTCACACACATACACAAAGAACTTCAGTGCAAAGTTCAGAAACAACAGAATGTACTGTATATGCACCAGTGCTTTGGTCAATGTGATTGATATTCAAGAATTGACATCTTACCAAAGTTGTGCATGATAAAATGTCTTTGTAATACAGATTGCTTCCTGTATTTTGAATGCCAATGTTTATGCAACATGTTTTGACTCCTTGCCTCAGTATGTGATTGTTCGCCCTTCAGCAAACATTTCTGCCCACTATGATGATTTGATTAGGGTTGAATTCTAAGAACAAAGATGTTTTCCTAAGTGTGGTTTTTTTCATAAAACTGAATGACTACAATTAAAATTTGTTTCTCCCACTCTGGGAAAAAGAATATGTAAATATTATTAATACTGAAACAGAATGTTCATGTAGAAAGGTCAGTACAATGTAGGTGTGAGTACAAAATCAGTTTGCTAAAACTAATACACACCAGCCAAATGAAAATTGTGCATAAGTTTAGTCAGGTTTGCACAGATCCTCTGATATTGGAAGTTAATTGCAATGTTATCATAATTTTTAATGCCAAACCTGTTTTATTCTCTCCAAGATTTTCAGGTACACATTGCCTCCAATACAGAATCCAACAGTTTTCACTCATGAATGGGTAAACTATAATTTTGCCTTTATTTTATATATTGGCATTTTTCAAAACTTTTACACCCTTTCAAGGATATTTGGACCATGGAATGTTCCAGGAAATTTATTAAAACTAGAAAATTTGACTGATTATCATTTTGAGCTATCTTACATGAAAGGAGGTAGTGTCCCACCATGCTGTAACCTAATGATAGCAATGAAAACTTCAAGAAATTTTATGAAGATTAAATTTTCTAAAGTACTGTATGATATTTCATGAACAACGTGATTGCTATGTGATCTAAGTATATTAAAGCTTCTTAAGAAGAAGAAGAAGAAAAGAAAAACATGTTTACTGATAAACAATATGATCTGTTTAATAGTAATGTCTCATGTGTGTAAATGAGTTTGTATGTGTGCGTGTGAGTGTATATAATATGTCAGCGTTTTTATGCACCTGTGTATGTGTAATGCACTGATCAATACATGTATTATATCATTGTGTGTGTTCATGTTTATGATCATCTTTTTTATGATGCTGATGTGATAAATGGCCAAGGCATGTAGAATAATATTTTAATACACTTGGGTATATTGAATCTTCATAACTATGTGTGTGCGTATGTGTGTGTGCATGTGAGGGTGTGTGTGTGTGTGTGTGTACAAGAAGATTCTCCCACATGCACGCGGACACACACACAAACAAACGCACTGAATTTTTTCCTTTTTTTTTGCCTTGAATGATTAGTCATTTGATTAATAACATGTCTTTGAACAGAATATAAGGCATTTGCCTTGACCTCTGACGGTCAGTCAGTGCTCTCTCTCTTATGGTCTCGAACCACTTTGCTCTTGTCTTCCTTTGCATAGCCAGCATCAGGAAAAGCTGAAACATGAGATATAATGCAACTATTAAACCAAAACTTCACTTTTTTCTAGGTATATGGCTAAAAGCAGTGCTTTACAAATGTGTATATGTATTTCAGCTTAGAAACACCATGGGAACTATACTGCGGCTAGCAGCCCCATACGCATAACTGCGGCCAGCAGCCCCATACGCATAGCGTCATGGGGCTGTGAACTGTAGCATACAGGATCATGACGGAAGTTTTATCGCGGACAAATATCAACTTAAAATCGGGAAAAAATCTTCAATTTGAAGACTTATTAATAAATTTGAAGTATTGATAACAGAGTTCGTGCAAGGGTTGCTTCTGCAAATAGTTCCTTTCTGTTCAAATTGATGACTAAATGTGACTCGGTCGAGAGGAAACTGGGAGAACTACACTGAATTGACGGCCAGCGCATGCACACACAGACAGCTTAATATCCTGTCAATGGATTCGAAATTTGTGCGCAGTGATGTGTGCGCCTGCGCTGACCGTCAATTCAGCGTAGTTCTCCCAGTTTCCTCTCGACCGAGTCACATTTAGTCATCAATTTGAACAGAAAGGAACTATTTGCAGAAGCAAACCTTGCACGAACTCTGTTATCAATACTTCAGATTTATCAATAAGTCTTCAAATTGAAGATTTTTTCCCGATTTTAAGTTGATATTTGTCCGCGATAAAACTTCCGTCATGATCCTGTATGCTACAGTTCACAGCCCCATTACGATATGTGTATTGGGCTGCTGGTCGCAGTTTATAAAATATGGATTTTCGCAAAAACTACAGGATATTTCGAGGAGAACTTTTTACAGTATATTTAGGATGTACAAAACATCACATTTCCGCATTCAGAAAGTAGTGCCAGTGTTGCTGGAACGAAACCCATTTTCTAAGCCTCTTTTTCAGCTTCACCCCATGGCCTAGTTCTGATAGCTACTTGGTCAAGTGGGTATTGAAAAATGTTTCAAACATGGAAAAGTTGATAAATGCGCAGCCTTAGAACAATACTAGTAGACTGCACTCCTACTAAAACTAGATGTAGATCTAGGCCTACAGCTAGTAGAACTAAAGACACGTTAAGTGTTATTCATACCAGCTCTGCTCTTCAATTAATGAAATCTGGTCACTCACTTTTAAGTCCAACAGTACACAGGAGGAGCAACCGGGACTGCTTTACTTTTACCTGGCATGGGGTTTTCTCTTTTTCTGCCTACTGACTGCCTTATACAGAATGAAAATGAAATGAAATGATTGTGAAAATCGTGCATGTACTGACACACATTCAAAGAAAACAAATATTTGTAGACTATGCAGCATTCAGGACTAGCATCATGCCATGCCCATGAAATGGGCATGGGCCATGCCATAGCATAACCCTAACTACACGCAGCCGCTGTCGCGAAGCTTATGTGCGCCACAGCGGTCTGGTCAGACTAAGCATAACCCATGCCATGGCCATGGGCATGGCCATCCGCTGCGCGCTGGCGCTGCCTAGATGCATAAAACGTCCTCGCTTTGATCCAATGTATTGCTGACTTACCGTATCCATACTGTCCGCATGATGATGTCCAGTGGCGTTTTCCTCAGTTCTCACAGCCGGCGGGTGAAGTTTCTTTCTCTGTCGCTTTATTTTACCCATAATGAACTTTAACAGATTTTATACCAGCGATGTCCCACTCGCGAGCATGCACGCACTTGTTCCGAGTCTATGTGATTCACTAAATAATTCACTACCAGTACACACACGTGTAGGTGTGTAATGTGTAGAGTGAATGGATGCCGTTTGTAAACACACATGCCTCCCACTTGTTTTGCTGCAAATTGTCAAAAGATGGCGCTCTTCTACTGCGAGAAATTCGAGCTTGCTTCTTTACTGTCTGACTGTGTGATGATGCTACCGAAGACAGAACACCCCTGTGCAATCTCTTTTGTGTCTATACTCATGTGTTACTTTACTTTGCTTTACTTTACTTTATCTTACTTTTCTTCACTTTAATTTGCTTTACTTTACTTTATCTTTCTTTACTTTACTTTACTTTACTTGGTTTTCCTCTGCTTTCCTTTAATTTACTTACTTTACTTTAATTCCACCAGGGAGATGAGAGAAAAACATCACCTCCCTGATTCCATGATGATATAGGAAAATGCCTGTCCATTGATTGATCAAAACTTGTGTTTGTATACGTAGGCCTGTATAAATCATATTTAACACATTATCTGTTGGTAGAGCATCTGCAGGTAAAACAGCATCATTGCAGGTTTATAATGGACCTAGTAATCTACTGCTTAATTGAAATTTTTTAGCAGAATATGAAGAGTTTGTCCGCAAAAACTGGTAAGTCTATTTTTGAAGATTTTGAAGTTTGGTCTCTGTCATGAAATACAAAATAATACCTTTTAAATGATATATTGGTCACTATAATCCATAAAGGTACATTTTCGAAGTTATGGGCCAAAGAAGCAAAAAAAATTTCTTATTATTCTCTTTATTTTTCTTGACCTTTAATTGCAAATATCTCCATTTGGCAAATATGGACTTATCACGGTTTTTGCTAACAAACTCTTCATATGCTCGTAAAATATTTGAATCACACGAATACCCATTTCTCAAACGAGTTGTACACTTTTTTTCAACATGGTATGATAATGTATGAAAAAGAAATAGATCACCACGTATGAAATTCCACGATAATATTAAGTCCTGCTAGCGCCTTTTTTTTTCCGTGATCAAGCGAGAGATTATCTCATGATTATTCATTATGCGCAGCCGCAAATGCACAGATTCATAAACATACTTGCAATTCGAAAACTTCCACTAACCAACATCTTGAGGAGATGATTTGATCCATGCTATGGAATGATATTAACTCATTTCTAAATGTAGTTTAAACATTTTTTTTTTTTTTTTTTTGTGCAAAAGACACACACCATGAGACTAGAGGTACATGTGTACATTTTTTATGTCACACACACGGTTCACACTGGTAGTACGGGTACCGGTACTTCGACTCCCTTTTACGGAATTGGGATTGCATCAAATTGTAAGAACTAGAATCAAGAACTAGAATAGATCAGGGAGGTGGGACCTCTCACCTCCCTGAATAGATAGACCCAGTCTGTTTACCACCGTTGTTTCTGACTCAGTATCCGTTACATATTATTTTATGCACCTGCTCTAACCCCTACGGATACGGCAATCTCATGTGGAATGACCAATCACAGTGCACGATAAGAAAATAGCTTCCGCCCTGAAGTATTCGACCAATGAGGTCTCTCCTTACATCTTGCAATTGACGATATCATAGGGTTCAAAATGGCGGAATACATTGCGCTACTGCAGTATTGCGCTTTTACCCCAGCCAGTGTTTTGAAGAGATAGACAGTAACTCACTCTGTGGAATGCTCAAATTTTTAATGTGTGATTAGTATTTCATCTTTGCATTGCTACCAAGAGTCAACGCGATGGTTATTCAAGAACCTGTTCAGGTATGTACAACAGTAGATCTTAAATCCATGGACCAATCGTAATATTTTCAGTCGAACGCGAACAGAGCAGTGCAGTGCAGAGGCACCGGATAATACCCGTGTGCCACATCTATGCTATAGATGCACAGTGAATGGCCGTAACGTACGGTATGGGTAGCGTAGTAGCCCGGTAACTCCCGGTAGGTAGCGAAATATATCAGTGGGTAGGGCTCAGGACAGTGAAAGAAAAGTTTCTCTATCTAAGCTATGACTCAATCATGGCAATGATGAGAAGTTGGTCGAGAAGATAGTAAATTTTAACTCGGCAATGCTGAAGAATAGAGCTCGAGCCTCTCGTCGTCTGAGCCTAAGGGATTCTAGCATTAAATTTACATTGGAATGATAGGGGTCGTAGGAGGAATAAGTTGTTGAATGTTGGGTAAAGTTGATGTCATTGACATTGTTGATGCCAATGTCAAATGACCAATGTCAATGATGGAGTGAATTTAACCAGCCAAGACTTGAGGCCTGATTTGTTCAAAAGATGTAGAGAATAGAGATGGTGCGGTGTTCTGTGACTTGAATAAATGTTCTTGAACAGTCCGGGAAACCCGCTCATGAGGACCGCCCCCGCGTACGAGGATGGTCCCTCCTCATGAGGACCTCCCCCCGCCTCATGAGGCCCCCCATTCACTTCTTATTCATCTCACATCTGACGTATAAATTGTCGCTGATGTCGCAACTTTGCACAGTGATTTTTTGTTACACACACATGTCCACTATCCATGATGAAAAGAAGAAAAAATCCTGTCTGTTTTTTTTTTTTTTAATTGAGTTTTAATCACCCGATGCAGAGCGCCCATCAAAACACGGGCGCCAGCGCGTTCGCACAATGCAAGACTGCCGCACCTAGCGGCCTGATCCGACTAAATATTTTCGATGCTTTTTTCTGCGGCTCTCACCTCTCCGCGCACGAATCAGCCTCGTGAAGCTGAAGTCTGACATCTTTTTACACAAATTCGTAACGAGAAAAATTAAATCAGTACTAACCTGATCTTGTCCATATATTCCAAATTACTATTCCACACTGATAGAGTAGGTGGGTAGATGACATACTCCAGTTTGTTAGCAAAATAATCACTTTGTAGGTATGACGAGTTCACTTTCTTCGTCAATTCCGCCCACGATTCCGCCGTTTGGGCGCTTTTTCTGGAATCATCCCGCGACGCGACGTACGTCGCATCACATCACGCATCCAGCACATACTAAGTACCAGACTGGTATGTGCTGGATGCGTGATGTGATGCGACGTACGTCGCGTCGCGGGATGATTCCAGAGAAAGCGCCCAAACGGTACGCAAGCGGGCGGCGGAATCGTGGGCGGAATTGACGAAGAAAGTGAACTCGTCATACCTACAAAGTGATTATTTTGCTAACAAACTGGAGTATGTCATCTACCCACCTACTCTATCAGTGTGGAATAGTAATTTGGAATGTATGGACAAGATCAGGTTAGTACTGATTTAATTTTTCTCGTTACGAATTTGTGTAAAAAGATGTCAGACTTCAGCTTCACGAGGCTAATTCGTGCGCGGAGAGGTGAGAGCCGCAGAAAAAAGCATCGAAAATATTTAGTCGGATCAGGCCGCTGGGTGCGGCAGTCTTGCATTGTGCGAACGCGCTGGCGCCCTTGTTTTGATGGGCGCTCTGCATCGGGTGATTAAAACTCGATTTAAAAAAAAAAAAACAGACAGGATTTTTTCTTCTTTTCATCATGGATAGTGGACATGTGTGTGTAACAAAAAATCACCGTGCAAAGTTGCGACAATTTATACGTCAGATGTGAGATGAATAAGAAGTGAATGGGGGGCCTCATGAGGCGTTCCCCGGGGGGCCTCATGAGGCGGGGGGAGGTCCTCATGAGGAGGGCCCATCCTCGTACGCGGGGGCGGTCCTCATGAGCGGGTTTCCCGGACTGTTGAAGGAGGACGGTTGCAGTTGTAGAAATGTAGTGATTTTCCAGACATCCAGCCAACATGGCCAAGCAGCAGTGATCATTATGACAATAGCAATATCATACATTATCAACAATACAAATACCAGCAAGAATAGTGAGAACAGAGGCAGACAAACGTGAATGTCTGGGTGCATTTGACTTCAAATTTTACACAATTTCCTAACTACACGCAGCCACTGTCGTGAAGCGACAGCGGCTGCACGTCTATTCCTTCGCAGACATTGTTTTTTTTCAGCGGTGGGTGTACACTGTACGTTTCCTTCATGAATATCTTTATTAATCGTGGAAAACTAAAATATAAGGAATCACCGTAATCTATGATAATCATTCAATAATCGGTATGCGATTTTTTGTTTACATCTAAAACTCACCGAAATCCGTGGCTAAAGTCAGGTCTGTAAACGTCTCTATTGCTTCACTCCTCATCTGCGTGTTATTTGAATGGCATTCACTCTCGTATACTACAATGTAGGTAGTCGGGGCGGAAGTGATGAGCTAGTCGGGCGACCTATAAAAAGGTCAAATCATTACGCGCAGATACGAGTGCTGTAGCTTTACGTACGTAACGCCTAAAATGCACGGGCACACGGGCGTACGTAAAACGCAACCACTTCAGGTTGCGCATGCATGGTAGATTGTTGATTTTGTGAAGCTCTCGAAGGAAAAGATGCTACCGCACAATCTACTCCAAAAAATCCAACAGTAAGGTCTGGATACCAACAAAACGCCGAATTCAACTCAACCATCAGGAAAATATGCCGTAGGTAAGTAGTAAAAATGATCTTACTCTTAAAATCAAACAAAATAAAAGGCATTTTATGTGATTTTGCCGTCAATAGTGACGGTCGTTTAGAACGTTTGAACACTAATACATGTCAGACCGCTGTGCTTCACACAGCGGTCTGGTCAGGCTAACAATTTCCATGGCTCCATGACTGACAGACACCATCCATGACCATGTCCATGCAATTTTCGTTAACCCCACCCACCAGCACCGTTGCGTTGCGGCGTTGTGTTACTGCAATGTAATGTTTACTCAGTAAATTCATGACAGTGGGAATCCACAGATTAAGCAAGGGACAGGGCAGCAACACACACACAGTTCTGGCCGCCAGTCAATGCAGTTTTGAAAGAATGTAGACCTCTATCTAACAGATATATTACTTTACACTACAGTTACAGGGTAGAATCTATCAACAAGTGGGAAAGAACAGCTGAACCAAGGCCACCAATTGCATCAAACATGCACAAAATATTAGTCATCAAACGTCAAATTCTACAATGTTCATGCAGATTCGAACAACAGCACAATTCATGGCATGGGAAATGCCTATTTTTTTTATCATCAAAATTCAGTGTCGTTGCTTTGTAATTGACAATATTCAAAATAAATTCACATTTAAGAAGCTACAACTACTGTATATTTTAGTTGCAGATGAAATACTACACAACTTTTAACAAGAGTACAATTGTAAATATGCATTTAATTTTTGGCTATGTACTTGGTACTTTATTGAAATCAATATTCCTGTTGTATGTGACAATGTACTGTATTATGATATTCACCTTAGGAAAAGATCCGATATGTTGTTATACAAATCTACAATGTACATTGTACAATGTTTATTGATTGTGAAAAAATATATTGTTATTGTACAAATTTGATGCAGTTTATCCCCCCCCCCCCATTCAATTAAATTTCTTAATTTGCTTGGATACGTGTAGAGCTGCATTCATAAGCTCCCAGTTTTAACCTCACAACGGCTGTTTTTGATATTTTGTATTTTTAGGTTACAGACTAAAAACTGGTACATAATGTCTTCAGCTTCAGCTCTCTGTGGTGTCCCTACAGACTTCCAATACAATTTTAGCCATAAACAATTAAATTACTGAAATACACTGTAACATGTACATTGCCAAGTGTACACGTTGTATATAATGTAAAAATAGCTTCCTTTTTTTTTAAAATGTTCAGCAATGATTGTCAGGGTATGCTGGCTGCTGTAATGCGCCTGGACTGTTTTCCTTGTTGGGCTTTGCAAACTGTAGTCTTATAATGTTAGTTATTGCGTGGTTGTCATTTTTTTTTATTCCTCTCTTGCTCTCTCTCTCTCTTTCTCTGTCCCTCTCTAGTCACTCCGACTGAGAGAATGAAGGAGAAAACAAAAAATAAATAGCATTCATTAGCAACCTACCAAGGGAAAATTGCTATCCTGACAAAGCAGCACAGTGGCTAGTGGCTGGCCAATTTCAGTAGATGATGCATGTACAATGTATGCTGCAATTTTACATACAGTTTAGATGTTCAGTACATACATTGTACATTCATATTAAAAACAAAAGAAAAGAAGTCTGGATGGTAGAGTATAAACACTACGTGTTAGGGATGCAATGTACAGTACATTGTATGCTGCATTCTTCCATCAAAATGATATTGCTTACAAATTTGTATTTAAACAAAGGCAGCTACAATGTAGCCCTAGTCAGCCATTGCAACTGTGTGACATATTAAATGATCAAATGTTGAACGCTCCATTTTTGTCAATGTTACATCCGTCAGTACACTGGTTACTGAGCGTCAGGGAATAATTTTCCTGGTATCGCATCGCAATTCGCTATGCATTTTTATACTACTGCTACACAAACTAACTTTTGTGTAGCAGTTTTCTTCCATAGAAGTGTACAGAATACCATTTAAAATATTATTCATCAGCTGAAATTGCTAATCAAATTTGAGTTGGAAAATTATTCCCTGGAGCGTAATGATTAAAATCTTCAATGTGCCATTAGGTATCAAGTGTAGGATCAATAGATCATAGACAGAATATATGGCCTACAATTGTAGGTGAATTTGATCAGACATTTCACATGAAACTTAATGTCTAGTGATACCATTCGGATGTAAGGCAGATGTACAGTTGATCAACTTTCAGTCAGACATGTTAACCTGTTGAGGATGACCTGATTTTGCGAGGACGTGCATTTCCCATAGACACCTGCCTGAGTATACGTGGGAATAGTCTTCAATGGGTTAATGTACAAAATTGTATGTTGTTTGTTTGTTTTTATACAGCAAAGGTCATTGTAACATTCCTGCACTGTATGCCAATGTGTTTAAAATTCAGCAACAAGACAACAAGTAGTACCGGTAGATGGAGAAAATAAGGAGTTACTGTATACAGTGTACAAACATGTACATGTACTGTACAGATACAGAGAGGCTCAATTTTGATAAACAGCAGCAGAGATTTCATTGGAATGAGACAAATCATTTGGAGACAGCACTTGGTGTTAATCACAATTGGGTCAAAGGTACTGTTTACCTTTGGGAACAGTAATTTTAAGAATGTACGAGTTCTCACATTTGATGCATAATGTGTAGGTCAGTTGTATCACAAAACATCCTGCCATATGAAAATTTTGCAATAAAGCCTAAAATATAAGGGGATATCACTATTTTTCTCATCAAACCATAACTGTAGATGGTTAGTCTAGAGACAATCTTATTATAGCTATTGTTCACAGTTTGTATATTTAACAATACTTAAGATTGATTATACTGATTAACTTTTTTACACTGGTTGTGTCTATCCCTAACTCACATTTTAAAACTATTTTGAAGCGCTAAAGCTGGGTTTTTGTTTCATCTGCAAATGGTAAATTATGCCTTTAATCACAATCAGGTTAGATGTGGCAGTGATGTCATCACCTTAATCCTGTCAGTAGTGTAAACCATTGTATGAAAGAATTTTGCATTTTTCTAGGAAGGCAATACTCAAAACATTAAAGCAGTAACACCTTACACTTGCAAATATGGTCAGAAACAGAAGAAACACACTAATGAATGAAGGTTTAAATTATGTTGTGCAAAGTATATCCTACAATTGCAATTTTAAGTTTGTCACCTTGAATGAAGTCTGATTGCAATAGTGTAATAAGTAGAATGTCAAAGACCTGGGAAGAAGATGAAGGTACCTGTAGTGAAAGTTTGATGGTTTACTTTTCTTTCTTTTTTTTTCTTTCAGGCTGCCATCTGGCAGAGTTTAAACCACTATGCTTACCAGGATGCTATATTTCTTGCTGAGAGACTGTATGCAGAAGGTAAGAGCGCAGTACTTCCACCACATTTACACTACATCAACTCTCAATCTGTAATGCCTCTAATCAATTTTTATTTTTATTTTTTACTGTCTCTTTATGCTCCCTGGTCAAATATCAGTGATACACATTTGAGCCACACTACTGCAGACATCATATGAATTTTCTCTTTGCTCTAGTTGCATTCCCCGTCGTAGAATGAGCAAAAGTCTTACATTTCGTCCTTTCCAAGATTCTAGCAGAAACACAGCATTTAGATTTGTGCCAAATGATTATTTTCTTTGAATGTTCACTTTAAGGGTAACATCTCTTCTGTTATAATTGCCTGTCATAAAACTCTTCCTGGTCACTGTTTCCATGCCAAGGAATAAATCTTATCTGATGTAATTTCCTAAAGACTTCGCTGCCCATACAGCAGAGGAAGAAGTCCTCTGAACTTCTAGTATGTTGATTGCATTGCACAAGATATTGTGTATGAATCAGTTGACATGCAAACACTGATGATTGACAGAGATATTTGGCAAGGCATTGTGTACTCGATCTCGGATGCATCCTGTAAGTAAGAGTGGTAGTAAAGGTAGCATTATTCCCCCTGCCTTTTGAAGTCTGAAGCAAGTAGAGAGCTATATCTCTCCTTTGTTTGGCTGTAAAAATGAAAATGCTGTGGTATGTGTATCAGTTCTCTTCCATATTGCATTATCATTGCACAACTGTAATATACATTGTACTTATCACAAATTGTGAAGTAGCGTTCTTATCATTGAAATGACCAAAACTGCAAAAATTGATACATTTTGAATAGATTCTTTGATTTTCCTCAAACTTCACTGATATACATGCTGTAGAATTATTTGTCTAATATGTCTGCATTCACTGAATTCACGATCTGAGGTGACTTTCTCTTTAAATGCTTCATTATGATTTCACGCACACGTTTTCCAATTCCCTTTGCATCGGGAGTGGTGAGTCAAAAGTGACTAATGACATGAGTTGGTTATCTGGTGCTGTGAGCCTGCCGGGCCAGGTCTGTTTTAGCAGCATGCCAATCATTAGAGACAGGAGGTGAACCTTTTTATGTTCCTCCATTGAATTCTGTGGTTTTCCTCAGTTGGAAATGGAGTTTTGGTGAGGAAGCTATTATGGTTCGAGATTTTGTCGTATACTTCATGCCATCAGAGTGTAAAGTTGAACATGGAAACTAGCTCAAGCATCAGTAGGTTAGGGTCAGCTTCTCTCATTAGAAATCATGCCATGGGAAATATTTATTTTTGGACATAATTTGTTCGTACTCTTCTTTTCTGGCAAAAAAGAGGGGCAAATCTTGACATGTTGAAAATTCACTATTTGCTTGCGTCTACATGAACGTTCATTCATCTTGCTTGTTAATTGTGATTTGTATCACTTTAGTACTGAGACACTCCCAACAATTACACAGTATGAAATGAAATGATTGACAGATTCTTAGAGAGAATCTGTTCCCATAGTATTGAAATACATATAATATTCTCAATAACTCTTTATCAAAGAGAAAACCTGAAAATATGAAATGCTGTGTTTTGAAACTTGTTCTTGTGTGTTGTCTATTGCACATAATCTTGTCAGAAATATGCAAAACCTTAAGACATGTCTTGGGGTCATGTTCGTATTCATGCTATGGACAGGAAGTCGCTATATTATGGAAATGCAAGCTTTTGCTGAAATGCCCCCCCCCTTATTCATGCTCCGTGTCTGTGCCTGCTACCAGTGTTGACACTTGTGTTGTGGTTTGGCTTGTGTGTGTCCCACCAGTTGGCTCAGACGAGGGCCTCTTTCTCCTAGCGACGTGCTACTACCGATCAGGCCAGCCGATGAGTGCCTACACGCTGCTGCGCACTAAGGGCTGCCCCACCCCCCAGTGCCGGTTCCTCATGGCCCGCTGCTGCCTCGATATGGAGAAGTGAGTATGATGGCGCCTCCTATGTGATGCTGCCTCCTATGTGATGCTCGAGATAGAGCTTTGAGGAACTGAATGCGCTGCATGTTTTCTTGTAGAATCCCATTTTCATTTTACATTTTAATGGAATAATGTTCGATATTTGATGAATCATTTAACTGTTTCAACTGTTAGATTCAAATAATATTGTACTCAATTAGTTTGTTCAATTTACTTTGCACAACATTTATGTATGAAAAGAAATTCAGAAATGAAATCAATCAATCAATCAATCAATCGATCGATCGATCGATTGATTTACTTAGTGTAGGTTGGAAGTTAAATCTTGCCTGCATTCAGAGGAATATAATGTGATATAACTGGTACTCTTGTTCTGCTTGGTACTGTTATGATTGTGTGCTTAATCTCATGAGATTGCTGGTATGTTTTTTTTATTTATTTATTTTTTTTTTTTGTTTTAATCAGGATGGCTTTGGCCATAGCGTTAAGCTACACTGTATGGCATTCTCTATATCACAATGTACAATGGATACATCAAGGTCTTGCAGAGTATGACTTACCCATTAATGTACACTGTACTGTGTCAGCTTTGATATAAAGCATGTTTTGATGCACAAATAATACATCAAAATGTACAATCCCAACACACATTATACAACTTTCCCACTTTGTGTGCACAATGGACATGCCTATTTAGCCTTTGCAAAGTTTGTACTGTACAGGACAAGCAGCACTCATGGTGCCTTACTGTAAGCATTGTTCAGTATAGAAAAAGAATTTTCATACATGTGTACATTGAAAGCATAGTGTAGTTACTGCAATGATTACCTTCGAACAATGTTTGGAGAATAGATGGTTTTTTTGAAAGAAAGGTCGGTGGAATGGATGTATGATATACATGAGTGGTCTTTATCAATAAACTTTAAAAGTTTTGTGAAATACATGTTTTGTAGACAAAAAGTGATATAGTGGCAAATAGAATGTGTGCTTTGATTTTTTTTTTCTTTTACCTCAGGGTATTTTGTGACTCAGTACTGCAAAGCTCTTTTGCATTGAATTCTTTGAGTATTATTCATTGTCTTAATGTGATGGGACAGACACACACACACAAAAAGTTAATTTTAGGGAAGCAATTTTATCCATGATATATCTAAAGCCCGCTGCACACTATACGACTCACGACTATGTGACTGACAGACTTTGGATCTGAAATAAACAACCTTCTTTATTCTGAGGTTATTGTGATTTATTTTGGATCCAAAGTCTGTCAGTCGTATGGTCGTGAGTCCTATAGTGTGCGGCGGGCGTAAGAGACAACCCAATCAGGTTAAGACAATGCCCCAAGAAAGTAAACTTTTGAACTTCTCCTCAAGTTAAAGACTAAGCCTAAGGTTTTAATTTGCAAAATACTCGCAAAAGTGTGGAGAGTGCTGTGCATATCGTAATGAATATGTACAAGAATTGGTAAACACATACAATCATGAGTGTTGCATACATGGTGTTTTGTTACCGGGCAGTCATGGATAAATCAGCAATCTATTTGAGACAATACTAGTAGCTTAGTGTTACTTGAAGACAGGAAAGCTGCAATCCCATGAACACTGTTGACATAGGGCAGTGGTATCTTAACCCTAAAAAGACTGGGCTAATTTGGTAGCTCAAAAGACTGGGGGGGGGCCTAAAGGGCCCCCCCTTAAGATCTCGGCCGTGGATCGCGCGATCGCCACGGAAATTTGCACAATGGTAGTGTGCGATGTAATCTACAAGATTGTATATTTAAATTTTCCAAAATAGTCTTCTTTTATTTTATTTTGATTAATTATGCTAATTCATGCGAGAAATCAGACTTTTTGATCTAAATCAGTAAATAAAGATCCAAAAGTGCTCATTTTTGGTCTAGATATTCTTTATGGCATTCTTAGCAAATGTACTTGAAAAAAAAGTCAGTATCAAAATTAATTTCTTATTTATTTTATTGTTTTATGAATTTCTTATGTATTTCTTTGTTTTTTCAACCTTTTGTTTTTGTTGTTTTTTTCAGCAAAATTTTTGGCAGACCCTTTTTGAAGCATAATACTACTAAAACAAATTGATTTTAGCCATTGAGAGTAAAAATAAGCATATCTATATGAACCATGTGATAAAACTCAATTTGTATTGACTTTGTACACAAAATCACATTTTTGAGCCATTTTTGGTCTCACGTGCATGTACAAAAAGTTATGTAACTTCAGAACCGTACCCCCGGGCGTCACAAATTCGGTGTCAAAATGTGCGGGAAACTCGAAAGAAAAAAGTCATAGAGCATCGCGGCGAGAGCATTGCGTGTTGCTGAGTAATCGCGCGAAATGTCGAGGGGGGGGCCTTTTAGGCCCCCCCCCCCAGTCTTTTTAGGGTTAAAGGATGGATGCTATGGGTGCAAAGATACTGGTGTGTTGGATAGAGGCCCAGGGGAAGTCATGTTGGGCCTACCAAGAAGATTAGGTGGTGTCACAGAGTGGCCTCTTGCTGACTTTGTGACCAAGCCATCCTTACTTCACTAGTGTGAAGTGGGCTAGGGTGATTTTACATGGCCATTTGAAAAAAAAGAAAAAGGAAAAGCTAGACTAGAGTTCAAAGGTCAAGACTGAGCATCAACTTGATTGTCTCTTTTCCTGTTGTCGCCAGGCTGGCAGATTGCGAGACAGCTCTAACAGGATCGTCCATTCTCAAACCTCATTCGTGTGAAGACATCGTCAGTGACTTTAAGGAGTCGGCACCCTTCGCCTTATCAGTACTCGGCAAAGTATGCAGGTAAAGCTCTAGCTCGTGCTGCACATTCATCCTGTACACTTCATCTGTATGCATGCTTTTTCAGAAATGTTGAATTTTAATCATTTAGATACCACTAAATGCCAGGTACGTTTGAAATATAAATGTTTCATAATATTACTCTAGCAATACTTACGAATATTCATAAGTCAAGTTGATGCAGCATGTACACTGTATTGTTCTTTATTTTTCACCCCTAGAATAGATAGGGAGTGGCTTGAGCTTTATTAATAAGAGCCTCACTTGGGCTACCCCTCCAAAAAAGGGATAAATTGGAATCAGATAAGACCAGTTTATATTACACACACCTTCAAGGAGGTTGATGGCTAACTCTGTTTGTTTACATGTTTAAGATGGATGACTGTGCATGTATTATAACTCAGTGTAAAACATGTCTTAGCTTTTAGTTTAGAAAAGGGATTATATCAAAAGTGGGTGATGTGAAAATTCATTTCAGCATCCGGTAGCCATGATTAAAAATAAGATCTTGTGTTTGTAGATGTCTTGATGTTATCTGCTGTCTCCCTCTGTCTATCTGACTTTCACACTCTCTCTCTCTGACAGCAACACTGAAAGGTTATCTAGATCAGCGGAGGCCCACAAGCTAGCGTTGAAACACAACCCCTTCCTATGGTCATCATTTGAGGCTCTGTGTGATCTGGGTAGGTAGTGCATTCTATGCACTTGTCTAACCGATTCCTGTGGATAATACGCTAAAGTATCTGGTCTTTCAGAAACCTTGTAATTTTGGATTAGAAGCATCATTTTGCTGCAAATATTTGCCATTAGTTAAATGGTTTTTGACAGAACATAGCCTAAAGTGGCACGCATTAGCTTCAAGTAAATGTGTCTTCCCCATTTGTTTTATTTTTCAATTCAATATGATAGAAATTATACCTTCACGATTGCGTAAAAGATGCCTTGTGAAATTGATCGACTCTGATATTACCAAGCAAATGATGGTAACAATCTTGTGGGGGATGTGACTGAATTAGAAAGGTATTGTAGTCTGGGGCAGAACCGTGATAACAATGAAAAGTGAGCAAAAAAATAAATAAAAACAATGCGGTCATTAACAGGGCTAATATGGTAAAGGAGTCTAAAACAGTTCTCAAATGTGATTTTTATTTTTGTGATGATGACCTTAATGTGCTTCAACAGGTGAAAAAGTGGAACCAGAGAAGATCTTCCACCTGGCCTCGACACCAACCAACACGTCAGTGAGCCAGCAGGAGTCCTATCCCATCCTAGATACAGAGAACATGGGCACCGGGCACCTCAACACAGCACCTGATGTCACCCCTATACAGGCAGAAACGCCGCAGGTACTCACTTATCTGCAGAAGCAGTACATTGTGTAAAGCTTGTGAGGGGAATTCACTGCAAAAAGAAAGTTTCCTTTTTTTTGTAGGGAGGGGGGAGGATGTTTGTGTGATTCTGTGAGTGTGATTGCATTAATACTTTTGTATCAATACTGAAAGGCATTGCGACTCTCTTTGATATCAGGCAAAATCAAGGACATTGTGACTGATTGAATGTCCATATAAAATCACTCTTTGTGATGCTGATGAAATATTTAATGTGGAGTGCAAACATCATATTCTTTGTCAATGTCCTCAGTTCTTGTAGAGGTCATGTTCAGTGCTCAGAGAGCGGATATAGTTGTAGATACATAGAAATATAAGTTTTCATTCAGCTTGGTGGAGGTGCAAAGGGTATGCATGGAGAACAGGTAAAGGAGAAATGTGAGGTAGATGTGATTTGGTTATGTACGTATTGTACAAATCTATATTTAATGTTGTTAACCTATCCATCTTTAGGACCAACTGATCACGCAGCTGTCTGGTATAAGACCCCTCCCGCTGACCACGCCCGACTTTGGGGGTGACCTGGGCAGCACCCCAGACTCGGGGATGAGCCCCTTCACGGTGCCGGCTGCACCCCTGTCTTCCAGGCAATCCCAGGCCCAGTCACGGGTCAGCAGACTTCACCTCAACTCAACCTCTTCTCCCTACAGCCCACTCTCACCGAGGTATGTCATAAGCTTCCATCTCGTAAATTCCCCTCTGAAAAAAAAAAAATTTTAAAAAAATTCTCCATGAGCTGCACTTTGGCAATTTTTTTCTCCTTTCCCTTCTCAACCCTACCCCCCCCCAAAAAAAAAACAACAACAAAAAGAGAGTAAAAAGGAAAGCATACAATACTCATGGAAGAATGCCAGTATTGTTATGATATCCTTGAAATGCAACTCCGTAAATCTTGAACAAGTCTAACATTTGTAGTTACACAAACTGATGCATTGAAGCGTCACTCACATAATCTGTTTTGTTTTGAAATCACTCTACAGTGTCAGATTTCTTCAGGTTTTGACTTACGAATGTGGCTTTTATAAATGATTTCCTTGAAGCATTTGCATGGAACTGGGTGTAACCCCCCTATCTGTTGTACATGCAAGTTAAAAGAGCATGGCATTAACTCAGTATTTTCACCATTTCTTGCCTTTTGCATTTTATGCAGCTTTGGGATATTACCACTAGATACACCGAGTCCTACCCAGGGGAGTACACCATCTTTTGCTGGAGAAAACACCTTATCAGATCCTAAAGCTCCCATGAGAAGGGTGAGTACATGTATAGAAGGTCATCACCTTTTGTTTATTTGAATGCTCGGTAACAATGATTTCCCCTCCCCTCAGCTCGCTATATTGATATTTTTTTGTGATATCCATTGTCCAACGAAAAATCAGTATCCAAATTTGTACGACTATACAGAACACTTTTTCAGCAATTTTGGCTTTCAAATAGTGTACTCCAGTAACGTCAGCAAGGGTTTGCACCATACCCCACCAGGAGTCTCAAGGGGGACCTAGTGGTCACTCTTACAATGACTTACTAGTACTTAGCATACATGACCCATCTCCACAAAAGCCAGATAAACATGGCTAACATTATTTTGCAGATTTCAAAATTTCCTCACTTTTTTTAACAATCTACCATAGTGATGCATAACTTTTTTCTTTCCCATTATGGCCATAAAGCTAACCATAAACTATGATATGAAAGTAGACAACCATACACACTGTTTTGAGACAGTTAGCTTTAAATAATGAATGCCATAAAGTCTACTGGAGATAGGCAATCCATGCACAATGGGTTGAGTCAAGATGCCTTGTAGGATTTTTTTCGTAAAATCAGAAATATCCCCCCAAAATTTTCCTTACAGTTCAAGACCATGGAATTTCGATGATAGGTACGATTGTAGTTAAAGATACCAAACCATTAATGTATGAGCAAATTTAATATTTTTTGTTTTGCTGCCAAATCATCTTACTTTGTGTGTTTTTCTCAGCTGTTAATTTTTGCTCTTTTTTTAAGGTATTGTGGTACAGTCATGTGAAAAGATCTTCCTGGTTAGGCGCACCTGGTAAACTAGGGACGGCGAGCGACGCGGTGCGACGCTTCTGCAAATTTCTTTCAATTTCCGACGTCAAAGGACACCCAGCGACGGTTAGCGACGGCGTACAGTCACTAGTTTAGACTGCGTGTCGGCGGGCGCCGCCGAGCGTCGCAAAGCGTCGGCTAACTCCCAAGTATACTTGTAAAAGACGAGCCCTCACAAGTGGACCGTTGCATGTACGAAAAGGAGCTTACCTGGTGGCCGTCTCGCTGCGTCCGCGAAATAAGCTCCTTCCCTCTACCCTACCGATGCGTCCCGATGCGTCTCGAGGCGTCCCTCGTTGAATGGCGACTATTGTTTCGTAATGAATAGAAAACTAAAGTGCTACTACTAGTGCTAAGCGGAGAAGCCATCGGCAATCCAGGATTTGGGGCCACGCACTGTTTTGACATGAAAATTACACTTACTGATACATGTGCAAAATAATTAATGTATTTTAGGTTACAGAAATGAATTGTGACATGATTCAACTCCTCAGCAATGCAACTGCGAACCAAATTCGGCAATTAGTATTAAGGAGGAAATGCCATAAATATACTATTGCTTGATGCTTTAAAAAATCGCGAGTTTACCGTTTAATTCGCGCTACTCGCTCGCTACTCATACGAATCTCCGATACGCGTGCGTGTACGTAGTGCAGCGTCCGAGTATACTTGGGCACACAATCTGCGCCCTGGGCTTGAGATGAAATTTTATGAAGCACAGCTGTGACTTGTGAGAGCTAAAACATCAAATGCAAGTCCCCGCACCGTACGTAAATTTTCATTTAAACGCAAGGAAGTTCATTGCTAAAAGGAAGCGTGATTCCGTATAGGCAAATATCGAACGCAACCTTCGCTAATCAAATGGAATAGAAAGTGCTACATATTACTAGCAGACGAAGCGGAGAAGCCATCAGCAATAGAACAGGGTTTGGGGCTACGCACTGTTTTGACCTGAAAATTACACTTACTGATTTTCTAGGTTACAGAAATGAATTCTGACATGATTCAGCTCCTCAGCAGTGCAGTTTCGAACCAAATTCGGCATTAAGTATGAAGGTAGAATTGCTGCCCGATGCTTACAAAAATCGCGAATTTACTGTTTCGCGCTACTCGTTCGCTACAACTCCCGATATCGTTCCGAAAATCCCCGATACGCATTAAGTATTGTGTTATAATATAGCGTGTGGTATAGTGCACATAATCTAAGCACTGAGCTTGGGAAATTTCAGTAGTTGTGAGAGGTAAAGCATCAACACATGCAAGTTCCCGCCCGAGAGCGACAAGCAAGTTCATTGCTAAGCGGACGCTCGATTTCGTAGGGAAAATATCGAACGCAACCTTGACTAATCCAATGCCAATTTGCGTTTGTTTCTAATTCAACGCACAGTTTCAGGCAAAACTGTATTACTTATTTGCAGTTGCAAGTCAAATCTCTCACAGGGCCAGCGAGCCCTGGTCCCAACAACTTTTGTTACTGTCAAGGCACGACGGACATCCACTCGTTGGTATTCCAGAATGCGTTCGGAATACACTTTGTACCTTTTATCTCAGTGGCATGCACTCGAGAATGCGCCCATTCTATACCCATTCCGGCCGTCGCCTGGGAATGCTCAGCTTAACAGGGCCTAGAAATAAGCCGGGCATTCCGGAATGAAACTGAGAATGCATCAACAATAAGGGTGACTTTGTCTAATCTCTCTATTGTCTGTTAAAACCTAACGGTAACACTACCAACAGGATTAATTTACCAGGGTTCACAACCTTTGTCTTCTAGCATGCATTCCATCAGCCCCACGCTTTCACCAATGAGGTGCATTTTGTATACGTACATGACGCTACTAGCTCACCGTTATGCTTCCTTCGCTAGCTCTCAACGATCGAACATGTGGCTGGATCTCTAGCTGGCCTGGTATTGCGAAGGAACCAAGGTAGTCTTTATACAGGCATGCTAGATTTCGAATTTTCTATCAAAGGACATTTAATTCAGTTTTCGCCGAGAAGGAATAAATCAATCCTTTTGCATGGCTACGTGAACATTTATGATATCAGGGAGGTGAGGTCTGTTCGCTATATGCTTTTTTTCTAGGCGAAAAGAAAGACAAAACAGTATCATATGACGTTTACAGGAACTCAAAAGGGGCTTTTACTCAAGACTAGTGCTAGAGACATGTCCCTGGCTCACTCCCACTCCCAGGCCAGACTGTCTAATTGATATCTACACGTGGTTTACAACAAGGGTGGGGTGTGAAGGAATGCATACGCGCATTCCTTTGCTGGCAGGCAACACTAACTTATTGATTGATCCACTCTGCTTTCATGGAAATTTCCACAAGCTTTGCCTGGCTGGGGCATAGGTATCATTCCCATTTATTCAGCTAGCACATGTTCCTTTGTTTGTTTGTTTTAGTTTTAGTTTAGTTTAGTTTTTGTTTTTGTATTGTACCGAACTTCTTCTTTGTCGGGTGGGCTGGGGAGAGGAAAGATCAAAGTGAGCTGAGAGGGAATGAGACAGGGAGAGGGGAATCAAAAGGAGGAATCGTCTGCTGAGCATGTTGTCTCCTATACTTTTGCACAGTTCCATAAATTGTCCTCAAATGCCGATCATGTGAAATTAACCGGATTTGGATCAAACAGAATTGAACTGATATGAATAATAATATGAAAATCAGTGCTGATGCTACAATACAAACGCATTCTACGTCACTACGAATGATTACAAGTTACTGATCTTATACTGCAGGACCTATAATGTATTACAAAGCGTTTTTAAAGCGACAGGGCTGTTATGAAATTACAGACCAGCGTGGCTAACGAGCTACCCTCACAACCATGAAGCAAACGGGCAAATTACAGATAGGAAAATTATTCGACATGTATTCTAGCATGTTCCGGAGCTGCATGTTATTGCTATTTACTTTCGAACGTAAAAGCAAACATGTGACATTTATTTTATCGTCGTACGGAGTTGAATATTATCGTTATTAATTTCCGAAAGTTAAAGGAAATATTCCACATTTATTTTAGCATCTTCCGGGGCCGAATGTTATTGCTATTTACTTTCGAACATAAAAGCAAACATCCGGCATTTATTTTACCATCGTCCGGAGTGGAATATCATTATTATTCATTTCCCAACGTCAAAGCAAACGTGCGATATTTATTTCAGCATCTTCCACAGCCGAATGATACCCTTATTCATTTCCCAACGCAAAACCAAATACTCGACATTAATTTTAGCACCGTACGGAGCTGAATCTTACTGTGATTCATTTCCAAAAAGTATAAGAAAACATCCGACATTTATTTTAGTATCATTCAAAGTCAAATATTACCGTTATTTATATCCCAAAATTAAAAACAAATATCCGACATCTATTTTAGCATCTTTCGGCGGTAAATGTTATTGCTACAGATTCGAACATAAAAGCAAACATCAGATATTTATTTCATCGTCGTACGGAGTTGAATTTTATTGTTATTCATTTCCGAACGTCAAAGGGATCATTCGACATTTATTTTAGCATCTTCCGGAGCTGACTGTTATTGCTATTTACTTTCGAACGTAAAAGCAAACATGCGACATTTATTTCAGCATCTACCAGAGCCGAATGTTATCTTTATTCATTTCCGAACGCAAAATCAGATATCTGACGTAAATTTTAGCACCTTAGGAAGCTAAATCTTACTGTAGTCATTTCCAGAAGTATAAGCAAACACCCGATATTAATTTTAGTATCATAAAGTCGAATATTACCGTTATTCATTTCTCGAAAATAAAAACAAAATATCCGACATTTATTTTAGCATCTTATGGAGTCGATTGTTAGCGCTGTTCATTTCCAAAAGTATAAAGGCAAACATCCGACTTTTCTTGGTGGCCCGATCGGTCCACCAAAATCTTCATACAGTTTGTATATGAAATTCTGGTGCCCGACGTGCGTTTTTTGATGGCCCCGGGCCACCGCTAGTATCGAGACCTGACGGTATACCTGGTAGGTACCTCCTAGCAACAGGGTTGGCGTCTCAATCTGGCAAGAAAAAATACGAATGTATCGAACTGCGGTACGAAACGCAATTTTAGGCGACGAGTATTATATCGTAAAAAAACAAATTAACCAACATACCAATACAGAAAATCGAATAAAAACAAAATCTCTGTGTTAGAAATCAGTTTCCAGAGACACTTTCACTCATTTTTTTTTTCACACTGAAACACAACGTGTATAATGGCGCGACTTTTCTTTCTCACAACGCAACAGGGCGGCGTGTAGTTCTTTTGAAGGTCAAAGACAATAGTAGAGGTGCACGAGGCCGCTATCATTCTTCGTGAATGAATGGTTTCAGTATAACGCGTCTGCATTCTCGGACGCATTCCGGACGCCTTGAATAGAGGATTTTATAATCCCCATTCTCGGAATACGACGGAATGCCTCTATTCACAAGGCTGAGGGGAGTAACAATAGGGCATTCTCAGTGCAGGCAGAATGCGTGGACCGGGAATGAAGTAGAGAATGCCTGCATGCCGGACGCATTCTGGATTACCAGCGACTGGATGTCCGTCGCCACAGCATACACACATCACATTTTATTTTGCTTTCTGCTTAACTGCGTCATCATGCGTCCCGAGGAGTCCCTCTCTGATATGGCGACTGCTGTTTTTTAATGAATAGAAAGCGCTAAACTGTACTGGCAAACAAAGAAGAGAAGATTAATCATTATCTTACAATGTCTTAATGAAGCGTAAAGTTACTCTAAATACTACGGATTTGGAAGTAAAACGTGATTCGTTTTCTTCTCTTAAATGCGTTCTTTGAGACCTTCAGCAAATTGTGATAGTCCCTTACGTGCTACTAAGTAGGTTATAGCTCGTTATTCCGAAGGTTCGTTATTCCCGAATTTCATTTTCGGATTAACGAATCTCCGGAATAACGCCACAAATGTTCGGATTAACGAACGTCTAGATATAGGGAATTTGCGTATTTCGGATCAACGAACCTTCGGAATAACGAACCTTCAGAATAGCGAACCTTCTGAATTTTGAATTGATTTGATTTGATTCATTTCATTCTCATTTTCATTTTTTTCTTTCATTCCACAAAACATAACACAAAGTAAATCTCAAATTCAATCATAAGCATAATTATATACATTACAAAGTATAACAATCAATGGTAATCAACAAACTTGCAAAGATATGCACACATACTGGAATTACAAAGTTATGTTTGAAGGATAAAAAAATGAGAACTGAGGGGTCCACTAAAAAGCATTGCTTGTAGATTGTGGACCACTCTAAAATATCTTCAAAAATACTTGTTGTAAGTACAAGTACATGTACATAATACAGAAATAAGACAAAATGAAACAAAGAACAGAGACAACAACATGGCATGACTAAACTGAGGGGGATACGATTGAAAGGAATACCCTTAGCAAAAAAAAAAAAAAAAAAACACGCACACACACACACACACACATTTAAGGGAAGAAGGGAAAGAAAGAAATAAAGAGAGTGCCTGCACGCTGGACAGAGAAACGGAAAAGGGGATTGTGGAAGTATTTCGGACAGCTGGTGACTGCACGCAGCTGTGGAAAAGTTAAGGATATAAAATGCCGAATTTCTTTATACACTTGTACTTTATAATGCCATTCTTTACTTTATAATGAATAACGAACAGCACCCACTAAGTACAGTTGTATTTAGTGGCAAGTATAGATACGAGGCCGATTGTAGTCATCATCATGAAGCATACTAACGTAGTATTTAATCTTCCAGCGCGCGTTGGTGCGTTGTTTGTAATTCTTGATAAAACCATTGTTTTCAAAGAGAGAACATCATCTTGCTGATATAAATCTGCTCTACAAAGCTGTCACATTCATGACAGCAGTTTTAAATTCTGTATTAAACCTATGTCATTAAACTTTTCGTCTAAATTTCGTCTTTATATACACACTGATTAAATACGAAAAGGTTTAAAATGTTCATCAAAGAAGGGGGTCTGGACATTCACATGTTGGCATCAGTGACTGTTCATTCATCACGATTTATTTTTCTCTGTCCATTCACGAATCAACAGTATCATCATTCATCTAGTATTAAGACAAAAAAGTAATGTATATAGATAGGGAACATAACTGCATCACCAATAAAATGTTATTATCGATGTGTATCACAACATACCTTGGTACCAGCGCTCACACTCGTGTTCATTCGTTTGTTTTGGTTTTCATAAAATTCATTCTTTCCTATCTCGGTGGTACCTTATAAGCAGCCGTTGGGTTTGCAATTCCCTCGTCGATTGAACGTCGACGGACTCTTCGATAATTTTCAGCGTCGATTACTAACTTACCTTAACACCCACAGACACGCACGACAGCTTTCAAAGTCCCTTGGCTGTAAACTTGGAGAGGTGCTCACATGGACTGTTATCTCGGTGTCGTAACATGCCGAAACACAAATTCCCTATGCCTAGAGGTTCGTTAATCCGAAAATGAAAAAGGGTCTGTTAATCGGAACATTTTGTGGCGTTATTTCGAAGTTTCGTTATTTCGAAGGTTCGTTCATTCGAAAATTAAATAAGGTTCGACCGCATACAATCCGTTCGTGTTTTTCCCCTTATTTTTTTTTCCTTTGCTGGTAATGAACATTTAGTTTTAACTTAACGAAGGTGAGGTGTATGTATTTTTCCCATCATTCATTGGAAGAGAAGAAGAGTGAAAGAGGGAGAAATGAAATCAGACGGAGGACACGTAGCTCAACAAGCTGTCTTTTACACCAGCATCAGTAATATCATTACCATCGCTTGGCCCTTTTCGTATCAAAATTAGGAACACGACCACCATCATCACTCGAGATAACACTTAAGCAAACTAATCACAAAGTACCAACAACCTCTCAGACAACAACACAAACACTACAAAATATCACACAGCACACCGAAGAGGCTGGGATCGAACTTCCTTCGAAATATGCAGTACTACAGCAAATTGGAGAAATCGCCGTTACGAAAATACATGTGCAGTAACCGAGACGGGTGCTGTTCGTTATTCCGAAGGTTCGCTATTCCGAAGGTTCGTTATTCCGAAGGGTCGTTAATCAGACGCAGACACGCAAATTCCCTATACCTAGAGGTTCGTTAATCCGAAAATGAAAAAGGTTCGTTAATCCGAAAGTTTGTGGCGTTATTCCGAAGGTTCGTTACTCCGAAGATTGGTTAATCCGAATCTGAAATTCGGAACAATGAACCTTCGGAATAACAAATCTTAGGAATAAAGAGCCTTCGGAATAACGAACCTTCGGAATAACGAGCTGTAACCAGAGAGACACCTGAAAGAATTTTTACATACCGGTACTTCGAAACAAAGGGAACGAATAAAGTGACATTAAACAAAAGAAATCGTACCAAACGAGGTATGAGAAACAGAGGAAATAAAACAATGAGTAAAGGCCCTCGCCGAAGTTTGCAGCAGCGAACACCACGCGAAAATTATACAAAGTCAACACGTGGCAACTCGCTATGACAAGATCTTGAGACAGACATATTTTGTTCTTTGTAATCTTTATCAGTACACAATAAACAATACAAAACAGAAAATGAATTCGTTGGGACCGGAGAAATTAGTTTGTTATATCGGGTATTATTTTGTTACATCAGGATCTCCTATGCCTAATCGAGTTTCCACGGGACACTGGAAACAAAGTTCGAACGCTTTTTCACATGCACAAAATACATGCAAGAACAATTATCGCAGGAGCAAATGTGTTATCATCCAGTTCATTCCCAAAAATCTTCTTTTTTTTCAATCACAAAATAATTGTCCCGAAACGAGAGAGTGCCACAGAACTTCTTTAGAGTTCTGCGGAGAGTGCCCGTCACCTTCTTCTGAGGGAATTGCTAGTAAGCCTGACCAGACGCAGTGCAATTCTATGCAGCGACAAGGGCTGGGTAGTTAGTGAATGAGTTGCCTCCTAATCCGTCTTTTGTTCGCACGAGGCGTGGCGTGGACATTCTGTTTTGAAATCGGCAAGCCGTAATTGTCTCTGATCAAAGTTACTCTGTACACTGTACTTGAAAGTCTGTGGTGTAGGGGGTCACTGAGACACCTTCCTTGCAAGACACAGTGCGATGCGTAAAAAAAAGACAGATTAGTGCTTGTTCATTAATTTTCTACGCCACCACGCCAATGTGCTGAATACGCATTGTATCACGTTATGTGCACCATCTTGTTGATGAACCCTATGAATTTGTTTATCAAATCGTTGCTGACCGTAAAAGAGAGGTGGAAAATATAAGTCACGAACTGCCAGCCGCATGACAGAAATGTACCAAGCAAGCAAACAAGCAAGCACCAGTGAATGCCGTTTACAAACGCAAAAACTTGAACTGTTAATAGCAAAATCGACTGAAATCGTGTTTAGACTAAGTAAGAAGCTAAAGGGCCTACTCGTACATTAATATTGCAGAGATCAGTTACTGAGGATGATTTAACAGAAAGAAAACTCGCCTTTTAAAATGCAAGGTAAAACTCGCTCCACATCACAATAGGGCAACGAGTAAGTTCAGATGTACATGTTTCTTGATTTACAGATCAGCAGTTGCGATCTTAACAAATTTAATTTGTAGAGGGAGGCAAAGTGAAGAAACTCGCATCTGAACCTTCACCCCTCTGAATAATATCTTTCTTTCAATGCAAAATGTTTTGGGTATATCCAGTTATTGTTTACTATAAAACATAGTCATGTGTTATTTACAGGCTTTTTCATGTTATTTATTGGATTCTATACATCTTAACTATTCCAGTTTCTTTCCCCCTGACTGATATCACAAAGTCTGCCATAACGATGTTCGCTAAACAGTTTACGTTCCATACGAAGAAATTATGTCTTTTAAACGAGGAAAAAACAAAAACAAAACAAAAAACAAAAACGAACGAATGTTGATAGCCAAATAACTTCACAGTTCGTAGGTGAAGTTCCTTCAAATTTTCCAAAGTAATACGTAGTTTTGAGCGTGAAATTGTCAGGATTTTGCTGTCTAACCCGGTAGTGGCTGCATCACATACTCGTAGTGAATTTGTGTGGGCATACGAGGCCTTTCGTATATTTCTGTGAGTAACCAATCCCTTCCTGTACAATTTGTAGTTCAGTAAACATTTAAAATACTCAATTAAGTACACAATAATAAACTGTTCGATATTTCTACTAACGGTCAAAAGAAAGGCTATAATTAGAATCATGATCTTTGCGATGACAACTCATGAGCTAGTTCTTCGATCGATATTTCCAGGCTATTTACACGCGGTTTATTCCAGTGCGCGCATTCTTTCGTCTGGCACCTTGGGTCTGGCACCTGGTTTTGTGGAAATTTTCCACAAGGAGGGGAGAGGGGTGGGGTGTCAAGTTTCTCGTAAATGCCAGAGAGTGCCTACACAATCTCTTTGCTTCAGTTACTGTTGTGTTTTTCCCCTTTGCTGGTAATGAACTTCTAGATTTAACTTTACGAAGGTTGCTAGCACGTGGTTCTTTTTGTTGTGAGGTGTATGTATGTATTTTTTTTTTTTTTGCACCATTCATGGGCCGGAAGGGAAAGAAGTATGTTCTGCAAGCTGTCTTACACTCGCATTAGTATAACTTATCATCACCATCACTCAGATCACTCAGCCTTTTTCTATAAACATTCAGAAACATGACCAACATCATCATCAATCAAAGATTATTCCTCCCGTCTATATTTCTTTTCTGAATTATCCTCCACTACTCGCTTTAATGATTAACAAAAAATCGTAACTGTTCGTTACTTTGAAAGTTTGCAATTTCCGAAGTCTCGTTATTCGAAAAAAAAAATAAAAGCAACAACAAAACTGTGTTGCTGTTTTGAAGATTCGTCAATTCAAAAACGAAGGAAGGTTTGGTTTTCTAAATGCTGTTAATCCGAAAACAAAACAAATTTTTGACCACATTATTCGTTTTCAGATTAACGAACCGTATTTCCCATTTTCAGATTAACGAACCTTCGGAATGTCACAAAATGTTCGGATTAACAAACCCTACTACACTTTCAGATTACTATAGTAACAAACATGGAATTTGCGTTTTTCGGATACGGAAGAACGAACCATCGGAATATAAGTATATACACCTATCCGGTATCATCATACCTGACTCTTTTTGGAATAATAACCACCACGCAAAGAAATTAACAATGTCAAACTGAGAAACTGATTTCTTGCCTCAAAATTTTCCCTGATGCCGTCTATATATTTCTTTTCTGAATTACCCTTCCCCCTTTCCAGAATACACACATCACGCAAAAAAAAAATGAACGATATCAAACTGAGAATTTCACTTACTTGTATTTCTTGCCTCAAGATTTTCACTCCCTTCTATATTTATTTTCTGAATCACCCCCCCCCCATCCCCTAATCGACTGAAAAAAAAAAAAAAAATAAACGTAGTTACAGTCATTCCGAAGGCTCGTAAATCCCAAATTGACGAACAAGGGGGGGGGGGGGGAATCGTTTTTTGAAGAATCGTCGACTCGAAAACGAAACGGGGGTCGATATTAAATCGTTGTTAAACTCAAAAGATAAATGAGTAAATAAACAAATAGATAGATAAATAAATAAATACATAATAAACTAGAGATTGTAATTTGTCATCACTGACAAATTAAGGTGATCCGATTTTTTTTTTTATCAATGATTCGAGTCCTGATCGCAACAGGCATGACCATACAAGTTTCATCTGTGTTTAGAGACATTGGCCGTGTGATGTTTGCATTCTCATTTAGAAAAGGGAGTCATATCTGCCATCTTTGGTACCAAATTCTGTATACACTGAATAACGAAGATACAGCAATGAATACATATGACCTTTGACCCACCTTTGCACTCCCAAGATTGCATCTGATGAAATAGTGGTTATTTTGTGAAATGATTCTCGCGACATCGTCTATACGTGTGGAAAATATGGGAAAGATAGGACAGGTATTCACTAAGATACAAGATGAAACATTTATGACCTTTGACCCTAATTTACATACCCAAGATGTTGTCCGATCTAATAGTTGTTATTTTATGAAATAATGTACGAGACATGAACTAAACATGTGCAAAATATGGGGGTGATAGGGCGTGTTTTTCTTGAGTTATTGCAAAGAGAGTTGCAGAAAGAAAGAAATATCTCAATACATAGAAGATAAGCTTTAATTTCAACCAATTTTTTATCGTAATCCCGACATCGTATGAAAAAACAAAGGAAATAAAACGATAGCGCAAAGTCTCAGCTACAACATATTAAAATCTGGGAGAAATTCACCGAAGGGTAAGTGAGCTAGTGCTCGATAAAGACAATCATGTCAATTTTCACATTAAAGAAAATTCCCTCCCATAGGGATAACACGTCATAACGAAGATACAAAAAGAAGTACATATGACCTTTGACCTCAATTTGCATCGACAAGATGGCATCTGAGTAAAAAGTGGTTATTTTGTGAAATGATCCTTGTAACATGGTCTTTGCGTGTGCAAAATATGGGAAAGATAGAACATGTATTCACTAAGATACAGGGTGAAACACTTATGACCTTTGACCCTACTTTACATACCCAAGATGGTGTCCGATCAAGTAGTTGTTATTTTATGAAATAATGTACGTGACATGAACTAAACATGTGCAAAATATAGAAGTGATAGAGGCCGTTTTTCTTGAGTTATTGCAAAGAAAGTTGCAGAAAGAAAGAAATATCTCAATACATCGAAGATAAGCCTGAATTTCAACCCAATTTTTTGACGTGATTCCGACATCGTACGAAAAAACAAAGGGCACACTTACGGTAGGGTAAAGTCTCAGCTACAACATATTAAAATCTGGGAGAAATTTACCGAAGGGTAAGTGAGCTAGTGCTCGATAAAGATAGTCATGTCAATTTTCATTTCCAGAAAAACTGCACTCCCATAGAGATAACACGTAAACTGGTCAAATTTGACAAGATTACTTTTAATCCATTTTTACGAGGTGATACCGTTATCCAATCAAAATATTGTAATTTTAGGTTTGAAAGAACATTAAATAAACTACATCATACTGAAATCTGGGTGAAAATTGACAAAGGACTAGTGAGATACGCTCGAATGAACTTGAAATTTGATGGCGTCATTTTGAAAATTTACTTTTTTTACTTTATTAAGAAATTTGATATCTTTTAATCATTTTGTCAGCATTGCCACCCCATGAAATGACATGTACAACTCATCAGCTTTCAAAATATGTACAGAAAATGGAGGGTCACCGTCCATCCTGACGAGTAAAATCGGATTTAAAATTGACAGTTTTTTGGCATAGTTGTACTGTATATCGCCATTGACGCGCGCGCGGAATTTCAACTTTGACGGGCCCGTATGACCTCATATTGAGTCGGATTGACTTGAAACTTGGTAGAAATATTCCTTGACATTTCAGGCAGCCGATAAGTGTGAAAAAACGGGAAATTTCTATTGCATATGAGCTGTGCGTGCGTATATGAGCGCGCGCGTACGCGTCCGTCCAATTTTTTCAATTTTTCAAAAAATGCTCCAAATGGTCTGAAACGTGTGCAAAAAAAATTTGAGCTCGATTTGAGCATACAAATATTTCAACGCGCGCGTACGCGCACGTTTTAAGATATAGAAGAATTTTGAGAATGTGAGTAGAATGCGCTTGACTTGAACTATATGTGACGTAAATTTGATTGAAAAATTCCATTCCATTAATGAGATATGAATGAAAATGTGTTTTCATATAATGACGTCATAGTGACGTCACGGTCGACTGATCACAATGATTTTACAAGATTTGTCGTCTTTGGGTCACCATATATATATGGTATAAGTTTGACATTGATAGGCAATGCACTTTCTGAGCTAACCTCTGCACAACTTTTGGGGAGAAATAAAGAAAAAAAAGAAGAAAGAATCCGTACAGATACAGAAGGTGATCCGAGAGGATACTCGGATCACCTAATAAATAAATAAAATTTCGTGCCGGATTAAGAGTGTTCAGACTAAGGCACCTTCGGAATAATCCCACACACTGTTAGTTACTTAAAAGTTGATGCCTATTTAGGTGGTCAAATCTTACGTTTGAAATGAGAAAGTGGGAGCATTTGCAGACATTTTAAAAACATCCGACATTAACGTTTTAGCACAATAAAGAGCCGAAAGTTATCGTTATTCATTTCCGATTGTAAGAGCAATCATGCAACATTTACTAGTATTTTAGCACCTTACGGAGCCGAATGTTACCGTTAATCATTTTCAAATGTAAAAGCAAACTACCGACATTCATTTTAGCATCTTAGGGAGCTGAATGTTATCCTTATTCATTTCCGAACGTGAAAGCAAACATCCGCTATCTATTTCAGCATCTAACTGAGCCGATTGATACAGTTAGTCATTTCCAAAATTAATGTAAAAGCAACAATCTCTTACTGTTTTAGCATCGTACGGAGCAGAATATTACTGATATTCATTTCCAAATTTAAAAGCAAACATCCGACATTTATTTATCATACGGAGCCGAATGTTATATGCTGCTGTCCACTTCCGAAAGTGAAATGAATCATCTGACAATATTATTTTAGCATCGTACGGAGCCGAAAAGTAGGGCCTACTGTTGTTCATTTTTAACGTCAAGGCAGATATCAGACATTTACTTTCCCATCAAACGCAGCTGAATGTTACTGTTATTCATTTCGAGATGTAAAAGCAAATATCCAACATTTATTTTAGCATCGTATGGAGCAGAATGTTACTTCTATTCACTTCCGAACGTAAAAGCAATCATCTGACATTTATTTCAGCATCTTCCGGAGCCGAATGTCATTGCTATTTACTTTCGAAAGTATAAGCAAACATCCGACATTCATTTGATCATAGTACGGAATTGAATATTATTGTTATTCATTTCCGAACGTCAAAGGGATCATTCGACATTTATTTTAGCATCTTCCGGAGCTGAATGTTATTGATATTTGTTTTCGAACATTAAAGCAAACATCCGGCATTTATTTCACCATCACACGGCGTTGAATATTATTGGTATTCATTTCCAAACGTCAAAGGGATCATTCAACATTTACTTTAGCATCTTCCAGAGCTGAATGTTATCGCTAATTTACTTTCGAACGTTAAATTAAACATCCTGCATTTATAGCATCTTCCGGAGCTGAATGTTATTGCTATTTACTTTCAAACATAAAAGTAAACATCAGACAGTTATTTTATCATCGTATACGGAGTTGAATATAATTGTTATTCATTTCCGAACGTCAAAGCAAACATCAAACATCAATTTTAATGAATCAATGTTACTGTTATTCATTTCGAAATTTAAAAAGCAGACATCCGACAATTATTTTAGCATCGTATGGAGCAGAATATTACTGCTATTCGCTTCCGAACGTAAAAGCAATCATTTGATAGTCATTTTAGCATCTTCTGGAGCCAAATGTTGCTATTTACTTTCGAAAGTAAAAGCAAACATGCGGCGTTTATTTATTATCATCGTACGGAGTTGAATATTATTGTTAATCATTTCCGAAAGTCAAAGCAAACATTCGACATTTATTTCAGCATCTTCCGGAGCAAAATGTTATCCTTATGCATTTCCGATCGCAAAATCAAATATCTGACATCAATTTTAGCACCGTATGGAGCTGAATCTTACCGTTATTCATTTCCAAAAGTATAAACAAACATCCGACATTTATTTTAGTATCATACGAAATTACCATTATTCATTTCCAAAATTAAAATGAAACACCTGACATTAATTTTAGCATCTTGCGGAGCCGATTGTTGCCGCTGTTCATTTCCAAAAGTAAAGGCAAACATTCTGACTTTTTCCTACGGGAGAAATAGGACGACTTCGTAATACACTGTATTTAGTTCTTGAGTCACTTGACAGATAAAAAAAGATCTCACCTCATGCATGCAAAATTTTACATGTATGGAGCTGCCTAATTAAGGCATACATTCGCGTTTAAGTGTAGACCTACATGTGTTTTCATAAACCCTCTTCGATGGCTACTTTCAAAGTGTTCCCCGTTCAGTGAGATCACACCCCATAATTACGTTTTGAACTCGTGGGTTGTTACAACGCCGTCATTACCGACCGCGAATTTAAACACACGCGAAAAAGTCGGCACCGATGGAAACCGCGAAAGTTTCTGTACGCGAAAGAAACCACTTTTACAGTAGCCAAACGAAACGCAAATCAACTCATAACCAATGTTGAGACAAAGGAAAGCGTCGGGACACGTCGCTCATCGTCGGGCTATCACGAACATCATTTGTAATCTGGAGAGGCGCGTCTGGACACGTCGCTCGCTATTCAATTTGAGCACTGGCCGTGACCATTCAGAAATCTCGCTACATCTCAAGCGCCATGTCCCGAAACGTCGGCGCTATTAAAACGAACACTTGCGTGAGCGGAGGTCACGCAACATAGAAAAAATCAACAGCTTCTTTCGAGGGTGTCGGCAAGTGTCAGCAAGCGTCGGCAAGCGTCGCGGTATCATCAAAATGATGGCGCGTACTGCTTTGACCGACGCTTAGCGACGGAGTGAAAACATACTGCGACGCACTTCATTGTTCTCGCAATATGTCCCCGTCGCTGAGTGTCGCTCTCCGTCGCTCGCAGTCCCTACTTTACCAGGTGCGCCTTAAAGCGCTTGACATCTTTGTTAGCATCTCCTGTCTAACATAGTGTGCAAAACTCCATCATTTCTTTCTCTGGTTCCAACTGTCATCGTCCGTGTTTTGACTTTGTTGTCGTTGATGTGTTTGTTTCTGAAAAGGGCGTGGCGAGGAGAGGTCCCCAGAGCACCAAGCCGCCTGTATTCAGCCAATCAGGAAACAGTAGTAATACCAAAGACCCCGCCCTCATGTCAATACAGCAGAGTCCCGTCCCCTCCGGGTGAGTTTGGTTTCTGAAACTTATGGAAACAGAGTGTTGATACATATCTCAATATAATCTAGTTTCCAGTGGTTGGAAGTAAAATGATCAAATTTTTTAGACTAATCACTCCCATAACTATCCTCAAAGATACAAATAGTATGGGGAGACGTGGATGGCCCGATTGAACAAATTTTCATTTACTGCCCACCAGTGTACATTGAAAACCATGAATAGCGCCTGTCAGCAAATATGTGCATTGAAGCGTACTCTCATTGTTAATGGTCGACTACAGTTGAGATTCTTTAGCTGTGTGTATACTTACATAGGGATCAGTGACAAAGCTGTACATTATTTATTACAGGTATTCTCAAATATATCCCAGCCGGGCCAGCTTTCCCATGCCAATGTATCTCCATGGTACTTGGTCTTTAGAAAATAAGCAAAACATGCTTAACCCTGTCACTGCCATTTGCTCCTGTGCTACTTGAGATGTTAATAGTAGTTAACAAAATTGAAGTCCAGAGAGGTTACTGTAAAAGTGGAGATTTGTACACATTTTGCACAACAGGAATCATATGTGAAGCTTTTTGTTCGTTGTGTGTAATATTATTTTATATATTTGATCTCACGGTAGGTATATTGCAGGGGTATAGCTTTTATGTTGTTTGTAGTTTTCTTCACTTTCGATAGTCCGATAGCATTGGTGACTTGCTGTTGTAATGTGGACAAATAACCTCTTACAATACTAATAGTATGTGCTGCCAAAGCCGTCACTACTAACCGCTGTGGCAGCTGTGAGCTGTTTAAAGTGCTCGCTCAATGGTGTTGACTGTCCACAAAATTAAAAACATGCGAAACTCATCTTTCCCTGCAGAGCGCAAAAAAAAAAAAAAACCCAAAAAAACAAAAAACATACTCATGAAAATTTCTGCATTTACAATAACAGAGTCTGCAGTCTGATGTCTGGCTATGGACTCCTCCTTTCTGAAACATGAGCCTTGACTTGCATAATCAGATATTTACTCAGTCCTTGTGTGGTTGTTATTGTGGTTTTAACATTGTAGCAGACAAGCTTAGATCAACTAGAGAGACCTTTGTACACCACTGTTAAATTCTGTGATTGTTTTGGCAGCTGAACATGTGCAGGAAAATTGATGTTGTTGCATCGTTCATGTTTCTCTCACCAGCGCCCCAGTTCAACTCCTCTTTCCGTCGGCCCATGGGGTGCGGAGGAGCTCGAGGCTATACAGCAATGCTAACTCTGTGAAAGTGAGTACCTCGTTCCAACTGTAAACTAAGCACCCTTTCCTCCTACTGACCTAAGTTGACCTTTTATTTTAACGAACACGGTTATAACGAAATTCCGGTTACAATGAAGTAAAAATTCAGGCCACAGCATTATCTGCTTTATGTCTGTTATTGTTTATTTGTTCGGTTATAACGAAATTTCGATATAATGAAAGAAAACTGCCGCTCTCGAGGACATTGTTATAACAGGAGTCCATTGTAGCAGTTGTACTTGATGAAATTGAGTGTCATAATTGATTTTGTATCAGTATCAAAGCTGCAGTCGATATCAACTCAAAGTGAATGTCGGGTAATGATTGGTAATTTCCACCAGTTTCCAGTTCCAGATTTTAAACCAAAACAAAATTTTATCCATCAGGAAAATACCAGTGCCACCACAAAGACCACCTCAAATCGAACGAAGACCGGCGTCTCCAAAGTGCAGAAGGGAAAGGCGCGGGCGCGGACGACCAGGAGCTCGACGATCACCAAGCCTCCAGACTCCGACGACATCACCAAGATGGACAACCAGAAATCCAATGAGCTGAACAAGGCAAACAGCGCCGCTGCCAATTTGCAGCTGCAGCAGATAGCGGATCTACAGAAATCCTCAGCAGGTATGTACACTTGATATGAAAATAAAATTATATCGAGTTGCGAGTGTCCCAGCCATCTTGCGATTTCTTTACGACCAAGTTTATGTGATGGGCTGTAAAAAGAAAATGGTGCATATTTCTAGTTTTCGGTTGAGAATGAGAAGGGCGTTAAGTTGTCTCGAACACTATGGGTTTAGTGGCAACTTAACGCCCGTATCATTCTCACCCGACTATTAGTTACATCTTGTGCATATATCCTTGTCCTTGTGTCAACATAATTTTTACATTTCGTTTTCTGCAAGAAAATGTTCTTAAAGTCAGGTACAGATTTCTCTAAATGGATTGATAGATGGCTCTTAAAACTTTCCCTCATACATGTTGAAAGTAAACTGGCTGCATTCTGTTCTTAATGCTGCAGGAGCACCACTTTACTGTGCTTTTATCAACCTACCTCTGATATAACCAATCCTCCAAAACTATATTTTGTACAACTAGTAATGCTATTGTCATCAATCTTCTTTTGCAAGATAGCACTGATTGTTATGAAAATCCGTATTGATTATTTTGTCACATTTTGGATTATAATCTTTGTGGTCAGAAACTGTTGTGTATTTCAGTTTCAGATGGCAATGTGAGATGAGAATGCCACATTATTAAGCATTACCAAGGTCGTAATTATCTTATCCCTACAGAGGGCCTCCTTCGTCTCCTGCGCGACATCGGAAAGGCGTACCTGGCCCTGAGTCGTTACGACCTCAAGAAGGCCATTGACCTCTTCAAATCCCTGCCTCCCCAGCACTATAATACTGCCTGGGTGCTGTGCCAGGTCGGCAAAGCGTTCTTTGAGTTAGCCCAGTACCACAAGGTGTGTAGACAGATTTGAGGTTTCATAGTAAGAGCAGAGTATGCCTTCTGGTGTTAAATTACCTATTCCTGTGTAGCTTTAGTAGCAACTGTATAAGCTCTTAATTTTCATGTACAGATATTTTCGTGAATGAGGTGGTCACAGACATTTTCACGAGATGTTATTTTCGCGATGTTACACCAAGGCTATCATAAGTGCACTATTACCCTAGTGTATGGCGACGTTTTTGCGTGTTGTTAATTTCGCGGTCCAGCAGTGATTCCCGAAATTCGCGAAAAGTATATCCTCACAAAAATAACAGTTAATGCAGTATTCATTTTCTTATAGTCATGTGACAGTAAGCCAGTGCTGAATAAGAAAACTGTGTTTTTGTTATTATTGTGGAAGCAATACAGAACAGAGGAAAGGGAGTCATTTTTACACAAGTATCCAAGAGTATCCCCCTTCTGTTCTTTCTCATATCACTGTAAGGGAATTCTCCACAGTAGAGAAATGCATTGCTTTCTTTTCATGTCTGTTGGATTTGTTCCCTGCTGTCTAATCTTTTCTATTTTTGTGTCCATACTGTGCACTGTGCTGTACTCCTTCAAGTCTTTGATGTACATGTACACCTTAGCGTCTAATTCAAAGTTGTACCCTATAGCCTAGTAGGTGTAAGACTTACAGAGTCATCATGATCGTTATGTTTAGAAGGACTTGTTAAACACTTTGAACATGAAATTTGATGTCATTTGATGAGAGTTGCAAAACATTATGGCCTTGGGAGAATTCTTTTTGTAGGGATGGGGTCATATCTCAAGTATATTTTACCCATTATGTTGTAATTCTTTCCAATGTTAAGAACAAAATGACTATTTGGGAATGCATGTACCACGTCCGTCAGAGGATGTACAGGAATCATCTTTGTGTTTCCTTCTTTGCACATGAAAAATGTGCGCGATGTAAAGGCGGAGACGATATTTTCCGAAGTGCGTCGGTTAGAGCCCCACCATCTGGGCAGCATGGAGATCTACTCCACCGCTCTGTGGCACCTACAGAAGGAGACGGCACTGTCGGCCCTGGCCCAGGAACTGACCGACTTCAACCCAGAGTCTTCCCAGGTACCTAACGGGCCAACCTATCACCAGGGCGCTTTAAATCCACTTATTCACTTGCCCTGAGAAAAGTATAAGCTCACTGTAGTGCATAGTACCGTGACTGTGTACTTGCTTGTTCAAAAGTTGAGCCACCTTTTCCCACATACCCTTTTGGTCAAGCAGAAGAGACAGCTTTTGCAGTGCCCTTATGGTGATGATAATTACTGCTGTAAATGAGGGGAATTTCACGTGGCCATACACACGCATAAATATTTTGTTCAATTTATGAACGTTCTGTGCATCATTGTGTGCTGGATTTGCACTTCAATCACAGGACATTGTGCCTGTGCAAATCTCCATTTTTTTTACTCCAGCTCTTTTTTCTTTTTCTTCTTTTTTTTTGGACAAAATTTTGGTATTGCTTGTATATTGCTGAAACCCTAATGTGATTTTCTACAAAATTTATGAGTAATAGCAGTAAAAAAAAAAATCATCTTAAATAGTAGACTACCAGGAGAGAGAGAAAGAAAAATAGTTATTATTTGTAGTAGTTATTTAAAAAAAAGGTCACACAAAAAAACATTTATTGCTTTAACTTAGGCAGAAACCATTTCAGGGTGTGCTGGGAAAAAATCAAAACAAAACAAGACAAAAACAAAGATCTGTAGCAGTGGTTGTAGAAGTAGATTTGCCTCTCAGCACAGTATAGCTTAGATATGAAATGAAATGAGATTTATTTACCAAACAAACAAACAAACATTGTCAACAAAGTCACAACAATTAATAGTTAAGATATAGTTTGGCAAAAAAGAACTGGCAATAGCATGCAGGCTAGTCGAGGCCAGTCCTTTCTTCTTCTTCTTCGTATATACTGTCCAACACCCCTTAGTAGGGGTCAACCGGACAGGGGGTGCGCTGGTGTTAAAGTTGTGCGGAGAGAGAAGTGTGGGGTTTAGTTCCTTTGCTCCTGGATGTATTGTAGGGTTGCTGCTTCAAAAGAGTCCTTGCTTGCGATGTTAGAAACTGTTGATGGGAGTGAGTTCCAGTCTATGATTGTTCTTGGAACAAACAAGTATTTATAACAGTTTTTGTTTGTGGCGATTGGGATGAAGCTTGTAGTGGATGATATAGATATGTGATCACTATGTGTGCTTGTCCATTCCCCAGGCCTGGTGTACTGCAGGAAACTGCTTCAGCTTGCAGAAGGAACACGAGACTGCCATCAAATTTTTCCAGAGAGCAATACAGGTAACCTTACAAGAGAGCCGCCATGTGTTTGTTAATGTGCGTCCGTATGTGTGCATGTATGTGTGTATTACTCTGTCTGTCTTTAATTTTTTTTTTTTTTGCTACCGCTTAGGGAAATTTGTTGTTGTTGTTTTTTTTTTTGTTGCAATTATATATTTTTTTCTCTATGAGGGGACTGCATTCTACAAGCTCTGCTTTTTAGCAGTCCCCTCCATTTCCAGCAATATTGTTAATGCATTTACCACAGTGACGTAACAGTTATTTGTATCTCTGTTGATAATTTACCTGTATCTCTTTTACAATGTTATTCTGTTCATCGCATTGTGGTACTGATTTCATGACGTCTGTGTATATGAGCCTTTCTTTGTCTTTCTAATTATTTTTTTGTTGGAGGTGAAATAAATCAACTTGAACTTGAACTTGAACCTGCTACCCCAGGGCCATAGATGTGTTCTGGATTCAGTCTCCTTTCATTATCATTTCATATGTTTAATCATTCTTGAATTCCTCTATCACAGTGCGATATTTATCAATGTTCAACTTGAATGAACAGAATCAAAGCAAACAAACAGAATAATGTATAGGATTCAGTAAATGTGAAACATGAAATAGAATATGAGAAACAAAAGTTTTACATGCCATCGTGAAAAGTGATATTACTTGCTTTCACATATGTGTGTATGATTGACTTGCACAGAAACCATCACTACAATTTAAACTTTGTTTGTACTTCATTGCTACATTGAGAGAAGAAATTCTTTGTTGTTCAATATTTATGAAAGTTTCTGTTCAAAATGAATGACTGAAAGGCAGTTTAGGTTCTTGACGTGTAAGATAGTCCTGTAAACTTCCAAGAATGGATTATGGTGAGCCGATAAAATCTGTGATGATTTCATGGTGTAAATGTCTTGTCGTCAGGTCAACCCCAAATTTGCCTATGCCTACACGTTACTCGGCCATGAGTATGTGGCGACGGAGGAGTTGGACAGGGCGATGGCATGCTTTAGGAATGCAATCAGGATTAGCCCAAGGCATTACAATGCATGGTGAGTTTCTTTCGTTTTTTTCAGAGCCATCTCATTTCCTTGCAAAGTCTAAAAGTATCATCATGGTTATTTGTGAAAGAATTTTCCACAGGAAGCCTCATTGCTGAATTGAGCAGTCATTAAAAGACTTATTAGCAGTGGAAAGTGAATTAAATTGGAACAGTTCTTAAAGTTTCGACTTCTTTGCATTTGCCATATATTTAGTGAGTCTGATTTTTTCACAAATTGGGACTTCCGCACATTTTCACTCGTGCTTAAAATTCACGGTTATATTTTACAGCAGTTGAGGGAGAAATTGGTGTCAATCACTCATTTTCAGGAAAAAGTGAATGTATGTATTCACACAGTAGGTTGACAAGACTTTGGCCTATTAAAGTGCATTTTCATGCACCTATTACATATATCGTGTATTTGCGTATCAGTACAAGTACGTGTGCATGTCACATTCATGTCGGGATCATAGTTGGTATTTTCATGCTGCACTTTGTATGTTAAATTTGCAAATACAGTAGTGCTCGATTTGTAATCTTAAGAAATTAAAACCTGCGAAGTATATGGCATGTCTTGTATATTGTGTTCAAGTACTAAATACAGTGCAGCTTTCTCGCTGTTTCCTGTATTTGAAAATGACAAAATGCAGTGTTGGATACCCATTTGTTGTGAATTGAGAGCTACCAAGTCTCGCCGATTCTGCAGGAAACTACCAGAAAAGCGGGAGATTTTCCTCATGCCCTGACAATAGAACACAGAAGCCTCCCTGATCTGGGTACTATTTCCTGATTGTGCTCAGGAATCTCCCTAAGGTTGATGTGGGGAATGTTGGCAGCCCTGTGATGTCATTGATACTTTCAACTAGAGGGAAATCTATTTCTCAGATGAATTGAATTTCCTTCCCCAATTCCTCACTTCCATATTACAAACCTAGCACAATTCGGTGACATCAAAACTGTATTTAGAACATCGTGGGTTTTACACAAAGCTATAAGTGTCATATTTATGGAGAGATCCCAATATCCAAATATCTGTGTGTTGACACTGTCTTATTTACTCAGTGTGTTGTTGAATCGAGAAAATGAATGAAAAATCATATTGATGCAATGCAGCGAAATACATAGCAGCCTGTGTCAATTCTGTGTGCAGCAAAGGTCTAAAGTATTAGTGTGTGCAAAGTTAACAGTAGTGTGGGACAGAAGAGTACATTTTTTGATTTGATTCCAAAACTACTGGTCAGCAACCTAGAACACCTTGAGTTGACCCCCCCCCCCCCCCCCCCCCGCCCACACACACACACACACAACAAAGACAATGCATCATGTGATTGGGTTTGTTTACATACTGTGATATTTCAGTTTTTATTATCACAAGACTTGAAACCAAAACTTTGTGGCTTTCCCATAATTATACACACAGTCTTCAAACTATGGAGGAGAAATTTCACCTGCTGTACCTCATTAAGAGTCAGTTCAGCGTTTTATGCCGCTGCCACGAAGTGGTGGCAGAGGCATTATTCTTTTCTAAAATAGTATTTAGTAAGAGACAAATTTTTTTTTGTAACTTTTGATACAAATTGAAAGTGAATTCTGAAAACATTACATAAAACTGAAAAGGGAAACCGACAGCATACCATAATTATTCATCGATCTTAACTTTGAAGCTCTACTTAAATTCTTCATGAAACAACACCCCCCCCCCCCCCGATCATTGTGCTTGATTATGACTTTGTAATGCATCAACATGTAGATTGTAACACTTCTGCAATTTTGTTGTTACTAAATTTGTAAGGATTTGAGAACTGACAATGGTTCTGCGCACTGGGCGACTCACATGATATGGCCATATAGAACGCGCCACATTGTGTAATAACACAGTCTTGATTATGCTGATTCCAAGCTCCAGAGGATGTGGGAAACTAAGGAATGCCTGGTCTGAATGTATCAAGGCTGACATGAAAATATGCAGCATGACCCACATTGACTCACTAAACAGAGTTTGCATGAAGAGCAAACTAGCTGCCTACTTTCTACCCCAGAACCCGGGACACCTGCAGCAGAAACTAAGATAAGAATCAATTCAATTTGAGTCAAAGAAAAGATCCTTAAGGACCTGGGGCCGTATTCTGAGGTCTTATTAAGTGTCTGATTAGCACTTAATTAGCGAATCGGTATTCTGAGAGCTTAATTAAGTAGGGGGTTTATTAACTACCATGACAACAAGCGTTTTGGCGGGAAAGTCTTAGCGCGTATCAATGTGCGTGCACTCTGAGAGGACTTAATCACAGAGTTAATTACAAATCCTATCGGTATTCTGAGCGTGTAATTAAGTATGAAAGTTAATGGAAAACTTAAAGATACCAAAGAGTGTCATTAACTACTCCGATATCACGAATTGCAGAGTTTTTTCTCGGCCACAACCATGCTTACCGTCTTCGGTAACCGAGGAGCGGTTGAGTCTTGTCATGGTATCCGTAGAATTCAGAGAAAAAAAGAAATATAGGCGATCTTCCGGGAATTTTGTCATTTTATGTGAGCTCTTTGCGTGCGTAGGTGAGGGTTGTAATCAAAGACCGCAGTGTGTGCACGGAGCTCTTGCGTTAGAATTATAGGGGGTGTGTGGAGGAGCGCGCATTGAGGGTATATTTGCGCGCGTGATCATCATTTTGGCTTCTAACAACGCGTCTGATTGGATGGAATAACAATTAGATGGGAGGAACCCAAGATAATTACAGGGGATTTAATCATACCTTAATTATGTCCTCAGAATACCGACTTTGCCCATGATTAAGGGCCTATTAACTTCTCGACTTAATTATGAAGTTAATTACAGACTTAATTACGACCTCAGAATACCACCCCTGGTAGTGTGGGGCTACCATGGAATGGGAAGGCTGGCCTGGCTTGGATATATTGGAAAATCCCCTAAACAAATTGTGTACAGCTTTATCACTGATCTCTATGTAAATTCACACACACACAGCCAGAGAATCTTGACTGGAGTTGACCACTACCGATGAGCGTATGCTTCAATGCACATATTCGCTGACCAGTGCTAATGTACCCCATTGGGCAGCGAATGAATTGGGTCAATCATGAATCCCACCGGGTCATTGAATTTTTAAACTGCATGGGTCATGATAACTTAATCCTGACGTCGTGTGTCAATCCCTCTCTGTGACTACACCTTAGGTACGGGACTGGTATGATCTACTACAAGCAGGAGAAGTTTGCCCTGGCCGAGATGCACTACAGTAAAGCCCTGGCCATCAACCCACAGAGCTCTGTACTACTTGTTCACATCAGCGTGGTGAGTAACAAGCCCACTTCACACTGAAAAAAAAAAGCAACCCTCACAAGCACAGACCAGTTGTATGGCTATTTAAAAAGTATGGAATAATGTCATGCTTATTTTGATAGCTCAAATTAACCCAGAAGTTGAACATGAAATGAGATTCGGGAAGAAAAAGGACACAGCACGCAAATGTAATAAACAGGTTTTGCAATGAGTTTGACCATGAAACACACAAGTAGGAAAAGATTAATGGCTGAAAAATCAAAACGAACTTAAAGTTGACTCCACATACCAAGTAGTATCTGAATGGTTTGTTAACATGTATTTGTCTTGCATCATGCACTGACTAGTTTTGTAGTCATCACCAGAAAGAAAGGAGTACCGTCCCTGACTATGATGTGACTCAACTTTCATGTCTTGCCTCTCCTTACCTACTGTGGCTCTTATCCCTCCCCGTTCCTAATCTTTTATCCAACCCTCATCCTCCCCCTACCTCCACCCTGACCCTCTTCCTCTCCTACCCCGAACTGCTGACCGTGATCCTCTCCCTTCCCCTGACTCATCTTCCCCCTTCCTCGACAACCAACTTTCATCCTCCCCTACCCCACCCCTGACCCTCATCCTCCCCCTACCCCAACACCATACCCTCATCCTCCCTTGAACCTGACCCCCATCCCCCTACCCCACCCCTGACCCTCATCCTCCCCTACTCCCAACCTCCTACTGTCATCCTCCCCTACTCCCAACCCCCTACTGTCATCCTCCCCTACTCCCAACCCCCTACTCTCATCCTCCCCTACCCCCTACCCCGACCCCCTATCTTCATCTTCCTCCAACACTCATCCTCTCCCTACTCCTGTCCACTGACCCTCATTCTCATCCTTCCTCCACCAAACTCTCACCCTCCCCAACCCTCATATTCTTCAAACCTCCTCATACCCTCACCCCAACCCTTGTCCTGCCCCAACCCTTGTCCTTCCCCTACCCTGACCCCTGACCCTATCCAGGTCCAGCATGCCATGCACAAATCCGAGCAGGCGCTAGCGACCCTGGCCAAGGCCATCCGACTGGATGCCAGCAATCCTCTCTGCAGATTCCACCGGGCCTCAATACTCTTTGCAACAGAGAAATACCAGGTATGCTGTTAATATTTGCCAAGAGTGGTTGGTAGGATCTTAATTTTTAATTCCCTCTTCTTTTTTTTTTTGGGGGGGGGGGGGAGAAAGAATTGTTTTCAAGCAGATTGATTGAAGCACCCTTTGTCATGTCAAATTCATTTTGTCAGCTAAACATTAATGAGTGAGAAAAAGGTGACAGCATAAACAAAACAAAACAACAAGAAGTTGTCAGAATTTCAATAATTCAAATTCAATTAACTGTCAAGTCTCTCCTATTGCTTTGAAGAAAGAGAAAGTGCTTGGAAAAGCATCACTTCCATTGTTGAAGGTTAAACATTGCGTCGGTATGGCATTGCTATCACATCTTTATGACCATGTACGGTGCACCCGTTGCATCCCTTAGTCAATGATTCCCTAAGTCTGATGTAGTTGAAACCACCTAGGGTCTTGTGGCACTGGCCACAGCTGTCGTGGGAATCTATGGACATCATGGGCATCACCCTGCTACCGTCGGTGGCATGACATTTGCTCTTGCCACAATTTACTCTGGTCTTATTTTGTCTGTAGACTTAGGATTAGGGTTAGAGTTGTGATAGGGTTTTATGTTTAGTTTGAGTTTGATGTTAGGATTGAGGTTAGGGTTATTTTTGTAGGTAGAATCTATATTTGACTTAGCATGCAGATCTTTCATGGGAGCAATTGTCACGGGAGAAAATTTTATGGAATAGCTAACGTCAACTTCTGCTTTTTCTCTGCCATACCTCCAGGATGCCTTGAAAGAGCTGGAGGAGTTGAAGCAGATGACACCATCAGAATCCCTTGTCTACTTCCTTATAGGAAAGGTGAGCAGTTTACTTTGTGAATATCGAATGTTGATGTATATATATTATTGGTGTTCATGTGTGTGTGTGTGTGTATGTGTGAGTTTGTTTCCGTAATAAAGTTGGTGTTGGTAAGCAAATAATCAACGTTGGTGAAGGTGATGGGACAAACTATCACTTCCGAGGCGATCTGGATGTAGCTATCTTTCCGAAGCGCAGCTGAGGAAAGATAGCGTACACATTCAGATCGCCGAGGAAGTGATAGTTTGTCTCATTGCCTGAAACTAAAATTTGATTATTTGCTTTATATTCCACATCGAGGGTCCTAGAAATTCCCATCTTATTCCACATCTGAAACCGTTTTAGCTGTCTTTAGGTATCCTTAGGGCTTAGGCTACGTGTGCGCGTAGATGACAAAACAATGAAGTTGCTGCGCGCACCGCACGGCACCGAAGTGAAAGTGCGTTGCACTGTGTACTATCAAATGACCTGTACTATCAAGTGACCTAGGTCACATGATAGTCCACAGTGCAACGCACTTTTATTTCGCGCGTACTCATCTTGCGTTATGACTGTGTAGACTGTGTGGAGATCAGCGAAACAAAAGGGACTATCAACATAGAGTGTAACAAACTTTTCTTCTCAGGTGATGTGATGGGCAAAACTACGCTTCATCACATGATCGGCTCTGGACCAATCCTATTGCAACATTCTTAGTATGTGGAATATAATACTAACTAACATTATTTCATCATATGTGCTGATCCACTTGACTGCATTGCCACGCCTTTCTCTGTTGACGCTGCACTGCAGTAGAATTTGTTTATTTCTTATTGACATCCTTCAAATACATTTTAAAGTGTTATTAGTTTCAGGGCATGGTTATGCTCAATGAGAAGAACTGAAACTACAGGACATGTACGTAAGAATAGGGAACTTACAAATCACTTGAGACACCTGCTCTTCAGCTTTAGAAGATTAAATACCTTTTCATGGTAGACATAATTGCAATGTCTTCTTTCTTTACGTTTTTTTTTTTCTTTCTTTTTTGCCTGTCTGTCCCAGGTCTACAAGAAGTTGGGCCAGACCCACCAGGCACTGGCTAACTTCTCCTGGGCCCTGGACCTGGACCCCAAGGGGGCCAACAGTCAGATCAAGGAGGCCCTGGACAAACACTACCTGCCCGAGGATGATGAGCCAGCGGTGACTGCATTGGCTCAGGTGGACTCTACCAGTCAGGGTGAGGACTGGCAGTGAGGATGATTATGGTTATGATGGTGATGGTGATGGTGATGGTGATGGTGATGGTGATGGTGGTGATGGTGATGGTGATGGTGATGGTGATGGTGATGGTGATGGTGATGATGGTGATGGTGATGGTGATGATGGTGATGGTGATGATGGTGATGGTGATGGTAATGGTGGTGGTGGTGGTGGTAGTGGACGGTTATTGTGGTGATGGTGAATATGATAGTGATTATGGTGTTGATGATGGTAATGATAATGATGATAGATGTTATGGGTGTGGTGATGATGGTGATGACAGTGATGATGTTGCTTATAATTGAAATGATGGTGATGGTGATCACATGTTATGAGTGTAGTGATGATGGTCATGATAAATGTTATGGGTATGATGGTTGATGATGATGAAAGACAGATATTAGAATGATGATGGTGATGAAGTTGATCATAATGCTAGTGATAATGTTGATGGTGATGATGATAGTTGTGATAATGATGATTAGCAATAGTGATGAATATTGTGATGGTGATGTTGGTGGCGGGTGATCTTGATGGCGATGGTGTTAACTAATGTTGGTGATAGGGCTGGTAATGATGAGTATGGTTGCGATGTTGGTAATTATGATTAGCCCAATGTTGATTCAGAATAGAGAAGTCCAGATAAGAGAGGGCCTGATAATTGAGGTCAGACTGTATTTGAAAGAAATTTTGTTGTTGTTGGTGGATAACTGGAATGCTTCGGAGAGAATTTATTTTCTTCCTAACCCCATCTTCCATCGTGTTGTTGGCTCTTCCCCTTGCTCAGGCCCTGCGGATGACTCTGACATGCCGGGTGATGTGTCCAGGGACAGTCTCCTGGAGGGAGAGGACATGCAGCTGCAGGCTAACGAGAGTGACGAGAGCTTATGATCCCCGCCCAGCACGTTTTCTCATAGCATGGGACTATTGTGAGCCAAATTAATGACCGACAAAGTGGCCTGCGCAGATCTCCAGTGAGATTGGACTGTCATACATGCTGTTGTTGCACCTGCGTATGGGGAAACTGACTCTGAGTGGTTTCCCAACGTAGTATTCCCTATGTGGGACTGTTACGAAATCTCATTGACGTCATTAGAGTTCTAACCTGTAATTCTCACCAAGAAGTGATCATGGAAACCAACTATCCTTGTAGTGATATCTAGAGAAGAAAAAATACAGCATTTCTTAATGTGATGAAAAAGAAATAACATACTCTACCTTGTAAGCCAATGTTTCAACCAGGTCTTGATGTAGACTGTACTGCAGAATGAATTACTTTACTTATTTAAGTCAGGTCCATGGTTATTTTGTCAGCTTGAAAGACTTTGCCAAAAAGAAGATTGTGTTGTGCTTTGGACCCGAGGGGCAAGGATATCTCAGTTTTAGGTCCTCATTCATTCATGTTATGTGTTGGTCCACTTTCAATTCATGTGTCTGTGGTGCGTGTGTGTGTGTGAGTCTTTGTGCATTTATTGACTCTTTGTCTGCCATGTTGGCATGCCCGACTCGGTTGACAGCTTGTCAACTTCGTCTATTTTGCTCAAATGCACAACCACGCACAACCTGCTTGATAAATTCCACCATGCCACCCTACACTGACAGCATCACAGCTGTAGCTTTGTTATTAGATTTTTATCACAGCAAAGCTTGCAATTTTCTCTACTTTTTGTCTGTACTGCATTTCTGGCATAAATGCTTCTATAAAAAGTTTCATGGTGTAAAAACAAACAAACAAACAAACAAACAAACAACCCAAAACAACATCAACACCCAGAATGTTTTGCAAAAGTGCTCATGCATTAAGGTCTTAGAATAATGTGGCACACAGGGGGTTTACACCATGGCACAAAAGAATTAGTGCCTTACAAAAGGAACTGCAGTGGATAAAAGGGCATCGTCACAGCCACAACATACCTACCCTGCAGGGACCTTTCTCTGTTGTTGTAGAAATCCAGTACACTGAGTCACTTACATATTATGTATAATGTGGCTTTCGCAATGGGCTTGGGGGGATGGGGGTGGGACGGGGGTCGTTTGGGAGTGGGGATAAAGATGGCTGCATGCTGTGAATGTAATGCTGCTCGGTCTCCCCAATTCTGCAGAAGACTTCCTAAAAAACTGAACTTCCTCTTTGTGCCTCGGCAGTAGACTACAAAAACCTCTTGCATTCAGATTTTATTATTTCATGCCTGTTGAGTTGCATGTTTTGTGCAAGCATCTTCCTGATTTGCTCTTTGGAATCTTACCTGATATTGCTGTGGGAACGTTGATAGCCCTGTGAAGGTAACAGTGTATACCCAATAAGATCAGTTATATCAAAATCTTGTTCTTCACATGGCCTTGTAAGTGTAAACTCCAAAGCCTTACAAATACGTGTGCAACTCGCTTAGTGTGCACAAGCCAAACCTATTGAAACATCTCTCAAAAGTTTGGGCTAGTACAGATGCTGCTTATTACAAGAAGTGGAAAAGCCTGTTTATGACCATCGAAGCATGTGTACCAGAACAATGATCTGTGTGACCGTTGTGTGCATTGCATCAAAGGGGGAATAGACAACTCCATTGTCATTTCATTGTGCATAATTTGAATGCCCGTCTCCTTCAAAAAGACACACATTTGTATGAGCCCGTTTGATAACAGAGATATAACATCAGTGCTTTCCTTCCATTTATCCTTGTAGGGGTAATATGTAATGCAACTTTTACTTGAATATGTTGAAAAAAGCCCCCACAGCAAATCAAAACAAGACAGAACAAACTATGCAGCTCACCTCTGACCCACAAACTTTTACAGGTACAACAGTAGTAGTAGATTTACTCACTCGGAGAATGCCCTTACCTGAAAAATCGACCTTACCAAGCCAATTGACATTCTGCAGCTGTTTAGAAATTATCAATCTGCAAAGCAAACACATTACAGTCTAACAAACAAAGATGTTTCATGACTCTCCATTAATAGACCATGCAAATATCTGTGGCATAGGTTATTTATGAGTTCACACTTGGTTTGATATTATTGTATTCTTCATGAACTTACAATAAATATGGATTTGTGTGCTTGTGTAACATGTAGGCATAGCATTCACTTTACGTGGGATTATCAAATTGCTGCAAATTTCATTACACATGGCTTCTCAACACAATGCCATGATTTTTGTTTTGTTTGGGTTTGTTTTTGGCACCATTTGCATCATGTGTGTCTATTTGAATTCAGTTAGGCCTAATCAAGTATGTGATATTTTCCTTGCCTTCTACTCAGAAAAAAAAAGAACTCTTTATTTCATGTCAGTAGGCTTTGACTTAATGAATAGATTATTTAGTTGCAGTTGAAATGATAGATGAACTTGTAACAATACCAGTTCATACTTTTTTGACAAAACCTTGTGAAAGACAAGTACATTACTAATACAGTCCGACCTCTCCTATGCGGCCTCCCTTTATTTGGATGTCTCTATTATCCGGATGCGATCTCGGCGCGATGGTTTTTGTTTTTGTTTTCCATTCTGATAATCACGGGGAAACTTGGAGATTTCAAACTCAAACAAAATTCCTATACACAAACTCACATGAATCACATATTATTCCCAACATAATTAACATACATTAACATCTAAGTTTCAACTAAATAACATGCATTCAGACGTATACACTACCCCTACTGAGCACCGCAAGAACATGGACAGAAACATTTTCATTAAATCAGGGTACGGTACAGGCGATCGTTCATTGACCACATTATCAGAAATTCTGAAAGCAGACCAGCTGACGAGAACGTGACATATTCACGTAAAACTGAATAATACCTGTGCATGTAGCTACCATTGGGTATGTATGTAGGTGTGTGTATTAAACATTAAGTCTCTCGTATCCGGCCAAATCCCTTAACCGGATGAGCGCCGGTCCCGACATGTCTGGATAGGAGAGGTCGGACTGTACAGATATTGAGGTTTTGCACACAAAATAATCTTTATTTGGCATGTAAAGCAGGTTTAAGGAATCTAGTGATGAGCTGAGTTGTGGAGTGCTCCGTGAATAGATTAAAAGCAAAGTTGGGTTGGAGGAAGTCTACATGTATGTTATGCTGATGCAAAGCAGAGAATGTTGCAATTATGTTGCCACCGATATCCTCAAAAGTTTTGCTCTTAATAGCAATATGTCACAATACAACATAAAGTTAATGATATCTGTCACTACTCTGTTGTGCAACCAAACAAGAGCACCGTTTATGCCCGTCCATAATTGTATTGTGAAGCAGAGTTTGTTATGGCTGAAATAGAGCCCAGAGTATCATCACCAGTTAAATCCTGCACCTAAAGCATATGCCGTACCACTTATCTGGTATTCCTCAAAATGATAGAGAAATACTTCCAGAGGTGTTTATTTGTTTATGGTTTATTTCTTTCTTATTTTCTTTTTTTCCGAAGTCAATTTTGACATGCCTCTGACATTGGCAATATTGAAGTGCATTGATGAATTTTAGATTACATAACTCGAGGAAGACCATGTCTGAATGATAATTTGGAAGTGGAACCGAAAACAGTGATGAAGGCTAGGAGAATACAATTCTATATTCGTTTGTGTGTATGAATGCGGATTGATGGTGCATATATAGTATAGTATGGTATGCGATTGATAAAATGTCTAAGAAACATATTTCATAATTATCATGTCGTGTTTGACAAGAGACTAATAATATTGTAGCTGCGTTAAAAGAGTGACAGTGTTGAAACTGCCATGGAGTATATATGCATTATTATGTACATGCGAAATGAATAAACAAAATGGAACCAGAAATTGAACTTGCTACAATGTACAACTTCTAATGTCTTGTGTATTGGTTGATGTTTTTCTTGCTATCAGACGTTTTGGGCATTTTTTTTTTTTTTTAGATTAATCGAATCCATTCTGCCAAGCTTACACTGTCTTCCTGGCATTGATGGAAAGCCTGTGTCATCGCAATTTTGATGAAACAAGGGTTGAGGCTACCCTTGAAAAGGCGCATACACTATGAATTTATGAATTCAGTGGACTCTTGCTATAACAAAATCATTGGCACCAGTGAAATCACTTTTTCCTTTCAAATTTCTTTATTCAGGGTTTAAAATGATTAAAATACATGTACATGTGCAAAGAAACTTTGAACTATAGGGCAAGAAAACACTATCCTACAATGAAGTTTGTAATATCAGAGTTCTTTGTTATGAGAGTCCATTTTCATAATGAGATGCAGCTCGGAGTTCAAATCCCATACTTCTACGTGTATACATGTATAGGTAACCCGTTTGTGCGCTATGTGCGATGACATTTTGTCCTGGTTTTCTAGAAGGGGTTGATTCATTAGCTAATAGCAGTTAGTTTGTGATAATGTGGTTGGTACGTGTGCATTTCTATACCACTCAACTGAAAATTCCATCCTGAAGCTGTGATGCTTTGTACGAAAACAGATAACTCAGAGACACAATCCGTGAATTTTTTTTTTTTTTTTTTTTGGGGGGGGGGGGGAAATCGGACACAAAAAAGTTACGAATTGTAACAGTTTGGAGAGTAAGACAAACTGGCCACTCTAGGGGATCTAGGTGTTGAGCGGCTCTCAATTTGTATTGAGCACTAATTTCAATTTTTATGAAGTATTTGATGGCAGATAATCTTTCCACTGAGGCAGTCACTCAAAAGTTCCACTTTCATCATACACCATGAAAAGGCCTGAAGGAAGATTTTCCTGGGTGAAAAATGAGAATTGGGTTATTTTTGTTTTTGTTTTTTTTTTGTTTTTTTTGTTTTTTTTGTACAGACCAAATGGAGAGCTGCTCAACAACAACATTACACAGAGCTGCCACTTTGTCTCACTCTGTAAACGTTTACAGTTCATAACTTTTTTTTTTCATGTGTCTGAATTTTTTCCCCAAAATTTTCATTGATCTACTTCCCTGATTTTGTTTATATTTTTGTTTTCTTACAAAGCAATGTAATATCAGGATGAAATTTCCCTTGAATATTGTGTTTCTTAACCGCTGACACACAGTGTTGTATAGCATTAACGAAATAGAGGTAGGGCCTAACGGACAGTAATAACACAGGTAAGATTAAAAATAATTTATATATTTGTGATACACGCACATATATATATATATATATATATATATATATATATATGTGTGTGTGTGTGTGTGTGTGTGTGTGTGTGTGTGTGTGAAGAAAATGAAAGGGGAGGGGGGGGGGGGGTGGGGAGAGATTGAATTCATGAGGGTAGTATAGGCTACATGCATCAAAACTGCTTGGATATAAACCATACGTTTGTGGGATCCGAACACAGCTATAATCGTATTATGAATAGCTTTGCTGCAAGGATAGTCCTTTAGACGAAATTGCACACACACAAAAAAAAACCTAAAATGGTCGTCATCAAAGCAAGCGGTCCCCGTAACTCACTTGAATTACTGATCAACAGGATGTGATCTGTCTTAGTTACATGATTTATGACGTAGTGTTTGCTAAGGACTGGATGTGAACTTTGGAGTATACCAGTATAGGATGCTCTCGTTTAAAAAAGAAGAAAAGACAACCTGAAATGGTCTTAGATTTTTTTTTTTTTTTTAAATGAAAGAAAGATTGTTTGGCGAAAGTCATCTAAACCATTTCGTACGAGAACTGGGAAGTGACATGTTTAAATTACGTGGGAAATTACTATAGATCGGGCAATGGATCAATGTCGGAGCCTATTCAGGGGTCACGTGGTCACTACGGGAAAATACCTTACGACAGAGAAGGGATCTACGTCAAAGGTCACATGGTCGCACAGCAAATCACAATAAACACAAGGTCAGTAGTATCACAGAATATCAAACGCATGAAAATTTGAAAATGGAGTCGCTGTAAGCTACACCTTTTCAAATTAGCAATTGCTTTATGATTTACCTGCAAGGGCAAGCAAAAGCGATATGAATATAAAACATACAGTATACATATATATATATATATATATATATATATATATATATACACACACACACACACACACACATATATATATATATATAATGTGTGTGTGCGTGCGTGTGTGTGCACTTGTGTGTGTGTGTGTGTGTGCGTGTGTGTGTGTGTGAGTGTGTGTACATTGCACTTTTATCATTATTGACATAACGGTTTAAACCACTGCTACCTATGTGTTAAAGTTTGAACGAAATTTCAACCGGATCTGATTGCAAAATATTTGCTCTCAAAATAGAGAATAGCAGCAACCTACAGCATGTATAGGATGTGTCGAATTTCAGCACAAACTTGGCAGCTCAGGGATTATTAGTGGGCAAGGAAGTTACTGCGACTTATAGAAACAGATTACTCTCAATCAAACAACCAATGAACGGTATACTTACTTCTACTTTTTTCTTCTTTCTTTTTTAAGGTGAAGGCACTTTTATTTCCTTCCCTGTTCTCCAATGTCTTTAAAGAATGCTCCGGTTGAACACAGGGGAAAGGCATGTTTGGTATCTTTCAAAATATAATGCTTCAATTAATAAAGACTGATTCTCGAGTTGTTTCTTTTTTTCAGGTTCTTCATCATGAAAATGAAAAATGAACATTATGTATCCTTATTATATTCACTATGCAGCGTGTACGAGGAAACTACTCGTGATAATCTGCGATTACAGGAACAACTGTCATGCATATACCAAAGATGCTAATTTTTTGACGCATACACAGGGATTTCAAAATAATTAAAAGTTTTATACATAAGCCTAATCATGAAGCAGTGATATAAACAGTTAATCAACAATCCAGACAGTCAAATTGCCATGTTCTCAAGGGAGAGAGAGAAAAAAAACACTGTTTTAATTCTCATCCCAGTTGATTTACAAAGTAATTGTCTATCCTCCGTTAAATTTCCTACCACAAATACTTTGAAATAAGTTATTCATTTTGCCTTTGCCATATAACAATGTATATTTGATGTTAACATCGATGAATGTGTGTGATGTTTCGGGTTTTTTTTTTTTTTTTTGGTGTTTTTGTTTTTTTTTTTGTAAATATTACTTCTTTGCTTTGAAAGTAAACACACAGACACAAACACGCACACATACACAAGCACAATGACAAGCATTGCAATATCCTACGTGTTTACCTAATTAATCCTGTATGCATGTTTCGGGATAATCATTGATCATTACTTATGTTTCCTGTGTTCAATATCACATGTTGTAGCCTTTTGTAGGGGCCGTGTATAGAGAAGAGAGATTCAGGACTGTGTATAAAGGTAACTGATTCAACGTCTGATCAGTTCAGAACGCCATTATTCATTGGACTTTACACCCTCATACAAAATCGCGAGAGCAGAAAGCTGGCGAAGTCGTATTGTTGCCACATTCGTAATACATTGTCTGCTGGCAATAGTTATTGTTAGTGCTTCTCATGGCCAGCGCAGAATGAATAAAGACGCCTTTACATTAAATCCCTCTCATGTGTAGTTTACCCCCCCCCCCCCCACCACACACACACAAAGAAAGATAGAAATAAGAATAACAGACGAACTAGTAGATCCTCTGAGTCTAATCGATTCATGAAGATGGTAAAGATAAACCGTTGCGAAGCCGTTTTGTCGATTGCAGTTATGAACTCTCGTGGGCGAACAAATGAAAAAAGAAAGAATGAAAGAAAACGAAACAAAAAGTCAACAATCTAACTTTGGTTGTGTGATCATAGCATTTCTGTTTGCAAGTCCTGGTTAAATATCTACTAGCCGTTGACCAGTTTGCAAGTTACAGTGGTATGAATCACAACTCTACAAGTTTCCGTGTTTATTAGTGGACATGGATTACCAAGGGAATTCCTACTTTTGAAGTCTTGCTCCCCCTCTCCCTTTTCTCCCTTAGAAATAGTTGGGCTTTTTTTTTGAAAATAAGACTTCAAAAGTTTTATCCAGCCTTATATCCGTATAACATTTACACGGTTATCACTGCATTTTTTTCCTTTTAAGATGGGGTTTCTGGTAAGACTTCAAAAGGTTTTTCCAACCCATCTATAACATTTATACGATATCACAGCACTGTATTTCCCCCTTTGAAATACGTGTTTTGTTTTGTTTTTTCCATGGTAAGACTTCGAAAGTGTTTACGGACCTATATCCGTGACATTTACATGATTACCACTGCATTTATCCCCTTCGAGTCTTCTGGCTTTAAGACTTCAAAAGTTTTGTCCAACCTATCTGTAACAATGCATGATTAAAACTGCGTTTCTTTACTTAAAAGGTAAATTCAAATTTACAAATCTTGGGGGGGGGGGGGGAGGGGGAGGAGTGAAGTTAAGATATGTCCAAAACAGGAATGTGTAAGCGTTTCTTTGAGTGAAGACTGTTTTTTTTTAAACCATTAAAGGGGATGGCTAGTAACTGATCAGTGGGAATCAGTGGGAATGCTGAGGGATGATTGTTCCAATCCTTGTGGGATTCATTTAAGAGTACATTATATATCTACTGTTGTGTGAAAATCATTTGCTTCAGAACGGTCTCATATTCAAGTAATGTGCAGATTAATGCCCCGTCACTGACCAGGCACGCTAACCTGGAAACATTAAACTGCACATTACTTGAATATGAGACCATTCTGAAGCAAATGATGTTCACACAACAATAGATAGGCCTATATAATGTACTCTTAAATGAATCCCACAAGGACTGGAACAATCATCCTCCAGCATTCCCACTGATTCCCACTGATCAGTTACTAGCCATCCCCTTTAAAGAGCTGATTTGTTACTTTTCACACTGGCCTGACAGTTACACAACAAATTTATCAAGAGGGGTATTCTTGTTTGTTTGTTTTTTATTCTTACATAGTCAATAGAAATCCCCTTCATTTGCTAGAAAAACTGCAAAAAATATCACCCTGCCTATAATGATGCTGGCGAGTCCGCGTTTGTGATACAAAATATTTTTCGCTCGGCGTATGCGAAGTGACCGATCGAGCGGAATGACGAAAATGAATGAATTAAGTAAGGGGGAAGTCCCTTCCCCCTGTGTCGATTGCTTCACCACACTAGGCTCCACTGAACGAGGGCTGTGGTCCGTGACGCGAAAAGAACAGATGCTTTCGTCTCGATGTATGTGTGACCAACGCAACCGGGCTGTGTACAGAAACAATTCAGGAAGTTCAACAGCCAAAATGTCTTAGTTGAGCACTCCACCTCCCCCCCCCCCCCCCCCCCCCCTCCCCATCCCGGTTGCGTGAAACCAATATTGCGCTAGCTCCTTTGAAATTGCAGCTAGCAGTGCCGATGTTCACCACAAGCAAGCTGCAGATATTTCTCCACGCACAATCACCAGAAAGGATCGGCCGTTGGTGCACGTTGATTGGGGTAAGTCCACGACATTTCCTCTTCATGTGGAAATGTGCGTTTATGTCACACATTGTCACTGCCTTCTGGTACATCGTGATATACCCGGAGTGATAGCTAAAGGCCTATTATACTCAGACAACTAGCTGCAAGAACTGTTGTCGACCCCCAGAATTGGATGCACTGTATTACTGTATTATGGTCGTATAGCTATTCGTTTTTGAGAGTCCTTCTCCCACTGTGGAATATCAACAACTCTGTTGACTTCCCAGAAAACAAGACTCATATATACGTGTTATATATCAATATATATATATATATATATATATATATATATATATATATCAATATATCAATATCAATATATATATATATATATATATATATATATATATATATATATCAATATATCAATATCAATATATATATATATATATATATATATATATATATATATATATATATATAAAGATCAAGAACAAAACTGATGGAACCAAGTTTATGCTGTATTCACCAACACTTTATTTTCCGCACACAAATTTTCGAGCGATTCGCTCTTTCTCAAGTGTTAAAAGAGCGAATCGCTCGAAAATTTGTGTGTGGGAATAAATTGTTGGTGAACTTTGTTCCAGTTTTGTTATCTATCTTATTATCACGCCAACACGTGGACAAGCTATTCAATATATTAGCTGGACTATGTATACATATACATATATTCCAGCTAATAAAACTTGAAGCTTTTTTTTCCCATGATGAATAGACCACCCTTGAATTTTCATATTTGGAAAATGTCTATAAGAGGTTTTTTAGTTTTCATGATAGACCTTGGGATATAGGAATGCTTGTCATGGCAGATTGTAGTTTGTTTGCAATCATCCAGGATTTATATTCAGACTCGGTAGTAGAAAGAACCAAACATCTTATATACCGTATGTAAAAAAAAAAAAAATACAACGGTACCCTCCGCAACGATAGCTTTAAAATAGTGAATCAATCCAAATACAATTTCAGGGTATGAAACTTCAACTCATTGCCCACATCTTACAGAAAACCCCATTCGATTTGCTTCAGTGGTCAAAGAGAAAGGAGGAATTTTGTAGAGCATGTCAAAAATCTCTTCCTTCCAAGTTCTGTCTATTGTGTTCACACATTAATTTGCACTTCGAAGAGCATCCAAGTGCTAAACTTGGAAGAATCAGACTCACAACATGCTTTACAACAATCCACATTTCTCTGTGACCGCTTATCCAAACTGAATGGGGCTTTCTGCAAAATAGAGCTAAGATGTTATTATTTTAAGACCCTGAAGTAGCATTTAGACGGTTAATCATATTGGTGTTATCAATCAAAATGTTATCAATCAAAAGTGGATTGTATTTTTTTGGGGACATACTGTATACGAACGAGAAAACTGAATTACGAAATAGCAGTCAAGGAAATAAATAACTTTGTGGGTTAGAAATAGGCAACAACTCGGGGCCTTTAAAAAGCATAACCAAGCGGGAATTCATATTTCGGTTTCATTGACGTTGAAGCATCACGCTGTAAACCCTTCCTGTTATATGTATATTTTTAATTCCTATTTACATATTTTGATGGGGAGCTTCAAAGAATGCTACCAGTAACACACACACACACACACACACACACACACACACACACACACACACACACATGTATTATATATATTGTATATCATACATGTATTGCAACAGTAGGTGATGATACTATTCACTCAAGCTCATAGGTCCTTTATTAATTATTCCCTGTACACTGTAATAAATATAGGTTCAACTTTGCATAAAACCACATCTTTTATAGTCTTTTTTCACCAAATAATATAGGACTTTGCTATCTGATCGACTGCACAGATATCAGATTAACCTTCTGTAGGAAAAAAAAAACCAAACATATTCCTTTGAAGAGAAACAATAACCCTGATCAAATTATAAGCGCAATAAATGAATTAGGAATATTCTCCGCCGTGGTAAAATGGTCACATGTGGTTGTGTGACAAAGGCCACGGCCACAGATTCTCCCAATCCACTATTTTTTATCTATCTATCTATCTATCTATATATGTATTCGCCCCCATTCTTCTTCTGGGGGGCGTTTCATCAACGAGTTCGTCGGAGGTTTTCACCGACAAATTTGCTATCAGCCAATTAGACGCAAGGATTTCAGTAGCTTTTATCAGTTGTCAGTGTAAATCACTGACAAAAAGTTTCATGAAACGGTCCCCTGATGATCATCCACATTTCAAAATTCAGAAATCGATAAAGACGATTCCATGAATTCCAGGTTCATGACACAAGGGAAAAATAATGATAGTACACAACAAGTGAGTTTTGCTATTGGTAAGGTCTATAGGGGGCCTACGGGTAAGCAGAAACATGATTACGGGTGATTCAAAATCATTCAAGGTATATACTTCTTCCCTACTTAAAGTGCCATTTGTACCATGTTCAAACATTATGGTAGACATAAACAATTAGAAACGTTAATTAAAGGCATTATTTACCATTTGCAGATAAAACAAAAATCCAGCTTTAGTGCTTCAAAATAGTTCCGAAATTTGAGTTAGGGATAGACACAACCAATGTAAAATGTTACTCACTATAATCAACATTAAGTATTATAATATACAAAATGTGAACAGTAGTTATGATAAAATTGTTTTTATACTAAACCGTTACAGTTATAGTTTATCGAGAAAAATAGTGATATCTCTCTATTTATATTTTGCGCTTTATTGCGAAATTATTAAAATATGGCAAACTTTAAAATTTCGTCACTTTTTAACTTCAGGTTCTGATGAAACCCTATACATCCTGACATCTTCGTTCGGCTGAACAGTGTATGAAATTACAATTTGAATACAATGAAACGCCAACATTAATGTCGTTAATTCATATATACGTTTTAAATTTACGTCTTTTATTATTACTATTATCAGTGCTGTTTTCAATATCGTTATCATTTTATTCAGCTATATGCTTTGCCAAATTGGGGTATCTTTAAGCCTTCTGTCACTCTTCAAGCATAGTAAGTAACATTGACATACTATTATACAGCCCCTTCTACATGAATCTAAAATTGCTAGTCTTTCCCGACATAACAACAACATTGCCAGATGCTGCCTTCATTTTGTTTGTACTGTTGCAAATTGTTCACTGTAGGGTTTATGTTCAGGTGAGAAAACGGGAGAAACAGCCGTGAATTGTGATATAATATGAAAGTGGCTTATTTCAGCTCCTAAAACCCAATTCACGTTTGAGTTGCCTGAAATAGACAGAGTAACTTTGAAAACAGAAGGAAGTAGCTTCATCAAAGTCTAACCTAAGAGAAGGAAGGTATATGGAGTGTTGAAGTCTCACGTGATTGTTGTCAGTGACAATGAAAGTGACATCAATAGTAATGCTATATTAAACTTAAATGAAGTAATGATGCCATGGCCTCGAAATCCCGAAGTTAATACCCACTTATTTCTCTTAATTTTGCCCTTTTGAAATAGAATCAAAAAAGGAAAACTTGATTTCATCGAGTGTTATATTGCACAATCCATCTATGATGGACTTTTAGAGGACAAGGGTTGTTGCTGCTGTAATATCAACCGACATATTTTAATGTTTGGTTTTTTTTCTGTTCGCACGAACCAATGGGGAAGCTGTGAGTTGGTGACATCATCATCATCTCATCTCATTTGCATTTTGTGCTTGCTACGAAAACTCCTATTCGGCGAACAATGTGTGCTTTAGAATTCTTACAACTTTTTTAATTGCGTGTCCGATTTTCTTGAATTAAGAAAGCTTTCTATTATCTTAATTATATTCTATATAGGAAAGTCAACGTGGACAAGGCGAAGTATTGCTCTTTAATTTTTTACCGCTTTAAAAACGGAACAACAGATGGGGTTTTCTTCAGAGCACCCGAACTCTCAATTTCGCAACGCGACATGATGGAAGCGAAACCACATTACACGTTATGGGATATACGTATATATACGAGGCCATAAAGAGATCTTGCCTCTTTAGAGACCATGTTTCGAATGATTCCGTTTCAACATCGCTCTAATAGACCAATTACTGCAGGACTGATGGAAAGTTACTAGGTTTTGTCAATGTTATCTGAATATGCGTGGTGGAGATTAGTTTCCTCCACCATCCTAATAAGTTTCATACATTCCCCGATAAACATCTCTACTAGAAAAAACACAGTGTCTCACAGTGTGTTCACAACGTGTTAGCATAGTTGACTATGTGAAAACGCTCATCTTTAACAGTGTGAAGATGATTTCACACTATGGTGTAGTTTTTCACAGAGTGTAATATTCTGTTCCACACTGTGAATTGATGATTCCCACTGTGTTCACATTGTTAAAACGCTGGAATTTAACAGTGTGAAGAGATTTCACACTGTGTTCACAATGTGTTTACACTGTTTCACATTGCGTTTCACACTGTGGGACACTGTGTTCTTTCCACGGTTATCATACAAGGAAAAAAACACACGAATAAAGCCCCACAAACAAATCAGAGAAAGCCTTAAGAACCTCTAGATGTCTTTATGATGAGAACAAAGCTAATCGCATATGCAAATATTTTGAGGCAATGGTATGGCTTTCCAAGTTTCCTATCGTTTTGTGCATAAAAGCTCTGGATCAAACCAACAGCCGGTAGAAAAGCAAACACAACATCCTTCTTGAAGAAGAAACAATTGCTGGACCATTACTTACTCTAGGATGATTCGGTCCTGAAAGAAATATGAATTTTCTCCTTTTGAATTTATCTAAAGAACGCAAGATTCATGAGCATGCCGAAAGGAGAACTTTAAGGGATGACGTCATAAGCTAATCTGATTTGCATATGCATTCATTGTTGGCAGAGTGTAACGAAATTGCATTGTATTCTATTCTAAAATTCTAAAAAGAAGCGAATTCGATTCATTCATTTGTTAACTTATATCAATCCCCTAACCGCTTGCCTAAAGAGGAATTCCAGTCCAGTTATAAGTTAGTCCGATAAAAAAGAGTCAAATTTTACGAGTACAACAAGTGACAGTTTGATGAAAATAGGACAAGTATTAGTGAAGTTATGAAATTATGCGGTTTCCCAAATTTATGCAGAACATTTCTCGTACAGTTGATATATATAATATGCTAATGAGTGAGTTGTTGATGTCATCACCTTGGAATTTTCCATTGACTGTGTACAACAGAATGACGAACAATTACTGTTTCTGTTGTCAAAGTGTAAAACATGGTGCTATTCCTGGCTGAATAACTTCAGATTAAGGATCAGATAGATATATCAGGATATGAGACTGGGACGTAATTGCTTTTGAATGAAAAACTTGAAATTTCAAATTGTTCTTTTGAATTTCTTTTCTGATCACCACCTCACTATTTGCATATTCATATTGACTGTTCAAGAACTGTTTCCTTAAAAAAGAAATAGCGAAACTTCAAAATGTTCTTGACTTAAATATTTTTCATTTTATTTCATTTCATTGTTGTGCTAAGAAAACTTCTTTTCGGATTAACTTTCAACTGCAATGGGCGTTTCTCCTATGGATACGAAGACGTAAATTCGAATGCGACAGTGCACTTTTTAAGTGACTGTAATGTATGATAATTTTATGATGATTATGATAAGGATTACACTTACATGTATGCATCGTGCATGTTATGTGCAATCTAAAAACAGATTGATGTTTCAATGATTCGTTTTACAAAATTTAGTTCAGTCAACTTCGAAATCATACATACTTCAATTATAAGAACATTCTTACAAAAGCTCTTCGAATAAAAAAAGAGGAGATATTACACAAATCAACTTGATGACATGAAAAATACATGGAGAGTTATTAAAGACGCATTGAATATACCTGAAAATATTTCTAAGATTTCAGAAATAAGATAGGGTAATGTTTTCAGTGAGAAGTCAATTGATAGCTGAAACTTTTCATGTGTATTTCTCTTCAGTTGGTAAAAATTTAGCGCGAAATGTTCAACCGACGCGAAAAATATTTAGTGACTTCTTAGGTGCGCCTAACCGCAATTCAATATTTTTTTTTGTATCAACTCATAGAGAAGAAGTGTTTAAGATTGTATGTGATCTTCATGATAAGAAAAGTGCTGGTTTTGATGGCATGGATAACTATTTACTAAAAAGTATTATTGCTTATGTTGTCGATCCCCTTGTTCATATCTTTAATTTACCTATCTCTACTGGTGTGGTACCTGACAATTGTTCAAGTTGTTCTAGTGTTTAAAAAGGGATGTAAAAGTGATGTTAACAAATATCGGCCCATTTCATTACTCACAAGTATGTCAAAGGTTCTAGAAAGAATTATATGTATTAGATTTTGTCAAGCAAGCCAGGTATTTACTGATTCACAATTTTGTTTTCGTGAAAACCATAGCACATCACATGCTTTACTTTCGTTTGTTATAGAAAAAGCAACACAAGCATTAGATAGGTTTTGTCATATGGTATTAGGTATCTTCCTGGACTTCTCCAAGGCCTTTGACACCATCAACCATGAAATACTACTCAGGAAATTATTTCATTGTGGAATTCGTGGAAAGGAGCTACCTATCTAACAGAAAACAATTTGTGGCTTTTAAAAACATAAACTCTCAAACGTTAGATATAGATTGGTCTTCCACAAGGCAGTCTGCTTGGCCCACTCCTTTTTATGATTTATATTAACGATTTTCACAGATCTTGTGATTGATGATTCTGATCTGTTTTTCGCTCACCCTAATCTTCATATTCTCCTCCGTACCCTGAACTCAGAATTAATAGAAGTTTCACATTGGATTAAGGCCAATAGACTTTCTCTTAATACCACTAAATCTAGATTTACAATTTTTTGTAATGCATTAGAAATATTGCCTGGTAATATGTTTATTGATAATATTTCTCTTGAGCAAGTTAATAGAATAGCATTTCTTGGTATTTATGTGGATAACAAACTTGCATGGAAAGCTCATGTTAATGTTATCTGTAAAACAATTTCACGTAGTGTAGGTGTAATCGATAGACTTGAATATTATGTTACCATCTTCCACATTAATTATGCTTTACTCTATTTTGATTTTCCCGTATTTGAATTATGGAATGTTATTGTGGAGCAACACACTTCAATTTCTTTTAGAAAAAAAAATATTACTTCAAAAAAAGTCATTGAGAATAATTTTCAACTTAAATCCTCGTGCTCATAAAGAGAATTTGTTTTGATATAATAAATTGTTAAAGGTAAATGATTTGAATTATATTTATTTCAGCTGGGACAATTTATGTTTGAATACAATAATATCAGTCTACAACAAATATTTGATCAAATTTTTCGTCGCAACAATACGGTTCACAATATTATCCCACTTGACGTTCCAGTAAATATCATATACCATTATTAAGAACAATTCTTGCCCAAAACACATTCGTTTTCACTGGCCCGAGAGTCTGGAACAGCATTGACAACACTCTTAAAGATGCTCTGACTTTTCCTTCTTTTAAATCAAAGCTGAAAAAATATTTTGTCTTCCTCACTAAAACAAACAAATAGATTATCAGATAATAAGTATTTTTTAAATATGAAGAGTTTGTGTTTCATTATTTGGCTTTTTTTTTTTGGAATTTCAAGTTTCTACCCATGCCATGGCGACTTTTCGTAAAAACCTGTATTTGTTTTTGCTTCCCTTTCTTCCTTTGTTATGCCTATCTTTAGTTTGTTTTCCTGCCTGTTCCGTCCTTGCTTTTGTTCTTGTCCTTGTCGTAGTCCTTTCTTTCCGTCTGTTTCGCTGACGTCATGATATCAAAATTTTCATACATGGAATCCATGACGGATCTTGAGATGCCCTGATCTCCCGGAGTAATTCACAAAAATTACAAGCTTTGCTTCTCTTGTGAATTCCTCTTTTCAATATACAGTTCAAAAATTAAATTTTATTTGCTTACTTGTTTATTTATTGAAATACAAAGTTGATATCATTATAGTTGTGTCCACATTTTGTTGAAACTTGCGTTATTCGAAATTCTCTAAAATAATTTGTTCTCTAGTATACTACTCTGTTTATGGAAATAAAATCATCTGAATTTGAATTTAAATTTGAAATCCAGAGAAGAGCCTTTGTCTTACGTGAATAAGAAAATAAAAACGTACACAACAGGCCTACAATATATGAATATTTACTAAGATATTCCCATTAAGTTCAGAGCACTTGCAAAATTGCACAAATTGAAACTATAATAAATGAAAACAATTTTCAGGAAGCTTCAGTTTATGATTTGGATATCACACAACATGTTTATATCGGCCAAAATAATATCTTTACTGAGCTGTATGGAGACTGGATTTAACAAGAAATACCCTTTCTGAGCTGTAGTTTGTCAGATGAAAATAATGTTAATATCCATCTGAGGTAGTATTTTCATTGGACTTTAGATATCTAGGTTTTCGACTCGTGCAAACTAATGTCGATTTAGGCGAGGTTGAGTGTTGCTGACTGGCCGAGTGAACTTCAGTCATTTATTTTGAGCCTACTCCCGCAATTTGTGCAGAGGACGCCGCTACGTGGGGCTTAGTATTCGCGTCTGACTCCCAACGAAGCATTTCGCTTTTGTGTGTCCCAGCTCATAACGCGCGGGTATTTCCTCTATCAACGAGAACTAAACAAGGGAAATTTCACAATGCATGGACCTTGCAGAACTCGTGATTTGCCCTGCATTCAATAGGATGTACACACACGTTCGGTACGGTCATGCAGCACTTTTAAAACACAGATCTTTTCCCCGCATATAAAGGTGAAATCAGAAAGCAAACAAATAAACATTAGATAATATCAGAACCACGGAGTTCGTTAAAACTCGATTCGACTTCCTTTCCTCAAGTGTCCATGTGTATTATGGATTTTAGCTCCCTGGGCCCTGTTTCATAAAGCTGTTCGTAAGGTTACGTACAACTTACGAGCGACTGGTGATCAGTTCGATGTACTACACTGTAAAAAATTGCTGTAAAAATTACAGTAATTTTTGACGGTAAAATGCTGTAGGAGCGATTTTACAGCAATTTGCCGTATTTTTAGGCGGTTCACGGTAATTTCCTGGAAGCATTAGTGCTGTTCTTTTCGCAGACAAATGTTACGGTAAATTACTGTAACAGAGCGCCCGAAGTGCATTCTGGGATACACAACGTCACACGCGCATGCGCACCATGCGCGAGCGCAGAACATAAATCTCTGCAAACGTTGGGTGTCTGAAGGAGAACATAAGTTGCCAGTTATCTGTGGAAATCATCGAGAATCAAGTGCAAGTGTAAATTTCCCTGGTAAGTGGTGATGATTTTTTTTCTAAGGATCTTTTAGATCTGGAAATTTTGTGTCTATATTTTTCCAATATTATGTAATATTTCATGGAAATTTGACATTCAATTCATCGTACTCACTTTTCGCGCTTTCTGTGTTGTCTACGCAAGATGTATGTGTTAATGTGTATGTTGTGTTGTCTACCTAAGATGTGTACGTGTGCGGGGTGTTTTATGTGTGTGGCTATTACTATACGGCACTGGCCTATGCCATGCAGATTCGAACGAGACGACTGGACTGGACTGGACTGAACGACTTCAGTAACTTAGTTTTGAATGCTCAAATATTTCAACACAAGATCTATCTATAGAATGTTAGAACAAGTTGAAATTATCTTATAAGTGCTTCTTAACATTTTATTGGTATCACGTCGCAGGGTGTGGTTTTTCATTCGCAGTAGACTAAAAATAAAATGCATAGGGTCTAACACTACAGTTAGTTTGCAAGAATCCACAGTCAATTGAAGGAGGCAGACTTAATCAGAAGAAGAGAAATCCTAATGCGTATCATGTACAAGTACTGTGCACTACATACTGTACGTGTATGGTCTATAGTTTACTGCATGCTATCCTAGCTGGCCGCCGGCTGACAATGACAATGACAATGACAATGATTGGCTATTCTAGTGGTCTAGGCGTCCTTTGTTCACAGCGCGCTACGCTAGCGTACAGCCTGCCTGTGTGAGCTGAGATCTATCTTCATTTGCATTGATTAGCACCTTCTGTCTCTTCTGACAACTGTAACACTGAATACTTGACCCATGCAGTCCCAATCAGGCATGCATAGTCAGGAGCAAACGATTTCAGCGGTTATCTTAGAAGTTATCAGAACATACATAAAAATGCACATATGGGACTAAATTTTAAATGTAAACAAGTAATGAATGCACCTCTAACTGTTAGTACTGCCACTGCTTATTTTGACACCTCGGAAGGCATTGATGATATTAAATATATATTGTTAATCTTCGATCTGATTTAGCTGATAAAATATAAAATCACATAGATAAAGAGTTATTTTATTTGATCTTTTACCGTGGGAGAGGGGTCCATTCAGTCGCGTCAGTGCAGGGAGTGACTGTTTTTATTTGTATGGCGCAGCAACGCAGGTAGCCCGACAGACAAACTTTTTTTTTTTCTTTTTCTTTTTTCCTACCATGATATATGCACTGTACTGCTCATGTGTATGTGTGGACAAATCCGACGTGAGTGAATGGACCCCTCGCCCACGGTAAAAGATCATTTAATAAAATAACTCTTTATTTATGACATGATTCTATATTTTATCAGCTAAATCAGATCGAAGATTAACAGCATATTTAATATCAATGCCTTCCGAGGTGTCAAAATAAACAGCGGCAGTACTAACAGAGGTGCATTTATTGCTTGTTTACATTTAGAATCTAGTCCCATATGTACATTTTTATGTATGTTCTGATAACTTCTAAGATAACCGCTGAAATTGGTCACTCCTGACTATGCATGCCTGAGTGGGACTGGGTCAAGTATTCACTGTTACAGTTGTCAGAAGAGACAGAAGGTGCTAATGCACTTTCATATCCTGCCCGCATCCGTGAAAGAATTTTCTTCAAAATTTCAGAGAGTAATCACCGACATGTATCGCATCTTTCACCTCAATTTGAATCAAGTGAGACAGAGGCCAAGGGAACTCTCTGTCAGTGTCATCGCTCAACACGATCTCTCTGCTGTATGCTGAAGTTAGTATCAAATCTCAGTGTTACGTGCATGTTGGATACACATTCGCCTAAATTTTGATTGCTAAATGCTAGCGTCAGTTTAAACGTATCGCACACAAAGTACACACTAACACAGCGGAGAAACCGTGCTGAGCGACAAAGCGACGACACCAACATCAGAGCCGTAATGGAGGCTTCCCTCTGTCCAATGTGATTCAAATTGAGGTGGAAGATGCAATACATGTTGGTGACTTTAATGACCATTACATATTATCTACAAAGAAAGGTTCAATGGGCCACCACCACAGATGGTACACCGAATCAAGGACCAGTGGCCATATCTCTTCCTTCCTACCATGTTCAGTATATAAGCATTTTGCAACCCTTACTGGTGTCAATATTACCTCCACCCTTCTGACCGCATTTAGAGAGAAAGGACAAGCCATCCTTCAATTCCTAGTGAAGGAGAAATGGGACGATAAGAACGATGCCCGACAAATTGTGGAAGTGGTATATGGCGAAGGGGATCCCAACTTGCACCAGGTCGCATGGGCCATCTTGACAGGTCTCCAGAGCTTCTTCAAAGTGAAGGATGATGCACTCTTCCTACTCTGGGATGTAAGAATTAATAATTACATTTTATTCTTATCTGTACCCAAAAAATATTTTGCAATATTAGTCTGGAGTGCAAAAATTAAGCATTTGGTTATTGCTTTCATGCCAATCACTCTACGCTTTGTGAATATGTTTTCTTTATAAAATTCATCTTGCCAGCTAGTGCATTGGATTGAAGGATTGAACCGGTTAAATGTGTTTAAGCTACTAGTTCTCAAGAACCTTAAATTCTTTTCTCTGTGGAACTGTTCCTTAGACTTTTTTTTTTTTTTGGGGGGGTGGGGGGCTGAGTGAGCCATTGGCACACCCCATCTAAAAAAAGATCTCCCCCCCCCCTGCAAGTATTATGCAAGTTCATTGATGAACAACTGAAAATTGATTTGAGATTGGATTGGAGCTTCAAATTTGGGGACTGCTATATTTAAATCAAAATCAATTAAATGACACTATAGTGTAGAGTTGAATCGAACTGTGTAATTGTGGTATAAACACTTGATTTTCATATGATTCTTTTCCTTTATGCACCCTTAATCTTCAGGTAACTGCTACTGCTGAGGAATTCGAAAGAGCAAGCGAGGCAACTGAATGTGAAGCACCGAAGCTTGTCATCCAAGGTGCATTATCATTTATGACTTCCAAAGATTTTGATTGAAAATTGTTGTAGAATGATATAATTGGACATTGTAAACATTTTCACTTTTGGGTGTAGATTAATGTCTGTATAGATTATGTGTCCATCTTCTTAACCAGACTTGTAGTTATCGTACTTTCAGCCTTTTACAGTTTTTAATTCATTTCAAACTGTAACATCATTTGAATGTACAATGCAATCACTTACCAAGGAGACATGTGAATACTGTATGATCCTAACCAAATGGTAAAAACAAGAGAGGAAGAAAAGAGCAAAAAATGATCTATACTTTTCACTAGCTCTGTGCTCTTGTCTTGTGATATTTCCACAATGTGTATTGGATTGGAGGGGGGGGGGGAAGGAAAAAACATATCTGGTCTATCAAAAATGAGAAGAAAATATTATACATATACTAGTAGTGCGTGCTCTCGAGTTGAATATGTACCATAATATGTGCATCCATACGGTATATTTGACAAAAATGAGCATGTACTATGCGTTATATACAAGTACATGTAAGATGGGAAACTGCTTTTGGGATTGGAACTCACAAACTCTACATTGCAACATTCATTGATAAAGTGCAATGAACTCTGTATTATCGATACATTTTTATCGTTATCGAGCGTTGTTTATGGCAGTTTGTGTAAAAAAAATGGCATATAATGAATTACGCAATGGCAAGACACGCGAATCTGACCAATCAGAAACCTTGTTTCATACAATATATTTTACTCTTTAGTGAAAGGTGTCAGAGATGTTCCCATCAGCCAGTGTAGCAGAAGCAAAACCATAAATCAGTTAAGCCAAATGAAGGTCGTAATGATTAAATCTTAACTTTATTTTTGTTTGATAGGGGATCCCATTGCCTCAGCAACATCCAGATGGACGGTTCTTGTGGAAAATGGTGTTATTGGTCAATCTCCACCAGCTGAAGCAGGCTTATTTGTGGGTTATCCTTCCTGTTTGCCTCATACTACAATCTGAACTTGCAGTATCAGAGCTCCGCATCCACAACACTCAAATTCATTCAGAGGTACAAATCGCATGCAAAATATCAGAAGCATAGAATATCTGAGCTCCTTTTTTATTTTGAATGTACTTTATCATGTTTCAATATGCTGCAGCCTGCTGGAGGTGGGTGCCGGAGGGATTAATTTGTTGTTGTTGTTGTTGTCCGTTCATCTGTCCTGTTTTCATTCTCTCGATAGCTGAAGACCCTTTTGGTGGCTCCCCTTCAAACTTGGCTCATTTGGGGTCAAAAGTCATTTATAGAGGTTATTGTATACATGAAAAATACCATCATTCTTGTGATAACTTAGGAAGCAACTGACAGAACAACTAAAAACTTTACTCATGTATGCATATGGCAATGATAATCTGATTAGATTATCAAAGTTTTTGAAAATATTAAAAGTTCAGTGTATTCAGATATGGCAATGTTGGAGGCATTAATTTTGACTGCCATTCAACAATCCATCTGATTATCATATTGTTTTCATTGAAAGGTATTTATTCAGGGTGGCTTTAAGAAAATGCAGCATTCCAGATCTTTTGATTGTGATCTGGAATTGTTTGAGGTATTTGATAGATCAGCACTTCCCGTTTTATATAACATCCACATCATTAATTCTCAGAACTAAAGGCATTTTGATTCTGGAGCATTTTTTCTTGAAAAAATAGACAATTCCAAAATATGTTTCATGTACTTTGCTACCAAAATCATGCTTGGTGGAGTGAGCAACATGCACTTGTGGGCTTGCCCTAGAAAAAAAAAAAGCATTCATGACATAAGTTTTTGGTAAGGCAAATAAGATTGTCTTCACAACTGTCACATTTTGAAGGTAAACATACCTTCGGGCAATGCTGTGTGAAACTCCAGAATGTCAAGAACTATGAACTACTAGCCGACAAACATCTGGCATACTAAAGTTTGTGTTTGTGTTTGCGTTTGTTTATAATTTTTTTTTTGTTAGTTTGTTTGTTTGGTTTGTTTTTTTTTTTGCCTCCTTTGTAGAGAAGAGCTTGGCTCTTTACTAGCCCCGCGAAAAAAATGTATAATTTGTAATTAATGTTTAAAGGGGATGGCTAGTAACTGATCAGTCGGAATCAGTGGGAATGCTGAGGGATGATTGTTCCAGTCCTTGTGGGATTTATTTAAGAGTACATTATATATCTACTGTTGTGTTTATTTGCTTCAGAACGGTCTCATATTCAAGTAATGTGCAGATTAATGCCCCGTCACTGACCAGGGACGCTCACCTGGAAACATTAAACTGCACATTACTTGAATATGAGACCATTCTGAAGCAAATAATTTTCACGCAAGAATAGATATATAGTGTACTCTTAAATGAATCCCACAAGGATTGAAACAATCACCCTCCAGCATTCCCACTGATTCCCACTGATCAGTTACTAGCCATCTCCTTTAATAAATTTTAGTATAGGCTTGCTAATCATGAGTCCATTATTTATATAAAGCCAAACAAAAAATTAAAAAATCATTTCAATTGTGAAATTAATCTATTTTTGTAATATCTTACCATCTTTTTTTCTTTCTCTCTGTCAGATGTCTCCTTCGAATGAGTCTGGACGGATCCAAGTGCGGCGGATGTAAGAGACAGTGCAACCCCAAAGTAGTGGCATTTGTACTGTATGCCCCTTCGCTGACTTCCAGTGGCTTTAATCTTCACATCTAGAGATTGAAATCTACACTCCTGTAGCCAGAGGCAGCACTGCAACCCAAAATAGTGTCATTCGTACGCCGATTTGCTGACTTTCAGTGCTTTTATGCTTCACCTATATGAAAGCACCTATATATCATTACCTGCATGTAGCCAGTCCTAGGGTGTCGTTACCACCAAGTGCCTGCATGAATGCTGGCACACTTAATTGGAATCAGTCCTGATGGGTCCAAGTGCAGAGGATCTAAGAGGCAGTAGTACAACCCCAAAATAAGTGTCGTTCATATGCCGATATGCTGATTTTCACTGGGCTTAATGCTTAAACCTGTATATTTTATGTGGATTTCGCCAGTTGTCAGGTCATCCTGAATTTCAAATGCCTGTATGAACAATCACACACATGCCTGTGTGTTGTCATAGAAGTGTAGATTACAATCTGATTCTGAGTATTTTTTTTTACTTCCAAAGTCCAAACTTTAGACCTTTTCTTTTTTCAGTTTGAATGTGTAGAAATATACACATATTGTAAAGGACCTATAATTATCATAGAAATTCATGTTGACTTGTTGCCCCATACTTTTGTATACATCACACATTTATTGAAGGGGGTACCGAATGCTGAAACAATGTTAGTTCATTTAAAAAAAAACATGTTTTTATTTGCAGAAAATCATCTGCCTAAAGTTTTTTAAAAATTCGTGTTGCCAGAAAAACCCTAAATTACGGTAAGATTTCAGGATAGTTTGGCCCCTCAGCTGTGCCCCAATTTCAGCTAGTTAACCACAATGACATCAAAGTGGTTACCTTGTCGCCCAATTCTGGCGAAATGTGCGCAAGGTATAAAACATTTTGTACAGTCTAGGGCGCAACACATCTGCAATACGCGAACCTTGGTAACCACTTTGACGTCATTGTGGTTACCTAGCTGAAATATCCTGAAATCTTACCATATTTTGGGGATTTTCTGGCAACATGATTTAAAAAAAAAAAAAAAACTTAAGGCAGGTGATATTCTGCTAATAAAATCATGATCTTTTAAATGAACTAAGATTGTTTCAGCATTGGGTACCCCCTTTAAAGGGGATTCTAGGACAAGTACCTAATAGACAAGTATGCCCCGGTGAACTACCCTCCAGGAAACCACCCCCCCCCCCCCCCCCCCCGAAACTGACGACTACCCCCTAGACAACTAACCCCCCCCCCCCCCCCCCCTCCCCGGAAAGTCAGCCCCTGACAACTATCCCAAGGACAACTGTCCCCAGGACAACTAACCACCAAACAACTATCCCTTGGACAGGTACCCTGGGGTAGGGTAGTTGTTTGAGGGGTAGTAGTCTCGGGGGTAGTCGCCGGGGACGAGCTAGAGCCCCCTCCCCCTACATATTTATGCCTCCGCCTACCAAAGTTGGTGCCAGAGGCATTATGTTTTCTGGTTGTCTGTCCGTGCTGCCATTATAAAAACAACAATGGCCCTGACTGGCCATATAATACCTCGTTCTTTGAGTTATATATTCATGTTCAAAATCTGTTGCATGAATGAACATCTGAGAAAACAAATTTTGAAGTTCTTTGCAATCAAGTTTTATACATGTATGATATTAGAGCACTAGTGTAAAGCTGTTTACTTGGAGCATTTTGTGTAATGTATGATATCGGTGATGTACATTGTGTATATAGTTCTGAAATAACAGCACGTTTGTCCAAAGATTTTTTGGCAATCTAGAGCTTGTGGCGGCCAGCCCCACTGGTTAGTATTGCAGTACATGTATTAGGAAGATTTTACTGAATGCAATTTCGTCTATTTGGCAATTTAATGTGTAATTGGTAATTTAAAGGCACAGGCTAACCCTGAAAGAGCTGGGTTAATTTTTAGTCTTGTTAGATCCTTGGGGGAGGGGGGGGGGGGTGATCACATTGTGGCGTGGAAAAAAAGTCACATAAAGTCGTCGTGGCAAAAAGTTTTCACCTTTCACTGCTTCCTCGTTCTTGCAATAACTCAAAATCCATTTCAAACATGATGCTGGTAAGTATCACCATATGAAGACGATATGATTAGATTTTGGGATTTGTAGGTCGAAGGTCAAGGTCACAGACATCAGTTGCTGTGCTGGTAGACGTTAGCCTTGTTAATGCGATATCTCCAGACCGATTTGAGGCATGAACTTTAAACTTTGTGTAAGTATGTATCGCCATAAGTAGATGATCTTGGGTATGTAGGTCAAAGGTCAAAGGTTAGAGAGGTAAATTCTGAAATTGAAGGATTTTTTGCCTTGTTTACACTATTGGAGTGTTGCAAGAAAGTTGCAATTAATTGCAACTGATTGTCACTGGCCAATCAAAATCATTGTTGCATGCATGTCTTCTTAATAGGGCAGACCCTGAGCCAATCAGAATGGTTGTTTCAAAATTAGCAATTATTTGCAATTGATTGCAACTTTCTTGCAACACCCCATATATCTCAAGAACCACTTGTTCCATTAACTTCAAACTTGTACTTGGTACTAGTACATGTATGTATCACCATAGGAAGACAATCAGATTAGATTGTGACAAATGTAGGCCAAAGGTCACTTACCATGAAAATTCAGGTTTTTGCATTGTTAACAACACTCTTGAACAATTTGAGCCATGAACTTAAAACTTGGAACAACATGTATTATTCATCACCATAGTGAGACAAACTGATTAGATTTTTGTTCACTGAGGTCAAAGTCAAGAGGTCATTGATGTCATTATACATATGAAGTTGTTGGGTTGTTTTAGCTTTGTTATCATACATTCATATACCTCAACTATTTTGTACTCATGACTAGGAGGATGTAAAGTGATCAGACTTTGGGGTTATAAGGTGTGAGGTCCATTGTCAAAGAGGTCAACTAATATGTATGTTTTTATTCTGGTTATCACAATAATCAAAGTACGATTTGAGCCATCTATTCAGAGGAGGCATATAGGAGATGCAGTCACATTCATCTTGTTTTGGTTGATCAATTGTAAAGAATTTCAAAACTGAGTTGTATACTGCACTGCATAGTATGCCTTTGCTCATGAAGATATTGACAAATACTGTGATAAGCTGTTTGCTGGGAACATTGTAAACATTCAATTTATAGGACTAACTTGTCCAGCCCACCAAGGTTAAGGTATTAAGATTAAGGAATCATTGTGATATCTGTCCATTATGCTGTCAAAAAAAAATGTAAAATACTTTGACCAAAATTTAGTAGTTACCGGTATATTACAAAGTGTGGGTAAAGAAAATGAAACCCAGATTAATTTTCAAATCTCTAAAATTAGTCATTGGAATAACTTTTGAACACTAGTCTTAATTTAAGCCTTTTGTTGGCAACATTTGCTGAAGTCTGATTGAGCTCAAATCTTTTTGGTGTGACGATTGCATTAAGTGGAGCAATTTAAACCCAAAAATGCCAGGCTATTTGTAGTCTTGTGTGTGTGTGGGGAGGGGGTGGGCATTATGGCCCCCCTACAAACTTAGCCGTGGATTGCGCGATCACAAATCAGCATGCATGTTGCCTGCGTCATAATCTACAAAATCGTATATTTAATTTCCTTCAATGATTTTATTGTTTTAATTATGCTAATTTATACATGAAATCAGAGTTTTTGCTCTGAATCACTACATAAAGCTCAAAAATGCTATTTTTATGCCTCCGCCAACGAAGTGGCCGGAGGCATTATTTATCTGGATTTTGTTTTTGTTTGGAAATAGGATATTGTTGTGTTGTGTGTTTATGCAATAAAGACTTTCCCCAGTTTCATGCAAATGTTGTACTTCAGTGTATTTTTGTGTCAATTACTTTAAAACAATACTTTAATTTAAATGGTATTTCACTGTAAATTGGGTAAATTTACCGTAATTTACTGTGGAAAGTGTACAGTATATGGGGTAAATTACTGTAAATTGGGTAAATTTACAGTAATTTACTGTGGAAAGTGTACAGTATATGGGGTAAATTGGGCAGGTTTACAGCAATTTACTGTAGGAAGTGTACAGTATCACTGTAATGTAACCAAAAAATTACAATACATTACTGTAATTTAACCAAAATTTACAGTAGCTACCATTACAAAAGTTTTAAATTTTACAGCAAGATACAGTAAATTGTACAGTATCTCCCTGTAGATATTAGAAATTTACAGTAATTTACCGTAGGACAAAGTTACAGCAGCTTACTGTAAGATGAAAATTACAGTAAATTACTGTGCAGCAGAGTTGCCAGCAATTTACTGTAAAAACTACAGTAAATTTTTTACAGTGTATATTAACCAGAATTTCCATAATTCAGCACAAGAACTGATCACCAGTCGCTCGTAAGTTGTTCGTAACTTTCCGAACAGCTTTATGAAACAGGGCCCTGGTCAGCCTTTCTAGCATAACCCTGTGTGTGCTCTGAGTGGTGATTGGCAAAGAAAACCCCAAAGCGTCACACATACAGTCCAAAGTTCCTGGCACAGAAAGGGTTAACATGACATATATGTGGCATTGCCACATGGAATCCTCCGCAATATCATCCATAACCGTGCATATACGTTCCCTTTTAAAACGGAACTGATCTCTCACCCAAACAGGTTGATTGTCATCATTTCAGTTGGCACAAGAAAAAAATGCGCTGCTGTGACATTCAATTCATACCAACTTTCCCTATCTGTTGTGTGGGTTGGCCATTGTGGGAGCATGGACCTAGTAAAATCCATTGTGGGAGTGACCAAGTTATCGGACAGGCTGCCATAAACACAAACCTACAGTCGCGCTGGTGGGCCGGTCGGTTTCTTCGACCAGTTTCAGTGACAGATCTCATTCATTTCAGTGAGACCTTCGACGTTTCTTCGTGATAGCAGTCATAGGTACTATATTGAGAAAGCCAATTCCAAACATTCGAGGTTTCTTTTTTTTTCTTGGAAAAGGCGCTTCACAAACTTTTCATATTATCAGTCATAATTACAATTAAGTATCGTTCATAAAACCGTTTGCTTCAAAGATTACATATTATCTTTTTAGAGCAGGAAATTAGTCACTGTAAACACATTACTTTTTGCCACTCTTTTCTTTTAGATGCATAGTGTCATCATGTAATGGATAACAATCCTTTTCTCTCTGTTTTTCTCTCTTTTAGAACAAACACTGACGTTCATAGTTCGTTAACTTCCACTCTGTACGTGCCCAAGACAGTATTTTACCCACTCAAGATGAGAATACGTTCCTTCGTCACCATGTTCACGGTGTGGACATGTGTCTACAATGGTAAGTTTTTTTTTTCATTAAAGATTAGATGTGTTAGATATCTAAATTCTTTCACGCAGATTAATGCCAGTCAAAACTGCCACATATACACAGTCACGGACATTGCAGGAGTTCACTTATTGCCTTTAGTGATGCCGAGCTTTCGACTTTTTTTAAAAAAAAACTGGTTATGACTTCTTGTTTTCAATGTAGTATCGACCACGTACGTAGCCAAGCCAGATTCACGTTACCTAATAATATGATATATCTATTATATTTCTATATAAATATATAAATATATCTGATAAACATTTGTAATACAGAATAAATGTACATTCATTTGACTAAGACGTATATAAAGGTGCGCAATCATGTCTATGATTTTTTTTTTAAATCTTTTATCCAAATCTTCATGTAAAGGTTATATTGTGGAAGCTTCACCCGAGGTATCATCCGCCGTTGCCAAATCCCGTTGCACTGAAGGTAAGTCGGAAGATAAGTTTTCCAGCTGCAGTTTCAAGAACTGTTACCATATAATTGTAGATTTCGGCGTATGATAACGATATTGATGATAACGTCACTGATGAATACAATAACAATCGTCACTATCTTTGACACAGTATTGATAATGATAACGTTGACCCTAATATCAACTGATGCTAATAATAATGATGATAGTAATAATGGCACTTTAAACAATAAAGTTGATAGTTCAAATTTGGTATTTTACACCTCAGTAAAGATAACAGAATAGCCTCTATAGTGTCGGGATTGCTCCCCTGCCATTTTCATTACCGAAACATTCGATTCTAACGATTAGTAGAAACATTATGATTACAAATTACATTCTGAATGATAATTTGTATCGCCCGTAACGATGTCACAGATGTATGCAGTGTAACAAAAATTAGTGAAATTGTAGCAACCAGACAGCGTGTAGTACCATATGTATATATTGCATTTAATTTCAATTTATTTTCATATTTCTCACATATATCACAACAAAGTTTATAAATACGAAAATTACACAGAAGATAATTTAAACGGAGCTTCACCGGAATGTTCAAAAGTTTGTCTTGGTATAAACACAAGCTCTATATACATGCGAGTTAAACTATAAGGTCTTAATGCGAAAAAAGAAATATGATGGGGCCTGCGCAAAAGCAAGCGTAAAAGCGTAAAAGCAAATGTATATATTATGTTTGATAACATTACTGGAAAAAACAAGGATAGAATTGTAGATGATATGCCGTACAGAAAATGAATCAAATCGAATCAAATCTAATCAAATCAAATCAAATTGAGTAAATCCCCCAATTTTGAGATAACTCTGTGATGGTCATTTCTAGTTGGGGAAAGTGGGCATTGTGGGTGTTCTTGTTATTTTCCTTAATTTTTGTATCGCTGATAATCAACCACATTGTTTCATCTAGAGGTAGCTTTTTCAATGTAATGACAGATGTATAGTCAAAATATTGTCATTGTTCCTTTTTAAATCTGGTTAGTAAGCCTACTCGTTATTTTTGCAACGCTGCATTTCGTCCAGATTGTAGCGATCGAATGTAACACTTATTTTGTTTTGATTATTGTGAAAGTAATTTCCAATCATATCTGAAGTCGAGGCAGTTCCCAACAAACTGGCATTTACTCAAGGAGGAGCGACATTTGTTTTTGTTTAGATACACGTCAATATTGCCGATTTGAAGTAGAATTCTCTGTGTTCAATTAATTTTGTTATCCAGCCGAAATCGACAGATTTGACGAGAGCACATATCTGGATGTTGCACATGTTGGAGAGGTAAGAGAAATCAAGAATGGAATTTTCTTTCCTCTTGGGATGAATTCGTGTCAATGTTCTATGTCTTTGGAATAAACTCAGAAATAAACAGAGCAATATCAAAACTCTATCCGGGCTAAACATTAAAAGATAATACACATTCGGTAAGGCAGTTTAATTCATTTTCATAAAAGAGATACTGGTCAAAATTACTCTTGCAAATCAAATAAGATGATGACGTCCTCGCGCCACAAATATTCACACTGGCTTTGATACCAAAATTTACTAAATTCTTCAAAATGACTTCAGGTAGAATAAATTCTACCCTCATCTTGAAAATTACCATCTCGTATACAACATGTACGTGATCTATACATAACGATATGACTGCAGCATCACCTTCTTCCAAAGCTGCAATGATTTAGCTATAATATTTCCTTTTTTTATAGGAGGGCCTGCAATTGCCAAATTTATTGTCGCAAGCAGTTAGTTTTATTACTGTCTATTTTCAGTTTCTTTGACATGTTGTTTGAGAGAAGTGAGAATAAGAGGACATAATAATAGTAGTAATGATAATGATAATAATGTCTTCTTAGTCAAAGGTGGCTTCTTCAGTGTTGCCACTGTTCTACCAGACTGGGCCCTGCCATTGTCATTATCCTATAGGGATGCCAGGTATCCATTTATACACCTGGGTCGAGAGGGACACTGTTGGTTAAAACATCTTTTCCAAGGCACTGGGCAAGAATGGAACTCGGGTCCTCCGTTTGGGAGTCGGGAGTCTTATTCACTATGCCTCACAAAAAAAAAAGAAAGAAAAAAGATCACCCCATTTACTTTGAATATGTGATTGCGGTCAATTTCACCTCCGTTATTGATCAGTTAAGAAGTGATTTCTGAGATGCTGTAATTTCTGACATTCAGATTTGCTCTTTTTTTAAATTTACCTGCTTAGGGTTGTTAAATCTTGTGAGGAAATATTGACGTATTTTGATGAAAAGCCAATGTGAAATATTGTTGCCCTTTTAATCACCATCAATACGGATGAGTTAAACTTATTACCATTCCTGTGGTAAGTGGATTACTACAAATTTAAATGCAAGGGTATGTTTTGCCGACTAATGATGATCTTTCCCCAGGTATACAGATGTTGTCGACGGATAAGGTATATTGCGCACGGTCGAGTTCACAGCTTCAAAGATCCATGGGTGTACGACGCTAAGGTGACAGACACACTGACAAGGATAGCGTGCGTCGCTAGGCATGCCGATAGTATCCATGAAGCGGCAGAGAAGGGCGCCGACTATTTGGTAGAGCATCTGAATGACCTTGGATACATCAAAGGTAGGACAGGCAGCCGGAAGTGACGTCTGCGAGATCACATTATTTTGCCTTTTTTTTTCGTCTTCACATTTTTTCTTCATTTCACTAGTGAAATCGCCGTCTTTCCCCGATTACTGTAGGATGGTCATGTAACAGTTTGTAGGTTTGCTATAATGTTGTCCGGTCGGATAAATTAAAACTCCACTTAATGTCTAAATGACAGATTAAAAAAGATAATGTTAATGAAACAAACACAGAATTATGGCAATGTCATTAACATCTGAGAGGAAATACATTTCCTTTGGGGGGGGGGGGGAGAATAAAAAGATTAAAGTGAAACAGACCCACAACTCCAGAGGACGCTGTTGCATAAACCACGCGTCCCATTCTGCCGTGCTCGTAAAGTCCTAATAAAACGGATTCGTACGGTATGTCGAAAATGGTCTAAAAAATGCAAATCTCAATTACTGTCTTCATTTGGCTGTGGTTTTAGCTGGCTTGTTCCCCTATACTAGATATGTATTCATGAGAGACAAGGTTTGCCTGCTAGCTAGCCACAGAAACTTGCTTGTAGTGTATGATTGGTGCATAGTAGTCAACTTTGAGACTAGATCTGGACTGGATCTTCAAAATATCGAAATGATCGGTCCAGTCCAACACGTACGCGTACGTATATACAGCGAATCATGAACGACTATTGAACCTGTATGAATGAAAACACACGCAGTACTCTTCCGGGACGCTTATTTCGACCGAAAGTTATGTACTGTGAATTAACATCGTCAATCTTTGTGATAAATAAATAAATCACGGCATTCAACAACGCCCTCTTGAGATCATGGGTCCATGTCCCTTTAATACGCGCGTATGCAAACATGAGAAGGTAAGGAAGTAATCGGCTTGTAAATTTTCACATCCCCTGTAAACAAATATTTACCCTTTTGCAGAGAAATGAAACAAAACAAGCAGTGACAATGGTATTCACTTATTTTCGTGTTGTAACAAGGTAACAATTTAATGACAACTTTAAAGGGGAATTTTATCTGAGTGACTAGTTCGTGTTTTTTTTTTCACAATGCTTGCTTTCTTTGCAAACTTCTGAGAGAGTTCTCCAGCGATGTCATCAGAACCTGAAGTCATTTTCATAATGAGATTGCGACAAATATGGATTTTGCTTGAAACTTCTGAGAAAAACTTCCTCAAATTCTGTAATTTTCTACATTTCCAAGTTTAACGAAACTCTTTCAGTTCTGCCGCGCCCGCGACCCGACTGTTTAGCAAAAGCCCTTTTACCCATCTACCTATCTCGCACTTTTCTCGCTGCAAGGTACTTCATGCTCCGTCGACCACCTCCCATCCACTATCTCTTCCACGGACCCAAGCTGCATGCCTGGCGGGAGCGTACCGTGTGGAAGCACGTGTCACTTCACCTGCGTTAGTCCTTCCGATCAGCTAGTGGGCGAGTCTTCCGTAAAGTGCTGTGACAACGAGACTTTCGTCTCAAGCATTCCAACTTGCCAAGGTATGGCGACTGATTAGTCTATATGTATGACGAAATCAAACAACTTAGACACCACCCTCTCCTAAAAAAAAAGGAAGAAGAAAAATGGCTTATATTCGCAAACGTAATGAAATGAAAGGCTATCCAAAATAACGAACATAATCTAATGCAATCCTCTAGATTGAAAAGATAAACAAGTATGCTTCATGAAAGTAAGATTTCTTAACTTGGTAAATAACGCTGAGGAACGCAAGGCCTAATTGATATTGGGCGTAGGAGTGTGTGTCTGTACAGGTAAATCTATGTGTGTAGACTTTTACTCATAGCATGTAGAACAAGTTCATGATCAGAAAAAAAAAGAAGACCCGAGTCTATGGCAACTGCAAGGAAAACCAAGATTTCTCTTTTTTTGTGTGCGTAAGTGTGACATTGTGATTTTGTGTATATGAACCTAAAGACATTTGAAAGATATCTTTTTTTCAAATAAAAAGCCTCAAAAGGACATTTAATTCGTAACTGATTTTAATAAATGTTTACGCTTTCTTGTTCTAATGGAATGAATGATATCAGAAATATCGCTCATATAGTATTAGTATCAACTTCAATCTAACCTGTGTTTGACAAAAACTCGCACTTCTTACCAGGAAGTATATTACCGCAGTATATTCGCAGTTACGTAGGAAATTCACTTTGACTGTTTTCTCGGTAATCTCCCAGCGAGGCGATGCAAGCTCCCACCGGATTTCACAGAGGGTCTCGGGACCACCGACGGCCTCTGTCTTCCAGATGACTGGATCGACGCGGGCGCCACGTGCAATTTCAAATGCGATCCCGGCTACACGCTGATTGGCCGAGCACAGATCACGTGCCGCAGCGACGGGCGCCTTTCGTGGCAACTGCCTTACTGCCAACGACAAGGTATGATAAAGTTTCTTATATAAACGATAGTGAATATAAAATGACTGTTATGATAATAATTTCTGTAAACGATGGTAATAACATCATTAAATGTCATCATTCAAGCATAGCTGCCCATAATGTAGCTCTAGAGAGAGACCACTTTGCACTTTTGCGAAAATTCCCGTCACAGCTGCGTTGCAGACACAATAAAGGCAAAGACAAGATAATATGCATGCAGAGCACTAGATCAATAATTAGTTGAGTCAAGAAACTGGTATCAAACTCACTTGTTGCGAATTGTTGCAACTCTAGATATTTCCTCCATGATGAACACAGCAACTGTCCATTTTTCTCCCATAATCCATATGTTAGACAAAGCTCCAACCACACCAACATCTGCAGCAGCGGGAAAAACAACGCAACTGAAGCCCGTCACAGGATCAAAGCCATTCACAGATGCAGTCACTTCCCCGCCTTCTCCAACGCCTTCTTCCTCCGTTGTCATGGTTACGACCCTTGAGGCATCCTCTAAACGAGCGACGGAGATAAAACACCACTCTCAAGGAGATACTGCAAAAGGTCGGTACATTCATGGTAAACTCAATCCAAAGCGTGATGTGCATTTTCGCATCAATGACAAGTTTCGCAGGTTTTCAAATCTTTGCGGAACGGTAAGGGTTAAAAGAAAGTAGAAGTGTAATGAAAACATCTTTCACGTCGACTCTTGAAATCCGAATGAAACAATATAAACGAGAAAACATGTCAAATTGCGGAAGCCTCATTCATTATTTAGTCCTTGTTATTTCATGAGGTCTTCTCGAAATTAGTATTATGAAAATAGACATCTCACTCACTGTTGCAGTCTCCTAATTGCATGTTATTTCCTAACTATCGTATTTTCATCCTCTGCAGGCAAAATTCATCCATTGTACATCATTGCACCAGTCATCGCTGTTGTATTTTCATTTATTCTATTTGTCGCCGGAAGACACTGGAGGAAGAAAAGTAAGGTACGATGACCTTGATGCAGGGAGTTTAACTTTCCTATCTTTCTGATTATTTGTTTAATTTGTTTAGTTTCTGATTACTTACGGTGAAAAGAGGCATCGTGTAATGTCATCTTCTATGTCTTACCAGTAGAAAGTATGGTGTTATGGAAGCAAGAGCTCAATTCTAATTGACTACTTTTTCTTTATATGCTTTGATATTGCATCAAATACAACATTATATTTAAACGCTTACACGCTTTAGAGCGAACTTGTGATTAGGTAAACGTTATATTACCTAAATTCGGGCGAAAAGTATATATATATATATATATATATATATATATATACATCTATATATATGCTGCAAAAGAATCTCGATAATCATGTTGCCAATGTTATTACTACCATGTTTGTGTGGGGCCTAATATCCTCTTTCACTGCAAATAAGGACGAATAAAAACCACCAAGTGTAGATGTATTAACACCTTTTTTGCGCTGGATAACAAATTTATGTCAAAAGGCATGCGAAGAAGTTCTTAGGAACAACAGAAAATAGCAAACAGTGCAATTAATTTCCATAACATCTCATTCTGATTCAACTCAACAGAGTGGCAATAAAGACATGTACAAAGGTAAGAACAACGTTCATGAATATAAAACTCTTTAGAATGTCATGTGTCACAGAATACCCAATCCTTAGTACATTGTAGTTACAAAGTGTTTGAATTAAAGTGATGTCTAGAACCAGATCAATGCAATATGGAATATGTAGATTCCTCGCAAAATATGATAATGCTGTGATGGAGTATTTAGCAAGTTCATAAAGCGTGGTATCCTTTGACCATGACGACAAATAAATTTATGTCACGTAGTTACACCGATGTTTTGCTGATAAAAAGTGAAAAAATGTCATTGTTTCATTATCATGAGGAACATAGTCGCAAATCTTCCTCGATTAGACAATGTTCCCTTTTAATCTGGGAAGAGCAGCGGAAGCGACATGTCACACCTTTTTTTCTCCCCCAGTTTCTCTTTAAAAAAGTGTTCTTCTTTGCAGACGCAACATGATATATCAGTAATTTATCTCATCATTGTAAGGAAAATCTCAACTTTGGAGAAGATGTAAATGGACTCTAAAAGGTGTGAATGTCCTGACTGTTTTAGTTCTGTTTTCGTACTCCAGCGATCAGTGGTTTCCACACAGTTGCCATATAGTCACATTTCCTGGTTAAAACTCTTTGACCGGTTCTGTTTTTTGATATAGGTGTAGGTGAAGTTGCTAGCAAAACAACAATATTGAGAATATTTAAGTAAAATCTTAAAAAAAAAAGAATCTCCGTAACAACGAATGCATCCATTTTCGATGTTGCCATTACTCCGCAATGCAGTTGTCATTATACATTTGTTTAGCACGTTTGAGAGTATATTTCACTGCCCTGTTATCATGTTTATTTAGATGTTTTGACTGTGTTCATTTCTCAGAAGACATCTTCGCTCAAGTATTGATAAAACCATTTTGACAGACTCTAGTCTAGGATGCTAATGATCTGCCGTGCAAAGTACTAAAAAAAATGTTCCATTACATATCTAAATGTACGTAAGATACTCCTCAAAAAGTAACATGCTTTTATTGTTATACACTCCCTGTGAAAGTGCTAAAGTTGTAAGAGCAATATTCCTGTTAACAGATCGATAAATTTACGAGCGTACTGTCTTCTTCTTACATCAATTTTTCTTTTCATTTCACAAGGCGTGTGTCCCGATAATGACGGCTACTACATGCATCACAAGGTGCGAAAAACGGACCCATGCCCGGGGCAGCTGAACACACTAGAGGTAAAGAGATATAACTCACCATCCGTTTTATTCAGTTATGATATAAAGTAAAATACCAATTTAGAAAGGCAAAGGCTGCGAGAATCTCTTCAGTAATGGCCTCTCCTTGCTCAAGTCAACAACTTTGAATAAACTGAGTAACATCATTAACCCCCCCCCCCCCCTAGGTGTAGTGGTAGAAGCGTCGAACTTCTCATTAGGTACAATTTGCATATGCAAATTAGTGGCGATGATGACGTCAGCGCCTCTTGTGCCTCAGTCTATTCCCCGAAGAGATACTCGCCTCGGGGCAACGTCTTATTTGCATATGGAATTGACATGTTGCACGTTTACCTGATGAAAAGAGAACTTGGTTTTACTGAAATGTTGTTTTTCTAAGTTTTCAATGAGGTTTTGCAAGTTACATTTAACCCCCTCCCTTTGAACTCGTTTACAGTAATTGAAATGGCATTCTGAAAAGCGATTTGATTTCTTCACCCTATTCTCCCCTTTTAGAGTTATGACATGTCCCATCCCAAGAAAGGTATTGCGTTCATCCTAAACAATAACAACTTTCCCGGAGGGAATCTGAGGGCGGGCTCTTATATTGACGTCACGAACGTGCGTCACGTGTTTCGGGAGCTGGGCTACCAACCTGAAGTTTGCGAGAGTCTAACATCGGAAGTAAGTAAAGTTCTCTATAGGCTGTCCTATATGGCATAAAACCTCTGTATTAACTTGCAATCCCTTCTCTGTCTCCTAACATGTAAGTGAGCTCTGGATGGGATTCGTACTTCAAAGCGCTTGTTTACAGTTCGTTTCATGCAAATCCACAGTCGATAAGTAACAAAACAGTTTCCAGGTTACTCGTGTCGTAATGCATACGCCGTACAAACTTGCGGTAATTTCATAAAGTCCATCGCAGGTTTGTTTGTTTGTCTGTATGTGTTGTGTAATTTGTTTATCTTTTTGAGTCTGCTAGGCTCACTTTGCTATACTATGTACCTGTTTTCCACATTCATCATAATAATGTAAACACACATACATAAATAATTTGTTCTTTTTACGATTTCTATTTGTTAATTATTCTAGACGCTTTTACGCTTTCATGTGGTACTTTGTGATTTTTGTTTCTGTAATTTGCTGGGTTTTTTTCGAACGTGGGAAAAATAACCACACGGTGCGTGTTTGCCATGATGAACAATGATCACAGTTAACATCAATTTCAAAACTGATAGTAAACATCAACCCTTTTTCCTGACGTGTAGCAACTGAAAACGGCGTTAAGCGAACTCATCCTCCGTATCGAAGCGAGCCACACTTCCTTGGTGCTGTACCTGATGACGACGGGCAACGATCAGGGAGTGGTCGGAACCGACGGCAACTTCGTCAGCATCGACGATATCAAGGACAATTTCTCGGCGGAGAACTGCGCCGTACTCCAGAACAAACCGAAAATCATCTTTCTCCAGACAGTCCCTTGGGGTAAATAAGAAAATTCAAATAAAAGCAGTAAAAAAAAAATCTAGCAGCAGACGCCACGCAATCAAACAACAAAACAGAGACAAAAGTTAAGATCTTTGTAAGGGTACTTGTAATTGAAAAATTTGGTATTTGAAAACTTTTAATCAAAAGTAATTTAGAAAGCCTTAACAGCCAGACATTGATAGTAGTAAGGTATTCGACATAATTATCATGCAACCAGTCTTTTTTTCTGTTGTTGTTGTTGTTGTTGTTTGCTCAACGAACTGACATGAAAACCCAGAGTAGATTAAGTTACTGATGTTCGATAATGTCGAAATTATATCAATGTCGATCATAATAATTTTGGATCGTCAGGTTAAGGTGGATTGATTTATGATCAGCCGGTTATATTATAGTTGTATATCAGTCTGACTACCAGTTCTGCATGTAGGCCTATAGTCACTCACTGAACCTGTTTTGGGAAGATGATTATTGCTACTGTTATACTTCATCGCTTTGGGGCTCAGATGTATTGAGATGGGCACTAGGAGGGCCAACCTCGGGCCAAAGCGATCATGACGTCGATTTTCCCAGTAATGGTAACAATAATGATGGTGATATAATTATACTAAGTAAGACAACGATAAGTAATGAAAATAAAAAAAAATGATAATCTATGATTAATACTTATTCCTACCGTAGCTGACCGAATATCTCATTATTTCTTTGTTTCAGATATAAGCCAACAAGAAATCGTAGGCGGCGCTATGCTCCAGAACTCGCTCAATCAGGCAGCTGCTTCGGGAGAAAAACCCTCCGGAGAGGACCTGGCTCTCCGCGAGTCCGCCGGCAATCTGTGCGAGACGGACGGGTTCCTACGTGAGGGTGGAGACAACTACATCGTGCACGCCGACCTGGAGAGTGAGTACCACGTGACTTTTAAACCGTTTTTTTTTCTCTGTCTCTCTCAGCGGTTGCATATCAAGATGTCATTACCACAATGTACAAAACAAAACGCCAATGATAATTGAAAGAAAACTCTTAGACTAAACAAATCATTTAATGATATCGTTCGGATTAATCTCTATAATCAGCTATTTAAGTGTTCATGTTCCAGATTCTATAGGTATTTCAAATTTGTCCGCTCTGATGTCGAAATTCTGCCTCTCGACCTACTTTGATGCTAATTCTCACTCTATGACAGAGTATTTCTCGATGAGGCCTGGGGTGAATGGTTCTTGGTTCGTCCAAGTCCTGTCCGAGGAAATTCTCCTGAGGGCGCACTCCGATGACCTGGACGCCATCATGACTGGGGTATGAGAGTAATGATATATCGTGACTAATTTCATCAGTTGACTGGGCGAGTGCTGGCAAAATCAACAAACATTATTGCATGTATTGACTGATTCAAGACGTCTGTTGTTAAGATTATACCCTTAAGTTTTCTCGTGATCATTATTCAAGTATTAGCGTATCGTCTGATGATAATGAGAAGGGCGTTTAGTTGTCACTAAGTTGCCAATAGTGTTCAAGGCAACTTAATGCCCTTCTCATGTATCATCTTTTCATTGAAATAAGTAGCTTCCTTTGATTTCATATCTAGTATCCTAGGATACCATTTGCGATAGATGGGACATTGAGAATTCAGATCAATAAATCATTTGTCGATCACAAGACTTGTTGAGAAGTTTATTTTGTCTTTCTTCATGCAATGGCATTTATGTATTTTTTTTATTAATTAGTGTAAAATATGACCAAAAAGAAAGACAATAACAGTGAAAGGTGTACTTTACACATTAGATTATTTCAATACTTTGGTATCGTAACTTCTCTTAAAGTCCCGTTTTCACTTCCTCCCGATCTCCAGGTTACAAGGCGCGTGGCCAAAGATGTGCGCACGCTCAACTTTGTGCAGCCGCCACAGATCATCAAGCAGGGCATTTGCCGACACATCTACTTCATGCCGAAATGTGAAGAGCGCCCTCTCGAGGATAGTCTTCAGCTTTGCGAAGATGATGACGAGTTACTCATCCAAGTTTGAGACGTCTTGAAGCGAGGCTAGCTAGCTCCTCGAGCTGCGAGCTCATTTCCTCACCACTAACAATTCTTCGTTATAACCTACAGCTTTCTGCATTTCCTGGCCAAAATAGTGGATTTTGGTCAGGAAAAGAATACTGGTCGATGGCATTTCTAAAACTCGAGGGGTAAATATCTCGAAGGAGATGATACTGAAGTCGATGTACACTTCACTAGAAATTTGTAAATGAAGTCAAACAGATTTTCTACATGCAGACGTCACGTTAGAAAGTCAAACTTAACTTATTAGAATGAAAAAGAGTACTATTGCTTAACACTGTGAAAGCATATTTCAGCTGGAACTGGTGAAAAAAAAATGTTTTCATATTTCCTTGAACACAGAAAAGTCATGAAAAAGTTATTTGCACTCGTATAAGATTAGCTTAATGATAATTTTTAAATGTAGGATATTTTTGATAAATGAAATTTCAATTCTATGAGTTTAGTTTTCTGGGAACTTAAGCTGTTATGTTGCTTGTGCGAGAGTGAGTACATATAACAAAGTGCTATTGACACCTAACAGGGCAAGTTCATGGAACTTTTTAATATTTTTCCCTTTTATCTAGGAATGGGGTGCTCCTATTAGGAAATCCTTGGGTTCAGGATTCCTGTTCATGGATATATATGCCTGTATTTTTGGTTGTAGCCATGGGTATGTATGTGTGTTTATTGTGTATCCTGTGTGTATGTGTATGTGAGTGTGAGTGTGCGTAATATGGGTCCAGGGTATACATGTGAATAGCTAACCGAACGGGATACGAAAGAAATTCCTGCATATGTCACTACTAGCTTGTATCTCATTCTTCAGTGTTCTTGGTCTTAGCGATATTTTCTCGTATTTGGTGCGCATCTAGTTATGCGATATCAAATATTTTAAGACGAACTGATTTACATCCTTTTGTTGACAATGGTTGTGTCAAACTAAGGTCAGCCAGATATATTCATCATCAATTTCCCGTGACAAAATCTTCTCCCTACACTTTACCTTGACAGTTACCAAATATGCAAATATGCAGAAAATAGAGATTTCAAAAGGAATCGTTCAACGGTTTCATGGTGAGCAGTTTAGAAGAACCCAAAGCTTCTGCCTATATAATTACATAAATATATATTAAATATATGAATATATACGATTATATGTATATGTAGGCCCTGTAAAATATATATATCTTCCATCATATGTATGCTTGTGTGTGAAGAAGTGTTCACACAAATCGCACATCACGAGGGGAAAGATGAATTTAGACCAGTACTGTAGATTTTATATTATTGTATATAATTATTATCATAAATACGTGTATGTTTGGAAATGTGATGTTAAGAGCAGGAAGTTGAACGAACGAGATACTGATAAAGAGAAACATTATGAATATGAAAGAATAATGAGAGAAGAGTTTATTTCATGCCTTTCTTGTTGAGAAAAGTCTTAAGTCTACGAAAGTGTAACTTTCGATGCATATTCTATATTCATAATTTGCATCTTACAAACAAAACGAAAGAAAACCATTTTAAAGGCATTGCTATGCAATGGTGTAAAAGTAATTCTTCTCTCTTCTGTTGGTGGTGGTTAAAGGTTTCTGTTTTTACCAAAATATTGTAAATAATCGACGGCAGTCACCTGTCCTGTACATTGACTGATTTGGGATGAATGTCTTGGGATTTTTGCCCTAATGCTTTTGATTCTTAATGACAATTCAATTTATACATACTGTTAATGTGTATGCGTTGCCACCAATTAATGTTGCCGTGTTTGGGGAATTATCACTAAGTCAATCGTAACAATGTACGGGAATCTAAAATGCGCAAGACCATCTGAGCTCCTTGTCAAGTGCCTTTGCTTGTTTTTCAAACAAACATGATAATAACACTTGGTAATAAATGGAGAAATACATGTAACAGTAATTAGTTATTTTTTGTTATTTTTCATCGTTTCTCCTATAATGTATAATGTTATGAATATCATTTTAACTTTTCTAGCGTAGTAAAAAAGCACTTGACTTACCTCTTTCGAAAAGCAGGAGGAATAACATTACTTAATATATGTCAGTAATAAGACGATAGATTGTGTACTTTGCATGAAAAATGAGATTTTGTGGAATTACCCTTTATTTTTTTTATATTGTTGTCCATAATGATGTCATGAAGTGTAGTAATCTCCTTATCCAGCAATGACGGAAGATTTTAAAAATTCATAACTTTTGAAAGGATTGTCCCATTTCTCTGAAACTTTCACTGATGTGTTCAGCTAATATTGCTGCTTTCACTCAATCCACATCTATAGTTGGGTTTTGTGTCCTTAATTAAAAACGACATTGAACGAATCAATGTATCACACATCTGCCCATTTTTAATTTCTTTTTCGCGGCAAACGTAGACTACACAGCAAACGTGGATATTCGATAATGCGACTTTACTTGTGCCTTGGTCACACGATACCGTGCATTTTCATTATTGGCAGTATAAACATAAACATGCGTTTCCTCTAATGTAAGACCTTAGCAATGACATGGAACACTTATCTTGTATAATACTTCTGTGACAAATGAAAAGGTCTTCTTGGTTCGTGGAGGTTCCCTGTTATCATTGTCTTATCCCGAAACGGTCAGGAACTAAGAGAAATGAGAAAAATTACGCTATCCCCGCATTCATTTCATATTTGTTGTGCTCTGAATCCACGAATTAACGAACATGTGGTGCTTTTACAATTCACTTGAGTTACTACGCTGGACACCATGTAGGATCTTATTTGTCTTCTTTTATCCATATATATTGCGGATTTCAGAATTGCCATTTTATCCGCCATTGTAACGAATGTGCCCTCTCAATGGGAATGTTGCATACTAAAAAGAAAAAAATATTTGATTTTTGTAATTTCTTAACTTTGATCTAATTTGTGTTTAATATGAAAGATGCTGCAGTACAGCGAGAGTATAATAACTACAAGATATGAGAAAACGTCATATCAAATATATAAGATTTAAGTAAACCAGTTTTGTAAATGCTTTACGGAGTATGCGAAATACGAGAGGAGTATAAGAACTACAAGATATAAATGAAATACGATATTAAAATTCGTAATACGGTGCACTGCACATTCTGCACTGTGTAGGATACTGCGGCTACCCAAAGGGTGGTAAACAACATGCTTAATGATGTCAATGATAATGTTTTAAACTGTGACAAAATCATCTTGGAGAACTTGGCAAGGGTAGACAGGGTACTGTTAGGGTAACAATAACATCTTCAAAGTACTACCGCATGCTGTTGTGATAAACTAATTTCAGCTTTTCCAGTGAGAAAACATGACATCAAACAATATAACGATACATTTAATTGTCTACAATAGCACCGAAATGGCGACAACACCACCACCACCACCAGCAACAACAACAAAAATGTAGTCGTAAAGTATGTTTGCTCTGGGTATGTTTGCAAATCGACCATTTGAGTATGGGCGACAGTTGTTACCACACCTGAATTCAGTATGGTTTCTATTCCCTCGTTTCCGATAACATTACAAAATACAATTCACTTTTGAATAATAACGATAATAATAATAATGATAATATGAATTTACATTGTGCTAAATCCACTCTGTAGAGTGGTCAAAGCGCATACATACTATTATTACCCCGGTGTCTGGATACCTTATTCCTTATTTCTCGCCAGCACTGACAGTGCTCACCCTCCACTCTCTGGGGAGCATTCCAGCCAGTCGCCATTTTAAAGTTGCGCACATGCTGATCAACCCACATTAACATTCTCATCCTACCGGACACCCATTTATACTCCTGGGTGGAGAGCAGCAATGTGGATAAAGTGCCTTGCTGAAGGACAAACGTGTCGGGCTTTGTGGGGCTCGAACCCACGAACCAAAATCACGCTCACGCGATTCAGAAACGTGCGCCCTTATCCACTCGGCCTAACACCTCCACCTTTAAATTACCTTTAAAAATCACATAATTCGCTCGAGGTCTAGCACAGGCGTAATGGTATGATCTCTTTCCCTGCTACTCTTTTCTTTAGTCTTCTGTGATAAAGAACCACTACGAAAATAGCACCAGTAATGGTAGAAACATGCAGAGACAGTACTGCCAATCCGTCGAGGAGCGGTAGCGTCATTACGTCACAAGCAGGCTACGGTTGCATCACAAAGAAAAATTAAAGAGTACTATACTTTTGGCAAGAAAACGTAATCAGACCTATCACGAACGTATATTTCAGACCGCAAAAGCCCCTGTTCGAATATATTCTTCTGAATATTAAACAAGAATCGAAACACATACGTTTAGCATCATTTTATTTCTTCGTTCACGGAGCTACGCATTTTACAGAAAACATGGCGTTGTCACATCATTTTACGTATCACGTCTTGACTTTGAAGCAAAAAAAAAAAAATTCTTATACTGTTATGGAAATACTCAATTCCACTCTCCAAGAACCCCGATTTGCGGTAAATGTACATGAATTACAAACTGTGGAGAAAAATCAACTTGAGTCCTGGGCTTGAGAAGTTGCTTCGATTGTCCCTTTATTATTTTTGCGTCTTCTGTAGTAGTGCCAGTAGGAAGGAGCCAGCAGCAGCGAAGTGGCGACCGACAGTCCGCCGAGAAACACAAACGTGATGTCGTACCCGAACTTTGACGCAATGTACCCTGTTCAAAGAAAATGGATGTTATATGCGTACAATTTGCGTGCAATCATGAGGACGTTTCTGCGCGTTTCTGTGAAGTCAAATGGGAATGTGAAGTCACCCTTCTTTTATATATAAAAGGAAAATAGTCTCAGTCTTAATTTACACATGTACTTTGGCTGGCATCTACATCAATGAGTCTTATCTCAACGGCAAATATCTCTACTTTACTTGAAAGATAATATCATTGGAAATACCTCGAAAGCAAAAGTGCTTGTTTTGTATTGATGATAATGGAGACAATGACAATGACGAAAATGAAAAGAAAAAGTCATGTAACACCCATGATTTTCACAAGGAATAAGGCGGTCATATCTAATTCTGACAAAGAGCCGATCACCACTCTTCTTTTACAGTGTTCAAATTAAAGGAAACATAAACATTTTTCAGTACAGCAAACTGAATCTAAAATTACCCCCCCCAAAAAAAAAAATAAATAAAAAAAAATCACTGTATATTCTACGTATATTAAAATTGATACTTTATCCTTCAAGTTTGTGTACTAGTATTTTCTTTCATTGGCTGCTACTTCGCTTGGCTAACCTGTGGTGAAACATCCAACGGGTTCGGAGCAGCCGTAGGCCAGGCTGCTAAGCCCGTAGGCGGTCGGGAAACGTGCGTGGTGGACGTTGTCCTGTGGAAGAAGCGATAACAGATGAAGAAATATTTTCAAATCAGAACTTTCAGGTTTACACTAAAAAAAAAAAAACAAACAAACAACAAACAAAACAAAAAACCAAAACTGGAGTCCATGAAGACAAATGACTGACATCCAATACCGAAAACTACGTCGTATAATTTGAAAGATTGCTTGGAGCCTATAGGTTCACAAAGTCGTTGGAGATCCTTCGGTGTTAAAGAAAAAAAAAAGAAGAGATTGAACCGTATAATGACATAACCGGTATGGGCGTGAAATAGTATTCATATGGAATGACTCAAAATGAACCGATACATTGTGATTGGAGAACCTCATGCATTTTATCAATTTTGTTACAAACTGATTAATATTTGCTCGTCTCTATAAGAAACTTTGAGGATATAATAGGTCGTTTTCACAGTGTGTACACAAATTGATTTTGTTCTCGCTAATCTCGCTACATAACTGTAAAACATCCACATGCCGAAATCAGAGGGGATTCAGTGAGCTTGTCAGGGTAAGAATTAGTGCTACACGTATTTTGATAGAAAACCATGTATCTCTCCGTCGTAACTGATTGACAATTAAAATTTGAATAATTTCTTCACATAGGGACCTTTATAATCTCTGGACGGGACATCTATATATATATATATATATATATATATATATATATATATATATATATATATATAATGTATACATGTATATATAAAATTTCTCTCTCTCTCTACTATAATATATATATATATATATATATATATATATATAGGCCTACATTCTTCCACTGATATAGCGAATGGAATCTGGTCTGCTGCATTTTTAATAAATGGACTCCTTTCACACAGAGAAAGCAGGACCTCAAGGAACCACTCACTTTCAGCATTACCGTGGTGAGAACAGTCTGCATACCGAAAAAGATCCCATTCACGAAAGCTGCTGCGGCTAGCATCTCGAAGGTTGAGAGAAAGGGATCCACAAACAAAACCACGCCGTTGAGAAAAGCCGAAATCATGAACAGACCGATTGAGGTTACGTAGCCGCGGTGTACCAACGGTCCCTGGCCGAAGCGACCGATGGTGTCGCCACTGCCGGCGAACAGCGAGAGTAGAACGGCACGGGAGAGGTCGATGTCCTTGGCCACCGTGTGCGGAACGAGGAAGACGAACCAGGCCGTAGAGATCATGCCGAACAGAAAGGTGATTAGGAAAATGAAGTTCATGTACGGTTCGTCGCGACAGAGCGAAAAGTCCAGCGATGACCACAGCCAGCGGAGTGGACGCAGAAAAGTACAGAATAATTTGCGCCTCGTGAAATCGCTGCGGCTCCCATGAACCACAGAGGGCGCTTCAGTATACTCATCACTGACAGCAGGACGCTCCTGCGTTTTCCCATCTCCCTCACTCTCTGCTCCCTCAAGTAGATCAACTTTTTCGTCTTTCGGTTGACGAAATTGAAGACTCGCTATATTGGCAGCACTGCCTCCGCCCGAGAGATCGCTTACATCTCTTGCAAGGAGAAGATTAGGCCAAGATGCGAAGCGTCTTTGGATGTCGAGGTACTCCACGTTAACTGATCCCACTCCAATGGTCGACGAATGCAGGACATTCTCTTTCCGCAGAGGAGCTTCCGAATAGTTTGCTGTAACCACTTCGCATTTGTCGCCAATCGGTGCGTATAGGACAGTAGCTGCCCTCCTAAATTTCTGTATAGTTTCTGGATGCCTGAGTAGGGCACATAGCATGACGGTATTTAGGGCTATACCCCCAAGAAGGAGGATCGCTCCTCTCCAGCCGTAAGTCTCCAGGAGGACCTCCGTTACCAAGGGCAACACCATGCTCAGGGAACATCCCATGGTACTAATGCCAAATGCCAGCGCGAAGTGCTTGTCGAAGTGTTGGCTGAATGCAACGACACTGAGCATGGAGACAACCGAAAATCCAACTCCTACAGAGAAAAATAATCAACGACATGACAATATCAGTTAATAACAATAAAACGAAATGCGGGGTGGACGGAAGGACGGGGGGAGGGACGAACGAATGGACTCCGGCACCGTTTGAGGCATTACAACGGGAATCACAATTAGATACGAATAGCCATAATATAAACCTGCTGGCTCCATAGCATATTTCTGATTAACAGATCAGGGTCTTCTTACGTCATTACTATCTTAAAATCTTACATAACCAAATGACCGATCCTTAGATGATATGATTCTCCGAAGCTCATTGTACCAATTTAAAAAGAACAATAGCTATGTCGCTGCTTGGATGACTTCAAGTAAACTATCAAAGAAAAAATCTGCATATCAGGAAATCAGACAATAACAAAAAATACAATACTTGTACAAAAGAAAAGAAAACACATCACAACCGTCGTCTGTCATGATGCCTTCGAGTATCTTCCACCTCCACAAGATGTACGATAAGGGTACCATGTATTGGCATAGTACCTTGACATTGGCAACCAGCGTATCATGGCTGTTTGCGTATAGAACGAAAAAGTATACGCATGGGATTGAGTGCCATTAGCTATGAAAACAATAAAAACGAAGAAATGAAAATCAAGCTCATACACAAACTAACAAAACAAACAGAACACGTTTCAATTACATCCGCTCAGTAACGACACATGACTGTGAAATCTACCTGTATTACCTATGGAGGGAGGGGGTGCCGATCGTGGATGATGTACCCTTTTAAGGATGTTCCTCAGTTAAAGTGAAGTCTATGTCATTTTCTTCAAATTTTCCATACCGTAACTTTGACCCATGCGAAGCCCAAATATGTAAATAAAACCATAGGTTCTTGTGCTCGTTTTTGTGCTAGCAGCGCCCCCATGCGACACATACCATTGTAAGTCCCCCAAATCTGGTCAGGAACCTATGCAGGGATGCCCTGAGAGGTTGGGTTCATAAACCTTATGCTGTACATTCAAAACCCATGTCATTTTTACGAAACTTGACCAAATTGCAGAAGAAGGCTTACTTATTTCAGAAAAACAATTAAAAGTGGGGGTTCATGTGCTAGTTTTTGTGCTGGCAGCACCACCATATGACAGAAATCATCCTATAGGACCCAAAATTCTGGTTATAAACCTATATCGTGGGTGCCCTAATTAGGTGAGGTTCGTGAATGTCATGCTGTACATTCAAAAACCATGACATTTTTACGAAACTTTTGTGCTAGCAGAGTCTCCTTGCGACAGAAATCATCGTAAGACCCCCAATCTGGTCAGGAACCAACGCAGAGATATACCCTGTTAGGAATCGGATGCATGAATCTCATTTGGTTCACTCAAAACCCCATTTTCTCTTCTCTTTTTTTTTTTAAGTGTCACAATTGAGGCGATTTGGTGGAAAATATTCAGAAAGAAAGGTCCATGTGCGTTTTTGTTATTATTTCCCTTACACAGGCATATGATATCATGTGGACGCAAGCGTGGAAAACTCCACATTGACTTGTTTGTTTGTTTGTTTGTTTGTTTGTATGTTTTACCTACTTGCTGTAACCATGTGCAGAAAGTGATAATGGAGGAAAAAGGTTGAATATAAGGAAATGGGAGTCTGACGGTCCTCCAAAGAAAAAACAAATCTTAATATAATGACGTTGATTATAGATTGCATGTGTTGGTTGTTGCAGTGGTTGGTAAAGTGTGTGTTGTGAACTATGGAGATGTACCTTAAGTACCCCCCCCCCGAAAAAAAAACCACAGTTCTTTGATTCTCCTTTTGTTACACAAGATTTGATCATCAAAAATCAATATCTGAATGGTTTCCTGACCTTGTATTTTTTATAAATCTATTTAAAAAAAAACAATATTTTGTATTAGTAATGGCAAATTTAGATCTAATTTAGATTTTAACAGAGATACTCATATTGTTTTAGATGTTAGACCTACAGATGAAATGTGCGTCATGTTTGTTTTGTTGTTGTTGTTGTTGTTGTTTTAACACCTTATCTAGTAGACTATAGTAGTCCCCAACTATAGGCCCTAGGTACCTTAGCACTCGACTTGACCATGTTGATGAACAGATAATGAACTGCATGTCACAAGACAGATCTATGGATTGAAAATGGAAACAGTTCAGTTCCATTTCCAAGCTTCCCGATTCCGTCGATCGGTGTTGTGCTACCATGACCATGTATAGGCCTATGCGGCTCGGACCGCTGAACTTTGCTTCGTACGTACAGATTGTAACGCGTACAGTCGGCACGCAAGCCGAGCGAGGCCGCCTAGCGCGGCCGCGGTGGGGAGCTGTCGGGTGTCCGTACGTACCACACTCTAGCTCGATTGAGGTCGATCTACAACGTATTATATCCCTCATGTAAAGCTTCTTGCCATAGGATTGTACAGAGCACGAACATGGTGTAGTTTTACTAGCTAGCTACGAGCAGCTGGATGCGGTGCAATTGGTTACTAGCCAGCGTGATATAGTACTTTTGGGAATCCACGATCTGCACCCAATCGTGATCGTGTGATCGATATCGACATTTCTCACGTAAGAATGTACGCAGTGCGCGTAGTAGCGATACTTTTGAGCGACTGTCCTGTGCGTGGCTTGTAGCTAGCGCAAGCAGCGCTTTGGAATTGCGCGACGGCATTACAGAAATCTGTGGTGCGATGGCACAGGCTAGGCGTTTGTGTGTACGTGTGTACCCAGTGTATTCGTACAATCGTTAGTGTGATCAATGCAGTTCAGCTCATTATTGACAAAGTGACTGCGCTTCAAGTAACGGAGGAATAATTGCAGCAGAAGGACACCATATCAGATCAGGTACGAATTAGGAATAAACTAAAAGCGATTTTGAAGATGATGTGGGTAACCAAGCCGCTGTAGACCTACTTCTAACGTAGTCCTGGACCTCCTCGATCTTTCGGAGTTTTGCACGCTGTAGTGTAGCTCGTGTGTAGGAACCAACGGTGTCGTTCGCTACGCGCTGCACGCACTGCTGCTGCACTGCTACGGCCTAACGTTAGATTTAACGTCAGGAAACCTGCACATTTTTCCATCACTCTAGTAAAATGCTCGAGAGGGATATAAAACAAATATCGACTGCTTTCTTTCGGGCCATGGTAAAACTATTTGACCTCGGTGATTTCTCAACAGTGCCATGTCCCTCGACTTCGTCTCGGGACATAGCGCTGTTGAGAAATCACCTCGGTGCAAATAGTTTTACCATCTCCCTCTGCAGCACGCGATATTTGTATACTAGCAGCTGCTCAGCTCAGCTAGCTCAGCTCAGCTCATCACTCATGCGTGCGCTTATACGCGCTTTGTTACGTCACTGCCAACCTGCGCAGCTAGGATGTGCACAAACCAAAAATTTGGCACAAACACAACTGAGGAACTTCCCTAAGCTGCGCGAAGAAAATGCATCGCATGCACTAAAATTGCGTTATTTTACAACGGAGATTCAGAATCAACAGGACGGTCACGAGATTCGAAAATGCAGTATTTATGACATATTTAAGGAAAAACTTAGAATTTGTTTTTGTACTTTTGAAATAAACCAGTTGCAAATCCTTAGGATGACGATAGGTGGTACCCTCAATCATGTGCGTGTATGCGGTTGGCGACAGACAAGAACTTGTTATTGAATACTGGGATGGCATCCAGCGTCATACCTGTGCCCCTCCCATGAGTGCTGGGGGTCATCTGGGTCACGTTCGGCTGCCCTAAGGTTAGAGTTCTTGTGAATCATGTTCCAGCTGGGGTGAAGATCCCTCAAACTGCTGGAGAACAGAACAACTGAAGGGCTAGGCGGGCTGATTCTTGGTGACTGTCTAGTGCTCAATGGGTTTCAATGGAGAGGGGCCCCTTAGGCGGTTGGCTGGCATACTTGTCACCTTTCGGCAGCTCCTGCATCCTGTCTCGCCTCCAGCCGTCCTGACTTCGTCTTGCCACTGGACCCGGCGTCTTCGGACGAGAGAGTGAGGCTGATCCTGCGCAAGTCTCCTTCACTTTAATCAAAGTTTAGCGCAAGTCATGACATCGCCAACTTGGCAACCTTCAAGTCCTGTGGCGATAGGGGAGCGGTGAAGCAGCAGGTGCGGATACACTGGGAGCTGTAGTCGTAAACCTACACACAGGCGGCTCAGGACATGTGGTCGCTCTTCACTGGACCGAGGCAGCAGTGGAGTTCGGCAGCCTCTGAGCGACCGAGCAGCCCTCTTGAGGATCGCTCTGCTCGCCTCCTCAGCAAGAGGACGGGGCTAGAAAAGGTGCCCTAAACATAGCCTGCCTCATCTTACCCTGGCCAGCATACCGCGGCTGGCGGGGATCCCCCTCTAGCGGTCGAAAAACAAGGAAATGAAAGCAAAAGCGCTCACCCTAGCATCATGGAATGTGAGAACTCTACTTGATGACACGAAAGCAAACAGGCCAGAGAGACGCACTGCGCTGGTCGCCAGAGAACTGGCTCGCTACAATGTTGAAAAAGAGTAAAAAAGAGACTGAATGTCAACAATCTCAAAGACCCCAAGAAGCTGCAAGACTTCCAAGAACACATGCATAACCACCTAGCAGACCTTCAGCTAAACCAGTCTAGCATCGAGGATCAGTGGGCAACCTTTAGGGATGCTGTTCACTCTGTCGCCCTTGAATGCCTTGGTCCAGCCACTAGGTACCATCAAGACTGGTTTGATGAAAACGACACAGAAATTCAGGAGCTCTTAGATACTAAACACAACCTTCTACGTCTACATCAGAATGATCCCTCCAGCATGGCAAATAAAGCTGCATTCACCAAGGCCCGCAGCAAGGTCCAAGCAAAACTACGCCACATGAAAGACTCCTGCTTAGTGCCAAGGCCGATGAGATCCAAAGCTTTGCCGACAGAAACGACATGAAGAACTTCTATGATGCCCTGAAAGCAGTCTATGGGCCAAAACCGTCCGGATCATCCCCAATTCTCAGTGCTGATGGTTCTATGCTGCTCACAGAGAAGAAGCTGATTCTAGAAAGATGGGCTGAACACTTCAACAGCGTACTAAATCGACCAGCCCAGATCAACAATGAAGCCTCCCCCAGGTGCCCATAAATCACAAGCTTGATGTGCCCCCTTCAAAGAAGGAAATCGACACAGCCATCACACAGCTGTCTAGTGGGAAAGCCCCAGGCTCTGATTCCATCCCTGCTGAAGTGTACAAAAAGGGTGGCCCAGTCACCCTCATTAAGCTCATCAAGCTGTACCAGTCCATGTGGAGCAAAGAACAGTTACCACAAGAATTCAGAGATGCTACAGTTGTTCACAACTACAAACGGAAAGGAAATCGCCAGGCTTGTGACAACCATCGAGGCATCTCCCTCCTGTCTATAGCAGGCAAGATCCTGGCCCGAGTCTTCCTCAATCTCTTACTGGAACATCTGGAGCAGGGTCATCTCCCTGAAAGTCTATGCGGCTTCCGTGCAGGTCGAGGGACCACTGACATGATATTTGCTGCCCGCCAGCTTCAGGAGAAGTGCATTGAGCAGCATCGTGACGTATACACAACCTTTGTCGATCTGACCAAGGCCTTCGATACGGTTAGTCGTGAGGGACTATGGAAAATTATGGGAAAGTTTGGCTGCCCACGGAAGTTCATCACAATTGTCCGCCAGTTTCACGATGGGATGACTGCCAAAGTTCTTGATAATGGTGAACCCTCCAATGTCTTTCCAGTGACAAATGGAGTCAAGCAGGGTTGTGTCCTGGCACCGACACTATTCAGCATGACGTTCTCGGCAATGCTCTCAGACGCCTTCAAAGACTGCGTACCTGGCATCAACATTAGGTACAGGTCGGATGGAAAGCTCTTTAATCTTAAGCGCTTGAAGGCCATCACGAAGGTGAATGAGACCGTCATCAGAGACTTCTTGTTTGCTGACGACTGCGCACTCAATGCCAATGGTGAGGACGAGATGCAGATGCAGATGGACAGATTCTCCTCAGCCTGTGACAACTTCGGCCTTACCATCAGCACCAAGAAGACTGAGGTGATGTTCCAACCAGCTCCAGGGAACCAGTACCACAAACCACAAATCCAGGTGAACGGACAGACTCTCCAGGCAGCAAAGACCTTCACCTATCTGGGCAGCACCCTCGCCAACTGTGTCATAATTGATGCTAAGCTCAACAACAGGATCTCTAAAGCCAGCAGTGCTTTTGGGAGACTCAGAAAAAATGTTTGGGAGAGGAGAGGGATCAGCCTTTCAACAAAGCTGAAAGTCTACTGTGCAGTTGTTCTCACCACGCTTCTCTATGGCTGCGAAACTTGGACTTTGTACCGGAGACATGAGGGGCAAATCAACCACTTCCATATGCAATGCCTCCGCAACCTCCTTCGCATCCGCTGGGAGGACAAAGTTCCGGACACAGAGGTACTGAAGCGGGCAGGCATCCCTAGCATCATTACCAAAATCCGCAAGGCCCAGGTGAGATGGGCAGGCCACGTCACCCGCATGTCTGACGACCGCATCCCGCAAAAAGTTTTTCTATGGAGAACTCGCTGATGGGAATAAGCGTAAGGTGGGAGGACAAAAGAAGCGCTTCAAAGACAACCTGAAGTTCTAATTAAAAGACTTCTCCATCAAAACCGAGTCCTGGGAGACACTTGCCGCAGATCGCCCTTCCTGGCGCCACGCTATTGCTGTAGGGGCCCGTAGAGGATAGGAGCTGCGCGTCAAGCAGGCAGAGCACAAACGCCAGATGCGAAAAGCTAGAGCAGCCAACCCTAACAGTGTAGCCCCTACCCACTTCTGCCTTACCTGTGGGAGAGGCTTTCTTGTCCAGATTGGCCTCATCAGCCACCTCCGAACCCATCGAGCCAATGGATGTCATTGGTCATCGAGAACGAGGGACGAACACACTAGCACGTTCCCAAAGCATAGAATGGAGTCATAACGCCTGTGTGTCTGAGTGACTGTGTGTGCGTGTATGCGTGGGTACGCCAGCGCGCGTGAACGCGTCGCGATTCTTAAAGGTGCATGGTCCCGGTGTTTTAGTCAAATGCGTACGCGGGCGCACGGCGCAAGTTTCCTATAGAGACCTATGCTATCCATTCCTCTTTAGCGCTTACGCTTTGGCCCACTTCCCCGAGTCCGAAGAAGTCCGATTCACTGTAGTCAGTGGTCGGATCACAGTTCGGCTCATGATTCGGCTGAGGGGGATGACAGCTTTAGCAAACTTCTTTTGTGATGTCATAATAACAAGCACATATGCACGCACCCTGGCGTTACTACAGACTGCGCAATGCGCAGAGAAGACAACGAAGGCAACGTTACTTAGCAACACCTACTGTTGTGTACGCACTTTACTCTTGAAGACAGCTCAACTTCGGTAATCTTCGTATCAATGCTAACGGTGATCGGCAGTGTCATCAACAGCGCCCTCTACACTACCGGGACTATCCACCTTTAAATAGAAATTGGAGGACTTATCAAGCTTCAAGTTACTGTAGTATCAAGTGAAGTATTCAGAACGATAGGTAAGTTGCTCATATTGAAAACTTCTTTCTTTAGTTTAGAGTTTTGGATTCATATGATAAACAAAATATGTCCTCGCTACTGGCTCTGCATGGTTAAGACTTGTACAAAAGTGGCAGAGACGATCCTTCATTAACACCCAAAGATTTGTATTTTCACCTCTACGACACTGCTTGAAAGAACACAGTGTCATCACGGTGAATCACTGTGTGAATCACAGTGTGCACACAGAGTGAATCATACTGTGTTCACACTGTATTCACAGTGTGAAACATTTTGATTTACTTTGTGATTTATTGATTTACATTGTGATTTACTGATCTACATGAGAGTCACAGTTGAACACATAGTGAATCACAGTGTGAATCACACTGGAAACATATTTCACACTGTTTTAATGGTGTATACACAATGTGAACACAATATGTTCACACTGTTCAAACGCTCGAATTCAACACTATGATATACCTACCACATTGTAGAATTACGTTGTGAAACACTCATAGTGAAACTCAAACTCATTGCGAAATACCCACCACACGGTGAAGCTCACTCACACAGTGTTTCTTTAATCAAATGACCCTTTTGCCAATACGTCAAAATGAATGTATTGCACAGAAGGTCAGATTATGACAGACGCTAAGCTGGGATCTAAAGGTATTTTTCTCACATCTAGATGTGAGAAATTTGAGAAATTATAAATATATTAATCAGCTGCGAGATTTCATAACAAAACTTAAATTTAATTCGGCAATATTTGCTGTTTCAGAAACTAGGTTGAAAAAAGAGATCCGGGGGCCTCGCGCTGACCTGAGTATCGCAAGTTTACCTCCACCCATTCTTACAAACTCTTACCTGAGAACACTACAAACTTGGGGTGGGAGGCAGCTTTGAGAGCTGGGAGCATGGTGTCCATTTGCATAATCCATCACACTGGTAAAAATACTTGCCAAGTACACTGTACTTAGAAAGTTTCACTATGCAGTAAAAAAAAAAAAAAAACATGAAGCTCTATCACTTCTGATTCTAGAGAAGAATATTTTTCGAGTATTGCCCAATTTTATCAAGGTTTGGGCCCTTGGGTACCCCAAGGGGAGAACGGTGCTCATTCGAACAAAAAGAGTTCCTATCCCTCTAGGAATGCCACCTGCCAAGTTTGTTAAAAATCCATCATGTTGTTTTCAAGAAAAGATGAAAATACACAATTTAGGCCCCCTCATTAAACCCCGACTATAGGGGGGGGGGGGCATCCCTGGAACTGCAATAAACAAACTTGAAATTACAGTCATTAATGTATTAACTCATAGTATTGACTTAGCTCTATTACTTCTGGTTCTAGAGAAGGAGATTTGAAAATATTCCTTAATTGAGGGGGGGGGGGATGGTACCCAGTGGAACAAATTGATATCCTAAGGTTACCCCCTTTCTTTTATCCTTTTTTGCAAGATGACTCCAACACATTTTTCTCACATTGTGATGCTAAAATTCTCATAGAGATTGTAAATGATGAAATTAGAATAGTTAAGGACTGGAAATTTGGAATTATGTTATAGCCGAATATCATATAGGCCCTATATACCCCTCAATATATGGCGTGTAATAACAGCAATCAGAAAAATCCCCAGTATCTTGGTCACATAAAAACTGATAATGTCAATTCGCAGCGAACTGACTGCATCTAATTTCAAGGTTTATATAATGATAATGACTTATCATAGAAATCCATGTTTATTATTTATGTAAATTGCTTGCAAGAAATAGTGGAATTCTCTACAAACTGAAAAATATTTTTCTAATTTACAATATACAAACTTTGTACGTTACTTTGATAAATTCGTATATCATGACATCTTAGCGTGGGGGAAGAGTGCATCATTTCTTCTTGATAAAGATTCTTCTTATCCAGAAAGTTGCTATCAAAATTGTTGACAAGACGCCTTTTTATGCTCATATAAATATTTTTAAATAAAGTATCTAAGGTATGTGTTCTCATTTTGTATCAAGTTGGTATTCATATAAACATTTTTTTTTACACCAAATAATCTCTGTGTTTTTCCCACTATGTCTAAATGAAACGATGAATTTCATGTTTATCTATACCAGACAATTGATGTGTGTGTGTGTGTAGGTGTGTGTGTGTGTGTGTTCCTGTGTGGTGCTGGTGCTATAGTTCATTGGAAAATCCCTCTTCACCGATTCTCCGAGGAAGAATTCTGGCTTTCATTTTTATCTGTTGTGCACATTAGATACTTAGCTACATCTGAAGTGATTTCTGTGAGTATATGTAGTCATTTCATCGGTGAAAATTTGTCAGGAATTCTGGACCTGTCACCAGAGTACTTTACAACTGGAGCTGTAGTCCCACCACATGCCTCTCATTTCGTGATTGGAAAACACAACCCAACACTGGAATCTTGCATAAGCCGGATTATTTTTTGTACCAGTTGTGCACAGTATACAGTTAGGATCCCTACTACATCTGGGGCCCGTTGCATAGAACTCCAATCGGATTTTTTTCCGGTTGAAATCACAAAATTCCGGTTGGAAGCTCCCAACCAGAGTTTTTATGCAACGGATTTTACATTCTTATGTTAGCAACCTTAAAAAATTCAGGTTGGGCAAATCCCAACCTGAATTTTTTAAGGTTGCTTTAAAAATTTTATGCAACGGGACCCTGGAGTGATCCTGTGACCATCTGCATATTTGATTGGTGAAATTTTGATGATTTGGATTTGTCTCGGAGTACTTTGCAACTAGAGCTTATCTCACGATCACCACGAGGCACTACTGATGTTCTATTGGAATGCAATGCCAAGGTCAAGTGAAGGTCAACAAGAGTATGTATCTCATTGAGTAAAGGGCATATATTATATCTGTGATATCAAACATCCTCCATCTAGAGTATGTATATGCAGTAACCATGACTAGGAAACCCAAGTACCCATGTGGAGTGTGCAAGAAAGTGGTAACTTGGAAATCAGATGGCACACAGTGTGAAGGCTAAATTGTGAGCAGTGGTTCCATGCTCAGTGTGTTTACGTTAACTCCACAGAATACAGGGACCTAGGGAACAGGTCCATCATTTGAATTTGCAATGCATGTGGGATGCGCAACATTGGAATGTCAAATGTGTTGGATCATACAGGTCTTAGGTGTCAGAACTCCTTTGATATCTTAGGCTAGTCTGGCGTAAATGGTTCTGCTATTAACAATGAGGCTGATATCAGCAAGCATGAAATACATCTTCAGGCCAGAATGTATTAGACCTTGGACTAACTGCCAACCCAACAGTGGTCACCAATGTTACCATTATTCCTGGAGTGTCTGATCATGATTGTCCTCTTGTCACCATGGAAATGAAATCACACAGAAGACAGCAGAAACGAAGAAAAGTACTACTGTACAAAAAAGCAGATTGGGAGAAATTTGGGGAGCTTATGAAAGAAGATGATGAGATAGCATCCAAGCTACATTCAGCCTCTGCTGAATTTGGCAGATTTTCAAGTTTGGAGTGGAAAAGGGTAGTGAGAATTAATCCCCCCCCCCAAAAAAAACAAACAAACAAACAAACAAACAAAACGAAGAAAGGCAACTTACCATGGGTTACCAGTATACTATCAGATGACTCATCAAAAAACGTGACCGACTAAGCAAGAAATGCCGGGACATCAAGAGAAAAAGTAATGGCCCTATCCCGTACACTATTGAAGAGAATATCCGTAATCTCAAACACAAATTACATGCAGAACCCAGGAAGTCGTATTGGAACTCGAGTCAATGTTCACAATTGATGACAATGTCTCTAGGAAACCCGAGTGTACAAAGCGTTTCTGGAGGTTCATCAAACACAACAGAACGGACCACATTGGCATTGCCACACTGAAAGCAAATGGAGTGCCCCTGTCAGATCCAAACGAAAAGGCAGAAGTACTGAACAGGGAGTTCAAGAAGGCATTCACCAGGGAGACCCAAATCCAGCCTGATATTCTGCCTGACATTGAATTCAAGGTACATGAAATTGAGAAAATGCTCTACAAACTCAAGCCACACAAGGCACCAGGACCCGATGGTATCACACCTCAAGCAGCTTTCCAGTACAATCGCACTCATCCTATGCAAAATCGACAAGGTATCATATTATGAAACCGGCAAGGTACCTGAAGACTGGCGTCGGGCGTATGTCGTCCCTATCTTCTAGAAAGGCGACAGACTGGAACCCTCCAACTATCGACCCATGTCACTGACCTGCATTGCCTGCAAAATGATGGAGCATGTACTTGCCATCAACATCATTAGGCATTCAGATGAACAGAACATCCGTTTTCCTCTGCAATACGGGTTCCACCGAAACAAATCATGTGAGCTCCAACTCCTAGGTTTCATCAGTGACCTCAACAACAACTTGGATCAGGGCCGGCGGACTGATGTCTTGATTTTGGACTTCAGCCAGGCATTTGACAAAGTAGGTCATCAGAGACTTCTTCGAAAATTGGACTTCTATGGAGTGAGAGGCAAAATCCTTCAATGGATCTCCAACTTCCTCCTTCATCGAAGCCAACAAGTCGTCTTAGATGGGCATAAATCATCTCCTGTCGATGTCGACTCAGGTGTCCCGCAGGGAGCTGTCCTGGGCCCACGCCTCTTTCTCCCCTACATCAATGACTTACCTGACAAGCTTTGTTCAACAGTACGGCTCTTTGCGGATGATGCCATTGTCTACCTCACCATTGAGAACCGACATCAAGTGCAACAGCTCCAGGATTACCTCACCAGATTGGGTGAATGAGCTTCCACGTGGATGATGGAACTGAACTCACAAAAATGCGAGGTGATAACCATCTCCAAAAAAAAGGAAGAATATACAGCACAATACATTCTGAACAACACTCCCCTTAGATCTGTCAACTCAACAAAATATCTGGGAATCACAATTACGCCTGACCTGAAATGGAACCAACACATCAACAACATTTGTCAAAAAGCCAACAACACTCTTGCCTTCCTCCAACGCAACCTGCGTATTAACTCCCCAGAACTGAAAACAACAACCTACAAGACTCTCGTCCGTCCTCTTGTGGAATATGAAGATACAGTGTGGGACCCTTCCACAAGCAAGATCAACCACCAACTAGAAATGGTTCAACGACGAGCAGCCAGATTCACACTGAACAGATACCACAACACATCTAGAGTGCAATCCATGCTGGAAGAGCTTCATTGGCCTTCCCTTCAACAACGTAGAGAAGAGTCCAGACTCAAAATGATGTATAAACTCCACCACCACTGCATAAACTTCCCAACCCAGTCCTACATCACTTCAGTTGCCGCACCTACAAGGGCTCTCCATGCACAAGGTTACCAAAAAAAAAAATGTCATTCCACGCTCCAGAACAGAACATCACATAATTTTACTTGCACCGTGTATATACATACTCTGCACCATGCACCTCAACCACTGCGTTTCACACACACACGCACACACATTCAAAATTTGCAAGAATCCAGTTAGAAAGAGGCAGACTGAACCAGAAGAAGAAGAAGAAGACAAAACCGTCTTCTGCATTTCCCAATGACAAAACAGTTCTTACTCATAAACAATTAAGTATCATGGTCTAAAGTCTGCAACGATCGTCCTAATAACGTTATTACTAGTTATTCTCATTCAACATTTAAAAGCAAATCGAAATCTAATGATTAAAGAAAAGTATGGTAATAAATGTTTCATTCACACATTACTGACACGATTGTCTTTCATTCTCAGGCGTCCAAGCAGATTGAGCCTCAGTTTGACACTGTTTTAGCCTGATACTCTTTTTCCTAACCTTATCTATAACCCAAAGATGTATCTTTCAAGTGAAATGATAAGTCGTTCGCTATAGATTCAAGCATTGTCTGATTGTTTCTTAATTTAGTTATGCTACCAAAGAAGTTGTATAATTGCTAGGCCTTCGTCATATTTCTTTCCACATCGTTGGAACTGATAGAAGCAAAATGTTTTGTTCTTACATTTAGTTTGATTTATGATTTGCTGTTGTTTAACGATGTTTTTGTTTGTGTCCTTCTGAATCAAATTTGTTTTGTATTTGTCCGTATAGAGACATAAGATGTACTGAATAAAACTTAATAGTAATAATCATGATGATGGTAATAATGTATAGGTTTTCCCGGTCAATTTCATACTTTTGTCATTCAAGTTCCTCTTCCGAGCATTCAATTCACGCATTCCGCGCTCGGAGCACTGAATCAACAATCAAATTCAAAATCCGGTCATTCGAATTCACTATCGGAGCATTCAAATTGAAGAAAGGAGCACGCATTTCAGCAATGAGCGATCAAATTCATGTCAAGCTGGCGACGGAATCGCGTCGGTCATTAAAATTCGAGAATAAGCAACCATGTTTCAATTAAGTGCATTCAATTTAAAAGAAGTCCTGAATTTAGTTAATATGGGGTAGTGTATGCGGTGTGTGTGTCTTTTTCATTTAGCTTTGAATATATTGGGATCTATGATGAAGGTTACTTATTTTGCAGTATAGAGGTCCACCTGTTCATTAAAAAAAGAATTGAACTCGAGCTTCACGAAAAGGAATAAACAGGCACACGTCCCTCGGATAGGGCGTGAAATGGAGGTCCCATGCATGTGAGAGTTGCAACTCATGCACGTAAAAGATCCCACTTCAATTATTCATCGAGCAGTGTCTTTAATCCGCTGAAGTGGTCCCATCTTACATCCAACTGGACCCAATGGAAGACCAGCTATTGCAGCTGAATATGGATTCAGCCATCTTCTTAGACGGAAAATGTAACAAACAAACAAACAAACAAACATTAAGGTTGGTTGACATGTTCGTTAAAAAAATCGACTGCATGAAACTGATAACATGAACATTATATACGTCTTGTTTGTTGTTTATTGCTATCTCATCGGTATACATTTGCCGGACTATGTGAGATCATTGTGTGTCAGTTTGTCTTTAAATTGAAGCATTGTCATCATGTGGTTAGTGTTGGGGGCATTGTCAGCATGCAGTATCATAAAGAAATATGATTAAATTGTCGTTGTGTTGTTTGAATGCACTGCTGATTGGACCTTACAATTTAGATCTTATTGAAATGAAAAACAAAGAATACATGTACAGAGAACAATGCAGAACCTTTAAACAATCATAATTACACTAAATGCTAGCCTTCATTGGTTGTGTATGCCCTTTCTTCTTTCTTAAAACACTGTAAAAAGTCTCTTCCTTTGTCCTCATTCAATTGATTGCACGAAGTAGGAACTTGATCGCCTGAAATGAAATTGAATGCTCCAAACAAGCTCATCAGGGGGCCATTTCATGAAGCATTTTGGTCCGATATATTTCAGACAAATTGTTACAAGCTACTGAAGTCCTTGCATTTGATTGGATGAGAGCAAATTTGTCCGACAACTTTGTCGGACAAAATGCTTCATGAAATGCTCCCCTGGACTAACACATGACTATCGCATGAATTTGAATGCACCAGTAGGAAACGTAATACTCGCATTTGGAAATTGAACGCCCAAGCGTGAATTTGAGTTGACGAAAACGAAATAGAACCCCCATAAATAAAATTGATCGCTCGGATTCTGAATTTGAATGCCCGAATCTTTTCGCGTGCGTGCGCTGTGTGAATTTGAATGCTTATTAATGAATTTGTCAAAAGTATGAAATTGACCGGGAAAACATTGTAAGCCACTATCACAGTGCAACAAATGAGTGAATACTAGCCTCGTATCGCAACCTATGGAATATGTTTTCACTCTGTGAAAAATTACCCAGAGTTAAGGTAGTCGGCCACAATCATTGTGAAGTATATTACAGGGTGGTCACTCGCTGAAATATAATCCACACGTTGTTGACATTCTAAAATATTACCAGGTATTACAAATACTTACATTGTGAAATGCATTCCTCAGGCTGATCACTCTCTGAATTATATTTTACACGGTGGATCTATTCTTCACACTGTGAAGTATTGTTGCTGGTTTTTTTTTTTCGTAGAGTGGCCATATTGTGAAATAATCCTCCCAATGAGTGGATTCAAACTGTAAAATAGAACTCACACTGTAAAAAAAAAAAAACTCTCATGTGGTAGTGGTAAACCACCCTGTCAACACTGTATACAGTGTGTTCACAGAATCGACTACGTGAACACACAGTGACCACATAGTATTCCTTCCACGACTAAACAAACCACTAATTAACAACTAATTTTACTTATTACAACTCATATCTCTCTGTCAAATGTCTGTAACAGCCTGCTATATATATATTGCATGCTTAAATCTTGAAACTTTCGTTAAACTTAATGAGACTTACATTTCATTTGAGAGTTACGATCATTTCCGAACGCACGCTTGACATAGGAAAGATTCTTTGAGTCAAACTTGCCAATTTATCCCATTGTCGACTCAAACGAGCATTCTGTTACAGTCTATCCCTGTGAACTAACTAATTATTTTTTGTAATACCTATTTACTGTCATCTTTATCAAGGGCATCATCTTCTGTGTTGCCATTACATGCTCTAACAGAGGACCCTGCATTTTTTTTTACCCTATCGTTCCCAGGTACCTATTCATACACATGGGTCAAGAACGACATCATGGGTAAAAATAGAAGACAAATAGACTTGCTACACTAAGGGATTTACGCTCATGTTTCCTGGTGGGATGGTCTTTTTATTCGTCATTATCACATAATCTTACAATTGTATATCATATGTTTATGCGTGCAGTAGCATCCACGTTAATATCCATAAAAAATATTTTTCAGAGGAGAGTCTTCCAAATCGATTAGTCCTATAATGGAAGCACAGTTTGTCATATATTGAACGATTTTTTTCCTCTGGTCAGTAGTCTTACTCGTGATAATTGATTTATTCAAAAATTTTACTCATATCTTTATTACCAAATTGTTACGTTGTGTTGACAATAAGAAAAGCTTGATAGGGGATTGTCCAGCACACTAATGACTAATGAGAGAAAATTGAATTTCAGATTTTAAAGGGTGTTTGACTGGATGTATCTGTGAATTAGTGTAGAAAACTGGCTGATGCAAAGATATACGATGCACTGTGGACTCACCCGCAATCAACAAGGCAATGGTGAAACCAGCGAATGACGACGATACAGACGCGGTAGAGAGACCGACGCCCATGACAAAGCTTCCACATAGCATGATCGGACGGGAGAGGGACTTTTTCTTCGCCAGGGGTGCAATGAAAGGAGCTGTTACGTAACAGAGAGGGCAGGTATCAGGATTTCATAATGAAAATGTGACAAGAAGGTAAAGCAGAGTAGAAAAAATAATAGAAAGACGAGACACCCATACAACAGATGCATGGCGGTGTCGGCTCAGAGTCTTTCACGTTTCCTCTGACAAATGGTATACACCAAATACCACAATGAGAAAGCTAAATCTGAACCCTCTGGGAAATATCTCTTACTAGTACCTTCTCAAGGAAATAACTTGATACTCCCTTCTAGTCGACAAACTTTACGATACCACAATTTTGGTATTATTCGCAGCAAGCACATTCTATATGTCTGGTTGTTTATTTTAAACTACAATCTACCATGTTGAGACTCTAAAACCATCTTGAAAACCTCATTAAAACGTTTCGATAAACCGTTTATTTTTTGTAATTAAATACAATTTTGAAACGATGTTCCACTTTCTATTAGGTGTTACAAAAAATATTTCCCACTTTTGATCTTTTATGGTTCAAAAACTATATCGGATAACACTGACATTGATATGAGCAATAGCTGAATAGTGTACAATTTTGTTGGAGGCAATTTTGAAATGACAGCATAATTCAGTTTCATTATTTTCAACATGAATTTTTTAGTTAGGTTTCAGATTTTGCTTTATTTTCAACCTTCTGGACAAAACTTTAACTTTGAACAGAAGTCAATTGGTGTGTTTGGGAGTGTGTAGTTGACACCCAGACAATGATCCTGGACGATTACAGTTCGTTTTTCCGAAGGTTCGTTATTCAGAATTTCATTTTCGGATTAACGAACCTTTGGAATAACGAACCTTCGGAATAACGCCACAAATGTTCGGATTAAGCACTCTTTTTCATTTTCGGATTAACGAACCTCTAGGTATAGGGAATTTGTGTGTTTCGGATTAACGAACCTTCGGAGTAACGAACCTTCGGAATAACGAACCTTCGGAATAACGAACAGCACCCGTCCTGGACAATGACTAGGATTTGAATGCTCTATTATTTATTCATGAGGAATTCCACTATCACAGCTAGTCTTCATTCTGAAATGTGGTGTATACAAGCACATGGAAGCATGTGCTTACTTTTTTCATGCGCATGCATTTTGCCATTTGCTAGGAATTCAGTCTAGCTTTGCCCAGGGCAATCCATCATGAATAATAAATAAAGCATTCATGTGCCTAGCCTAGGAGCAGTGCTCTGAACAGGTGGTATCCAGGTCCATTGATCAGGTTCATTGTAAGTACACACTCACATACACATCATTAGTTCCTGTGTAAAGTTCAGGTTTTGTACAGAGAGTTAAAATTTGACCAAAATCTGGAACCTTATTTTGAAATTAATCATGGATTTCATAAAACTGATATAGGTTTTCATATTCAAATCACCTCCAACTCAATTGTACAATATTCAGCTTTAACTCATATCAATGACAATTTTATCTGATATATAGTATTTGAGCCATTAAGCATCAAAAGTGGGAAATGTTCTTTGTTACACCTGAAACATGAAACGTCTATATACCAAGTGCGTAGGAGATGCCATGATAGAGTCCTATGCTGAGCCCAATCATGCCCGAATCCTTGTCTAGCTGTGGAGTGATGTCGTCGACGAGCACGCCGAAGCTTTTGATGATGCCCATATCGATCAGGCAGAGGAAGAAGTAGGCGACAATAACCACCCAGGCACGTCCTCCCAACTTGGTGATCGACGCTGTTGCGCCCTCGGGCGCGCGCTCTGTCGCCATGATAGAAATCTTGGGCAGCAGCTCAAAATTACTCTTTCAAAGGTGGGGTTTTTTTCCGAAGAATTATCTCTCAGTGGGATCTAACGTAATCGAAGAAAGTAAAGAAACACAAAAAGTGAAACGGTCTTAAACAATGTGTGAGACAGTAACGTATGTTATCTAGATGACCTCTTTTATATCGATTTTTTTTTTTTGTCAGCGGAAAAAATAATGGAAGGGGAGAGATGAACTGAGGACCTTTTTTTTTTTTTTTTTTTTGCTTGTTAGCTCATGAAACCCGGAAGTGGGCCCCCACACTTTTGATGAAGGCTCCGCCGGCCCTCATCAATCTATCATCTCTAACAACCTTTGGAACTTTTAAATCTTCTGACCTTTGTAGCCACGGGAAAAAGACAAAACACAAGAATAAATACACGAATGGTGTAATCTTCCGTTAACAGGTCATCAACATTCAATAATCTCGGACCACTCTCAAACATACAGATATGCTTCGGAAGATTTTTCTAATGGATCGGAGTTAACGTCTTAATGGCCTTGTGTCATATCCCATATACTATAGTCACTTGGTTCAGTATAGTACTAACGAAATCGTCAATGTAATACTCAATTCATAAGTGTAAGCCACAGACTCTACACGCGTACATCATACCTCTTTATACAAAATATATCATCATTGTGGTGTGAATAGGAAGGAATAAGAGGGATCAAATTAATGAACATATAAGAGTTGATCAAAGTAACGTAATATAGTATCATAATATTGGGTAGTTCTTCTCGTGAAATATGTATACAGTTAAATGTGATTATCATTGCATTAAAAAATATTACAGTAATACAGTACAAAAAACACTGCTCATAATGGTATTATGAATTGAGATGTAAAAAAATAATAGACATTGGGTAGAGAGCAAAAGCCGGATAAACGAAGGAACGTGGGGAAGATAAAAAAAAAGGAGAAAGGAATTATATGATGACAATCTGAGTGAGCCGAATATGAGAGAAGCCAGAGAGGTTAAAGAGAGAAGGGGAAATAGAAGTATTGATTGTAACATACACGCAACGGCATATAAAAATTTACTCATTGCAAATCAAAAGCTACAAATGAAATGTAATATAAACCCCAAATCATTATATATACAAAAATATATCATCGATGCAGTATACACACGTAGATAAAAGGGGGAAAACCAGTCAATGGTAATAAAACTTGATCAAAATATTGTTGGTTCATCATCCAAATACACTTGCATCAAAAATTACTTTACGTGGGGTTATTATACTTTTCGTGACATGAATATGCTGTATATGGTTAACCGTTATCAGTATCGTACAAAGAAAAAATACACATAAAAATAAATGAAGACTAAATCTGACATCTGTCAAGTCCGGACAATAACTTTGATGGCCCTTATAATTTCGATCCGTAATTGAGGTGATTGGACAAGCAGGTATTTCATTCATTGTTTCATTTATTTTCCCATTTCCAACAGAAACATATAACTATTTTACAGAAATTGAATACATAAATTTGGTCATAATACATAATAAAGGAAAAGTTTATAAAATATTGTAAGTATACGGAAATGCTGGAAATGGGGAGGAATTCTAAAAAGCAGTGTTGTAGGCGGCATTCCCCTTAGACGTCATTCAACAAATTATGTGATTGATAGACTGATATACATAAACAGTGAAAAAAACAAAAGAAACTAAGGTATATTGTTTTAGAAGATCAGGGATTTTAAGTTTTTAACAGATTTATAGATAGTGCAAGGCCGTCTCAAAAAATCTGGAATATGCCAATCCCAGCTTCAAATTCGTCTTTTTTCGATCGTTTTCGAGCAAAGTTTACTCAATTTAGCCATTTCCCGTCTTTTACAATTTAAATTCGTCCTTCACACTCGCTGCAAACATAGCAGCCAAAGCAATCTCATCTTTTGACAATAATTAATAATTCTCCTTCAAATTTATCTCATATCTTTTGTGCTGTGATTTCCTGGTTATTTCATTTTTCCTGCAATCGTTCACTTTTTCCCCATTAGGGCGGACGTCCACTAGGGCGCGGACAAGCGTAGGAAGGGTTGCGGAAGCAAATTCTGTCGTTTCGTCATCCTGTCCGCGTCGGACGCGGAAAAAGTGTGCGAATCGGCTTGTCATGGGACATTCCTAGGAATGTCCGCGGAATGTCCGCGGACTGACTGCGGACATTCCTAGGAGTGTCCACAGCGTGCGATGGAACTTTTAACTATAGGCGTTTTCACATCAGCCCGATAAAAATCCAAGCTCGAGATATTTTTCGCGATGGCAAATTAGCGCGCTATTTAATTTCTTATTCACATCAGCCCGAACATTATCAAATAGCGTGCTAGTTCGCATTGATTATCCTGCTATTTCGGAAATTTCCCGAGCTGGACTTGAGAAATTTTCGCGATCAATTAGCGCGCTAATTTGTACTCACATTATCAAATAGAGCGCTATTTCGTGATCGGGTTAATTTCCCAAGTTAGAAAATAGCGCGCTATTTCGAAACATCGGGCTGATGTGAAAACGCCTAATGTCACGCCATGGGCAATCGACCATCGGCTAGCTACATTCTAATTAGGTATTGTATAAAACTGGCTACTTTCAGTGTCGTATACATAGACAGTCTGGTCAACTTGCTTTACGGCGCATGAGTTTTGAAGCCTGTGATTGGTCAAAACTGGTCCCATGATCTTCGTGGAGCCATGTCGTTTCCAAAGTGCGCTCATACCCATGCAGTGCCCATTGTTCACTACATTTTATTTGGCTGGGTCATATTGTTACGTCTGAGCTATACGCTAACCCGCTAACGCGTAATACTCGCGGTAACGACATATATGGGCCCGAATTCACGAAGGTGGTACAAATCAAACCATGGTTTAAACCATGGACAAAAAAAACAAAAAAACATGGAGCACCAAGTATCGCGCGGAATATTTCGTAACGAAATCAGTCTTTTTGTCGATGAATTTATCATTTCGTAACGAAATGACAGCATTTTGAAACTAAATGAGCATTTCGTCCACGAAATTACAATTTCGTTAACGAAACGGTCATTTTGTCGACGAAATGACCAATTTCGTAACGAAATATTCCGTGTGACACTTGGCGCTCCATGGTTTTCGTCCATGGTTTAAACCATGCTTTCATTTGTACCACCTTCGTGAATTCGGGCCGTGGCGTCCAATTAAGTATCTAAAGGGAGGCAGTCCTGAGAATTTTTACTGTACTGATAATTAAGAAGAGTAAAGAATATGACCTTTCATCAATTTATACTCGTGGAAGTAAACAAGGCAAGTGCCGTAATGTGTCTCGCCCACAAACGTACAACACCTTTTTTTTTTTTTAAATTTTGTTCACAAATGGACCTATGGATCAAAGGTTAGGAGTCATAATTAAATGCACAGTACATTGGGCCCTAAAAGTTCATTGACCCCTGCCTGTGACCTTTGACCTTGTGGTGACCATCAACTCTCCAAGGTACCACTACCATCCAAGTTTGGTCACAAATAGATTTACGGATCAAAAGTTATGACCCATAATCAAAACGCGCCCTAAAAACTTAACATTTGGCCCTAAAAGTTCATTGACCCCTGCCTGTGACCTTTGACCTTGTGGTGACCATCAACTCCCCAAGGTTAATCTACCATCCAAGTTTGATCACAAATACACTTACGGAACAAAAGTTATGGCTCACAATCGAAACGCGCCCTAAAAACTTAACATTGGGTCCTAAAAGTTCATTGACCCCTGCCTGTGACATTTAACCTTGAGGTGACATTCATACTTGGTAAAAGGTTAAACTTTGTATGACCACTCTTCCTCCAAGTTTGATACAAATTGAAGCCCAGAGTACAGAGTTATTCAAGTTTTTATAGCGTTACGGACAGACGACGGATGGACGGACGGACGACGGACGGACAGACGCCGCAGGCGATTCCTTAGTCTCCCCTCACCTCCGGTGGGCTCGACAAAAACTGTCTCCGTACGTGATTTTTGAAAAAAAAAATCCTGCAAGCGATCGTGTCTCAACAGCCTGCAAAAAGGTGCAACGTCAGTGATGCCCAACTCACGAAGTTGACAGCCGTGCCTCAGAAAACCAATTAAAGTGTTCAAAATTATCTTATATGATTATCATAAAACGTTACAATATGTCGTTTTATTATTTCAAACAAAGTAATTCAAGCTTAATGGAATTGTAATATGAATTTATAAATATTTTAAACTCAAATATACCAACAAATAGGCACGGTCCTTTTCGAGCTTCCGTCCGTGTTGCATACTACTTTGCGTAGAAGTCACTCTCGCGCGCATCCTTATCATACTCCGTCTAGATGAGTTTGGCGTTCAAACCGAAGATTACCAGGGCATAAGAGACTCGAATTCTTCAAAGAAAATATTGTTTCTATCTCGATAATTTCTGTAAGTACTCACATATCAAACGGATATGACTTCTGCCGGGCAGGGTAAAAACAGGTGGCCCGCAGGGATATGATTTCGCTCCATTCATTGTCACATAATGACAGATTTGTATCTTTGAGCAAGTTGTCAAGTTGTTGTTTTTTTTTATATCGCATAATGTTGCAATAAAAAGTGAACATCTGAAGCAGATACCCTCTTAGCAATAAGCTACTTTATATTCATCCATATTAATATGTAACGTGTGTTTCATCCTCGGTAACGTAGGTTTGACTTATTCATGTCATTTGTATATCGGTGAATGTCTCAATAACGATTTTAGTGATGCATTCAAGCTTGTAAAAACTGCAATTAATTCAGTAATAAAGCAAGTTAAGACATCCCATATCAAAGCTATCTGAAATACTTCAAAGATTCAAGATACCAAATGCTTTACACTATGAACTGTGACTTTTATCTACTCTTCAATACATTTAAGGTAACATAGTCATGAGTTTATACGTGCATATTCTTTTTAATCATGGTTCTTGCTCATACAAACACTGAATAATCAGTATTGAGTTACCCTGATGATGGGCAATTTATCAATAAAAAAGAAAACATTTCGACGCTAGAATCATAAATATGCGTAATTAGAAATACCAGATGGTATGAGAAATAAGAACCATATCTTGCTTGTAGGCGGAATCTCGGAAGTTGAGTGAATATAGCGCCTGCTAAAGCAGTCATGAGGTCATCGGTTTTACAATCCCGCATGATCTTCTTTCTTCTTAAGGTTTGTTAGCAAATGTGAAAATCAAATATGGAGTTCCTAGTTCCTAAGAATCGTAATTTCGCAGTGGCGTATCTAGGGAAAACAGCGCCCGGGGCAAGCGCGAAAATTGCGCCCCTAATTTCTGAAAAAAAGTGTTCAAACCCAACTCCATCCCGGTAGGGACTATAAAAAATGTCCACTTGACATGCTTTTTCAACCACTCAAAAGGGGTCTTTTGAAGGTGATTTAAATGTAATAAATTTGAGAAATTTTTGGCGAGCGAGCGCAGCGAGCGAACCGAAATTTTCGTATTTCAGCTTACAAAACATGAAATTTTGGTCATTTTCTGGATATTAAATATTACAATTTTAATCAAGATATAGTGACGGCCTTATAGATAACGACTTGTACCAACAAACTGAGGACTTGAAAAAATACTTTAAATTAGTGCGAGTGAGTGAGCCGAAATTTGTATAATTCTGTGTAGGAAACATTGCTCTTATCTCATAGTTCGTTGTACTTGTAAATCATACAATGCTGCATGGCACACTGTTATATGGTGGCTTGTCCTGTATGTGAAATAATAGATCATGCGACAATTGAATCCCAAAAGCTTGCTAAAACTTACAAATTAGTGTGAGCACTTTCTGAACATGTTCGTATATAGGAAGTACGGGATTCTGTTCAATATATGGTTGATAGTTCAAGTAATTATCAATATTATGATATGATGGCTGGTCCGGCTGGATTTATGAACGGTGATATATACTGACAAACTGAAAAAAAAATCACAAAGCATAAGAGTTAGTGCAAAGCGAGCGCAGCGAGTGAGCTCCTTTTATTTTTCACGTAGGTTGGCAAATAGCTATATCGTATAATTCTCAATAATGATATGGTGACTAGTTGATAAAAGGCATATATAAGTTGAAGAGAGGTATATATAAGATGTAGAGAGTCAAAATTCTTGTATATCATTGCAAAGGAAACGCTGGAGTTTTCTTCAGTATATGTATTTGGTTGTGAATCACGTTTTTCCTAGATACGCCACAGCTAAAACTGCGCCCTTATATAGACCTTTTTTGTGATCACCGCAAGGCAACTACATAATTATGTTCCTTAAATTTGGCAGAATTGCAGGAAAAAGTGGAATAATTAAGCACCCTACGTCGTCAAACATGAAACTTTTACTTTAAATTTCTCATAATGACAATTATATGTGTATTCCCCCCCCCCCTAGATACGCCACTGTAATTTCGAAACCTGAAATAGCCCTACAGCTACATAAGAAATCAAATATAGGATGAGTAAATCCGAACTTCTGGCGTTATTTCGCAGATTCTTCATTCCAAAGGTTCGTTTTTCAAAAGTGGTACGGTTCGTTAGCACGAAAGTTTGTCAATCCACATGTTGTAATAATATTGGTTCGGAAGTCCGAAAATGAAAATAAGGTGCGTTATAACAAAGTAACTTCGAATGTAGACAATTATGAAGCTTACTTTGGAATCCGATTATGACTCTCGGAATCGAATCTCCCTTCATTTTCGGAAAAACGAGCCTTAGACATCTCATTCTAAAATTAACGAATCCTCTAACTTAGTTTGTACCTTCAGAATAACATAACTTTTGAATTATAATCCACTTTGATAAAAAAGAAATCATTTTGTCATTCAGTTACGATAAAGACATCAAAACGCAAGACTTATCCATTTTCAAAGAGTGAAGACTTACATATTTCTATTCAACAAACTATATATTTTCGGACTATTACTTTTCAGTTTAAAATACAGTGTACATATACATGAATACATATTGCTATCATGTGTATGAAACTTACGTTACAATTCCATAAAGATGCGTAGAGTGCGGGTGTCATTACATCCGAAATAAGGCACTATGTAAGACATACGTTTGCCATAATTACAAATACCTCACGCTATTTGTTTTCATTGTGATGCAAACACTGTGTTATATCCTCCAAATATAGACCAGACTAGCATCCTATACAACAAAGAAAATGACACAGGTTTCTGCAAGTATGAGAAAAAAAATATAATAAACAATGTAACGTGGATTGCAAACAAATTTCTTCACATTTATTCATAAAGGCCTCAAACAATCAAATACGCAACGCATAAAATATTGACATTGAAGGTAAAAGTTCAAAAATTTATGTGAAATCAGAACCACTTCACCAATATCTATAGCTTGAACAAAAACATCATTACCAATGTTCATATTTATCCTACAAAATAAGATTGACTTCTGCAAAGTGCAACAACGTAGGTTACATCAGTAAAATAAATGGGTTCACTCTGAGGTGTGTGGAAAGAAAAGATTCAGAACATTACGTGCTCATATTTCACTTTGTCATGATATAGTGTTATCTTTCATTATTTGAATATTAAAGTGTTTTTTTGAAAACTTTTATTTTTACAAATTTGCAAACCCCAGCAGTATATTTTTACTGGTTTTGACCTTCCAGATCCTTTCTCTCTCTCTAGGTCAATCACTAGAATTCTACATAGGAAATGCAGAAATGTTTAACAACTGTGAGGGAAAAAAAAACAACAAATATACATGTATATGTATGCTTGTAATGTATGTGCATATTGTACTCTGTTTATTAGCAACAAGTTTGAAGTTTGAAGTTTTATTAGCAACAACAATTGAGCATGTACATTTTCAATCATAACATTATTGTATAATTACATACATATGTGAAAAAAAATACTTATCTATTACTCCTTTACAATACATAATTAAAGGATGACATTTGAGATTTATATTTAGATATGATACGTGTAGCATAATTCTACAAAGTTGTTGTTAACAAGGGAACCAAAAGTTAGCACAAGTGCTAGTCGAGATTGGTCACCTTGATCTTCATACTAAAAAGCTAAACACAAAAGAAAAAATTATTGCATGGTTAGTTGAAATGGCTGTTAATATTTATACAATGTACATCATTCATTTTCTAACATAGAAAACTAATCATACTTGTTACAGTATAATATCTATCAGAGTAGGAAATCTACAAGGCATTTACGAAATGTAGATCTTTTGCTTTGTTCACGCATTTCTCGTGGCAATGTGTTCCAAAGTTTTGGTCCTAAGTAAGAAATCGAAAATTGTCCCTGTGTGGTTCTAAATTTTGGTAAGTACAACATTCTTTTTTCATTTGTTCTTGTCCTGTAAGTATGATGCACAATTTGGCAATATTCATACAGTGGGTGCGGAAAAGTTCCATTGCAGAGATCGTACATAAATGTTAAAACTGAAAACTTATGTAACCTAACAACATCTAGAAGTTTGAATCGTTGGAACAATGGCTCTGAATGTGTTCGTAAAGTCGAAAATGTTATAGCTCTCAGAGCCATTTTTTGAGAAATATGTATACAATTTAGGTGAGATTTATAAGTACTGCCCCATACCTCAATACCATATAATATGTGTGGTTGTATAAAAGATTTATACAAAAGCACAAGAATGCGCTGCGGAACATACTGTCTTAATTTATACAATACACCTACTTTTCTTCGAACACATTTATTTACCAATTGAATGTGAGGTTTCCAAGTAAGATGACAGTCAATCTGAGTTCCGATGAAGGATGCAGCACTCACTTCATCAATGTCTGTGTCAGATAGTTTTATTGCACCCCTCATCGCAACTATCTGGCGTTTTCTTCTTATTACCATATAATTTGTTTTATCTAAATTGATTGTAATTTTATTGGCATTGCACCAAGTTTGAACTTTGTGCAGGTTTTCATTTACTTCATTCACATCTATTTCTTTTTGGCGAGCAGCATAAGTATGAAAAATATTTGAGTCGTCAGCAAACAATCTGAATTTAAAGAAAGAGGAAGAGCGTGGCAAATCATTTATAAATATCAAGAAGAGTGTAGGCCCCAAAACTGACCCTTGAGGGACACCACAAGTTATAGTCTTTGGTGTCGAGACCATTCCTCTATAAGATAGCAGTTGAGATCTGTTGGACAGATAATCAGCAAACCATTGAAGTGGAATTCCACGAATACCATAATGGCCCAGTTTACATAGAAGAATATCATGATTTATCGTATCAAAAGCCTTTTTAAAATCTACAAAGATACCAAGTGTTACTTTTCCTTCATCAAGTGATGTCATTAGTGTATTTACAAGATCAATTAAAGACATTTTCGTACTGTATCTTTTACGAAAGCCATACTGGTGTTTATAAAAAATATCATTGGACTAAAAACAAATCAACCAGTCGATCATTAACAATTTTCTCTAAAACCTTCCCAATTATTGGTAGAACGGAGATAGGTCGGTAATTTCCAGGGTCCGATTTCGGTCCTTTTTTATATATTGGTGTTACTTTGGCCATCTTTAAAGCTTGAGGGTAGATTCCAGTTTCTAAGGACAAATTAAAAATGTAAAGCAATGGCTTACAAACAAAACTTGCTGCATCCTTTAATAATTTTACTGGTAAATTATCATATCCATGTGATTTCTTAGAGTCTAATGCGAATAAAATATCGAACACTTCTTGCTCTGTAACTGGCCTCCAAAATAACGATTTATTATTCTTTTCCCCCAAGAATTCTTTTAGATTAATTTGTGTTTCAGGAATCTTAGTGGCCAACTTTGGTCCTACAGTAACAAAATAGTCATTAAGCTCTTCTGCTATTTCTTTTGCAGAAAAAATAGATTTGACTTCATCAACTTTACTCACCACCAACTCTTCAATTTCTAAACTTGCAGTGTGTTCTTTACCAGGATTTAACAACTCATGCATGAAATACTGTGATGGTAGAAAAAAAAAAGAAAAACATCGGATCAATTTGTAGGAAAATATCAATAAATTTTTATAAATTTCATTGAATTCACATGATTCTCATTAATTCGTACAGTGCACTCCCGTTGCGAACACGGTTATGACGAAAGCCCGGTTATAAGGAAGTGAAAATTCAGGGCGCAAGATTATCTACTCTATGTATTTTTATTGTTTTTTGTTCGGTTGTAACGAAATTTTGATAGAACGGAAGAAAACTGCCGGTAATGAGGACTTCGTTATAAAGGGAGTTAACAGTACCACTATTTTGTACTTGAATATTGAAATCTTTATTTCTGTGACTCTGATTTACCAGGTCTGATGTCCTCAACTGTTTTGCCCTTGATCTTGTTTTGTTTTGTTTTGTTTTGTTTTCTGGGGAGACTGTTTTGACAGCTAACATTGGTTAAACTACTCCCCCAATCAACTACTCCCCAATGCTAATCACAAATTAGCATGTAGACTTTTTGGAAGATTTTTAAAGCTATATTATGATTATTGTATAGGAAAGAAAAACTGTGTAAGCATGTTCTTTGTTTGACTGCATATATATGCAGTTAATAAAAAGCATAAGAGCAGTCAGCGGTGCAATTGCAACTAACATGATTGTACCAAAGGCATCGTCCAAGATGGAAAGAACATTTGTTTTACCTGATTTCTGAATGGAATGTTTTTTAATACCGGATTAGTAATGTCTGACATTCACAACAGAGTAATATAAAAAGTTTACATCTGGATTTCTAATCATCAGTGATCAGTAACAGGACTATATGTGATGAACCATCAAAAGTCCATTGGACTTTGTTGAAAAAAAAAACACATAAAAGGAAAGGAAGGCAAACGTTGGAAATGACAGAGCCTATACGGTAATTGTACTAATCAATGCACGTAAAAGTCACAGAGAAATAGCACGTGGTTCAGGAAAAAGAAAAAAAATTATGGCACACAGTTCATGGTCAGGTTGGCTGAAAGTTAATTGGAAACAATGTAAAATCCAGCGTGCCAGTGGAAATAAAACACAAAATCATGTTCAGGGCAGGAGCCAAGGGCATAAAATTGATAACGTAGAAAACACTTAAACGGTCACCTTTTAGTTAAATGCCCTCTTCTATTGGGTTCATCATGTCATTGCTTACAAAGTATATACACGTCCTATACCGTATATATATATGTATATATATATATATATATTGTTACGAATTTGCCCATGTAATCACTTAACAATGTGGTCTTCATGTTTTATGATCATGTGTATGCGATCACACGTGCACGATCGCGAATGTTTATAAACACCACCAGTTACGTAATCTCCTTTTGAGTCAGTCGTTTTGAACCGCAGCCTTACACACTTCGCCCAGGTTGAGTTTAATGTTATGAATATATTAAGCTGGGCGTGCCTGACGGAATTTTCCATGTATGTAATAATGCTCATGTTAAAAATGCATTGGTCGCGTCAGTCGACAATCAGACTCCGGTTAGAGATGACCGTTATAACTTTCTCAACGTCCCGTCCACGGTCTTGGGAGAAATTGCTTTCCCTAAGCTAAGTGTTCTGCAGACTGAGTTAAAGTGCTAAACAGCAGGGTAATCCAGGAGAAGTCAACCTGCTTCTTGCCCGTTTTCCTTCGACAACGACGGCGTCGATAAGTTTTCGTTGACTTGGCCAGGCGAACCACCAGGCGGTCTGGAGCCAACGCCCACCTGTGATTCCTGTGATTGCTACACGGCAACTAGTGGGAGCCACGCCGAGGTCGATCCAGGGCGTCGAGACTGTGTGAGTGGCAACGCGCACCTGGCAGCCAACGCCCTTTTACCCGGCGTAGTCGCGGAGCGGCAAGCTGTACCGAGATAGCGTCGCCCGCTGATTCGACGACGTCCCCGTGCATCGACGCGCTCTCGACGTGATAGCGTCTTGCGTCGCCTCCCCGCCACGTCGCAGATGAGTTGGGCCCCGACGTTGGTTCTGTTAGGGTAAAACCCTGGCCAGGTATCACATAATCTGCCTTTTGAGTTATCTTTTGTTGAAACGATCCGATCTAACATTCAATTGTTATGGTTAATTTCGCTGTAATGTTTTGAACAATTATCATTGTTCCGGTTGGAAACTGATTGTTAAGTAAATTCCTAATAAAGCTCCGGAAGATTTGTTCATTTCAATTCACTGTGACCGCCTTGCATTCATTTGTGTGAACTTGACCGTAACAATATATAGATGTATATATATATATATATATATATATATATATATGTATATTTACAATATATATATATATATATATATATATATATGTATGTATATACATATATATCCCTAGTTGGCACCTTAGGGAGACATATTGGGGGGAAGTGTCTTCATTAGGGAGACAACTGGTCATTAGGGAGACAATTTTCGTGTCTCCATTGCGTAAACTGCCATTGAACATGTATATAAAAATTTGCATATAAAACAAATGGAAATGTCTTCCAAATGACCCATCTAGGAGTATATATATATATATATATATATATATTGTACCACGTATTATTATTCAGGTTAGTATCTTCCTTTTTTTTAAGGCAAACAAATTTGGCTACTACAGAGTACGGGACACATTTTCACAAAAAAGTGCAAAATCATGGCTTTTTGGGCAAAATTGTGTGACGATGCCAGTTTGATAAATTATCAACCTAGTGCTGATTGAAAATCTGTTTTAATAAATAATGAATTATAGAAGACGAACTTTTGTATTACTTTGAAGAAAAGTCATACATTAAGTGACTGATTTTTTTAATAGATAGTGAATAGTTAGCGGGATGCAAAAATGTAAGCAAAAGTGTAAGCGGACAACACCTCGTCCCCTCTACACGGAGAATCATGTTCCCCTATTCAATTGTATTGAATTGAAGTGAATCTCAAGGATTAAGTTCCTCGTGTATAGATTTGGGGTTAGTTGCTCACAAGGAGAACCTCACTTCTCCAATTCACAAATTGTCATTCCTTCAATTACATATACGAAGTAAGAATTAATCTCACATCCGCATCTGGGAATCTACACCCTACAAGCAATGCTTCTATGTAGATTCCTCATATTTCACATGTTTTATTGTCTCATAAGCTGTACTTGACAATTCATCCATGCCTTTGTATTGTGATGTTTATGTTTTATGTATTTTTTTTATGAAATGTGGAATATGGAACAATAAAAAACCAAAAAAAAAAAAAACTTACGCTGCAAAAAGTCCGGTGTTAAATAGTGAACACCGAGCTGGTGTTAAATTTTCGGTGCTCATTTATGGTGTTAAATTAACACCTCCGGGTGTCATTTCCAAATTTTAAATTGTTTTTTGAAGAGTTTCTTAGTAACTGCACTTCTTGTTGATTTTTAATCTAAACAAGACGATCAAGAATTTTACATTACAATACTAGATTTTTGAAAAAATGTGAAAATAAATTTACACCAAAGTAACACCAGCTGGTGTGGTCTCTTATTGAAGCTGGACGGGTGTTAAACCATTGATATTAACACCAACAAATATCAAATCAACACCATGTGGTGTCATTTTTGAATTAACACCAGTACAGTGTCAAAATAACACCAGGTACAGTGTCAAATTAACACCACGAAGTGTCAGGTGAACACTTTTCAACACCATCACAGTGCATTTTCAACACCTGTGGGTGTGGTCCTTTATTGAAGTTTGATCGGTGTTAGATTTAACACCCGTGGTGTTAAATCTAACACCGATGTTTTTACAGTGTACGACGGTGGAATCCATTAAGAACCAATGTTAAACTGCTTATCTCAGTGGCATTCACGAATAGTTTTAAAGATTCTCACCCTCCATGTACTCCCACACTCTTTGCTCAAAGAACAATACAGTTTTGTTTTCACCGGACCCAAATTCAAATAATCTTCCCACAGATTTTAGTGGATTTAGTCAATTGTTCTTCTCCGTTTATTTTTAATCAAATACTCAAATTGATGCTACTTATTAAGTATAACTTGCCTGACTAGAATCATGTATAGTTTAAAGATTCTCAGAGAAAATTAGGAAAACAAAACAACAAACACGGAAAATGTGACAAATTGTAATTTTCACAGATGGCTTTGATGTCCTGCGAAAGAGATTCATTTCACCTTCCACGTGCTCACGCTCTCTTTGCTCAAAAACCAATCGTTTTCACCGGACCCAAATTCTGGAATAATCTTCCCGCAGATTAAGTCAAACGTTCTTCTCTTTTTATTTAAAAACAAACAAACAAACAAAAACCCCCTCAAATTAATTGCTACTTCATGAGTATAATTTGCCTGACTAGAATCATGTCACGTATTATTTATACATTATCCTCTTTCAATGTATGGTGGATCAATTTGAAGTGTACGTTTGCTCTATCTCTGCTTTCAACGTTTATGCTCCCATACTAAATATAAGATTTTGACAATTAAAGATTTGTATTTTTTTCAGCTTGGTCAGTTCATGTTTAATTACAATGCAAATGCACTTCCCAGTATTTTCAATTCAATGTTTCCACGGAATCAGTTTTTTCATAATTATCCGACTAGACAATCTAATGAGTTTCATTTGCCCCTCCTGAGAACTTTATTAGCTCAGAGTACATTTATATACACCGGTCCTAGATTTTGGAATTCATTAAGCTGTGAAATAAAAAATTCCCCTTCTTTGCATTCTTTCAAGCGCAAGTTGAAATCATTTCTGTTAAATCCTCTTTGATATATTTCGTCATTAGTTAGATCTCATCAACCTCAGGGTTCATCATCCATCCACCAATCTTTCGTTTACTGACTTCATTATTACGTAATGGATTACATGGATTATTATGCAATAGCCATTAAATCCCTGCACAGCTGCGTGCAGTACCAGCCCTCTGAAGCACATTCTCAATCACCCCCTGTTCCATTTCCCTAGTTCAGCGTGTAGGCATTCTCTTATTCTCTTTCTCTTTTTTTTTCTTTTCCTTTCTCTCTCCCCATTCTTTCCGTCTTTTTTGTCAAGTCGTGTCATGTCTTTTGTATTTCTCCTGTCTTGTTCCTTTCTGTCGTAAATTATAACTGTGATAAGTATTTGTAAATAAGTAATTCATAAGTTTGTTCATTTTTTGAGTGGTTCACAACATACAAGCTCGCTTTTCAGTGGACCTCTCAGTTCTTTTTCCCCCTCAACTGAAGTATAACTTTGTACTTTTTTGCCAGTATGCATTCTTTTGTTTATTTGTATCATTTATCTTTTACAAAGTCGAATGTTTATGTTTATGATGTAATTCCAAATATATTATGCGTTATGTTTTGTTGAAAAAAAAAGAAGAATGAAAAATAAATGAATTGAATTGAATTGAATATAATCTCTACGCTATAATACTCATACTTTGAATTCGTTATGAACTTGATTGTAGATATACGCTGGTTATATCTGTGCATCTTTATATGAATTTTTTTTCAAGTAGTTGTTTTTTCTTTTTTCTTTCTCTTTTCTTTCTCTTCTTCTGCCCTTTGTACCTTGCTATCTTAGCTTTCATATATTTTTGGCATTAGTACTTTGTATCCTATCTCCATTGCAAAACGAATTAACATTGGCACTTTTTTTTCCCTTGGAACCCGCGGTCACAAGCTTTGCTTTTGCGCTTCCTTCATATTTCGCATGTTTATAATTGTCTTTTATGGTACATACGCAGACACACTTTCTTGTCATGACCCACTTTATACCATATTATGTAACTTGCTTGTTCATAATATTGTATGTTTTATATTTTGCTCGGTGTATGTATAGATGTGAAGTGAAAATATGAAAATAAACGTATGGGAATAGTTCACTTTGACTCGAGTGTAAGATCAGTGCAGTTTCAGTAATTCAGTTCAAATTAATTACGTCGAGGCACATCAATAGCTCATTTTTGATATCTTACTACAATAATAATTGCACCTCATTCATGAATTTTACAATATAGCTGTGTTTGCTTTGTAATAGGAATAAAAACTGAACGAAACACCTGTTAGTATGTATTTTGAAAAAAAATGCAAAATGGATGATTGCGTCCCGCTTGCGTCTTTTTTTTTTCTTAACCACGCGATGAATATCTCATGAATATTCATTACGCGCAGCCGCAAATGTAATTTCTCCTCGCCAAGTGTGGGAGCCACTCGTGATTATTTATTACGAAGAACGCAAAACCCTGCGACGATAATATGTGGTAATGGGTATGATCAAGGAGTTTATCAGACACTTGCTATGATATAATGGTCCGTGCACAGTAGCTCTCTGCGCCCACGTTTACACAACTCTCTGTCAGGGAAGTGGCTTGTACTGTGTCTCCCTGCATGGTTCTGTGGTCAGCACCACTCGAAGCACTTAGGATTGTGTAGATATATATAAGGCTAAGTACAAGATCTAGGATCACTAGCAACATATTCAGGGAGGTGAGAAGAATTCAAACCTCTCTGAAACATTCAAGAACAAGGTTCCGCTGCGTCGAGTGAGGCGGTAACTTGACTGTCTGTACCGAGATCAGGACCCTATGGACTTGTCAACATCATTAATCATGTTAGAACATTTTTTTTTATCTTTAGACAATAACTGGTATATGGTACTATTGGTTAGTCAAATATTGGCAAGAGGGGTTGGTTGGAGTAACTGTTAGTGGCATCACACTGACACTGACATTGACACAAGAATACAAGCAGAAGAGATTCAATAGTCCAGGCTCTCTGTGACCTAACCTTGTTTTTGATATATACATTTTTTATTATGGTTTCTTGTCAATTTGAAGTTGCTGATTTCAAATCTGATTGATGCCACTCGCGTAACCTTGAGCATTTTCTGCAAAATGCAAAAATCCAAAATGTCCGCCAAATATGTCAATTTGGCCGAAATAATCACAATAATGAGCATTCTATCACCAATTATTCCTCCAAACATTGTACATTACTGTCCATAGAGTTACTCCATCTGCATTTGCAAGAGAATTTTCATTTCATATAGGTTAATTTAGTATTTAAAGCTCATTTTCAATTCAAAATGGCCGCCATTCCTATGCTCATGTACAATATGAATTCCCCAAAATATGCATGGAAATATAAAAAAAAATTTACTGTATTTCCAGTCCCGTACCTACGCTGTTATAAAGTGCTGCGTGTGCAATACAAATATATTGGGTGCCACTTACAATATAGAGGGCCTACTCGTATTTTTATTCTTCTAGATAAAAAATTCAAAATGGTCTCCACTCTTATTCTCATGTACAATATGAATGGCAAAAAATATATGTGGAAATAGAAAACCAATTTGCCGTTTTATCTGACATGCAGCTAAATTGTTCATTCAGAGTTAGTGTTGATCATATATCTGAAGAATGTTCTTAACAAAGAGTTATTCTTTTGTGATGCAAAAGTCCCAATTTACCACATAAGTTAGGATTCTTACTAGGAATTATGAATGGAGTTTTTAGCATTTAATAGTCATAATCCTTACGATGTGAAACACAATTTCATAATTATCTTTTATTTTGTTTCAACAAAGAACAAAAGTGCACTAAACATCACGCAAAAAAATCAATATACCATATTTTACATGCAGGTTGAATACAAAAAATGTAATACTAACACAATAATTAAGAAGCCTAGATGCATGATATTTGTCAAATAATGTTGAAAATGGAGGGGAAGCTAGAAAGCATAGCTTCTAATATGCATTCCCCTAAATCCATTATCAGTAAGGTACAGAAAATCCTATACAGTACTGCAGAGATACATGGTTGCGGACAAAAACACATCGGACATTAATGACGAAACTAAAGACCCTTTGCAATGTAGCTTTTTTTTCAGCAAGGAGTTGGGGGGGGGGGGGTCCTGATGCGAGTTTGAAATGGATCATAACCTCCATCACTTTGATATCATATAATTTTGGAGTATCGCCTTGATATTATCGAGTAGACTTGATTTTCTTCTTGAATTAAAACAACAAAAACTGGTGAAGGCATGAACGAAACTATCCAAAACGCAATATCGTACAAACTATTCATTAAACATCAACCAAGGAGCAATTTTAAGTACCTCTTTCAGTTCTATCACAGTTCCCAGGTGTTCATAATACACACTTTGACATCATAAGGTAATTCAGTCTTGTCTTAAAACTAAAACTGTCATTTTCATTGTCTTCAAAGATCTCTTTAATTGGATATTTGGCAGCAGGCGACATCAGCTCCAAATTTGCAGGATTCTCAGGCTAAAGATGCATATCAGTCCTGCCATTGCCTTAATTGCAACCACATCTGATGATGTTCAGCACTTCCTCAGGGGTCAGAGGGTGATTATTTTCCATAGAAAAAGGATGGAGACATGAAGACTTGCTTCACCACCCGTTGAAGCCTTTTGGCTTTGTTGCCAGGCCAGATACAGTACTGGACTTGCTGGAGGTCACTTGACTTTTCTCCTGATGGAAGTAGCAATGCTCGTGACAACGACTCACTCTTATAATATGCGTCTTTCAGCATCATAATGCGTCAGCTCCATCACACAGTGACTGCATCCCTAGACAAGATATAAAATCTTTGTTGGATGTTACGAAATAAGACTACTGTGGTGTGATGACTTTCTGTTTCCTGACTTTCTGTTTACCATAAAAAATAAAAAAGAATATGGTGGATACTGTACTATCAATACTTCACCAAATTTGTAATCCTCCAAAGACAGTTCCTGATACACGATCTTGACGTTGGCGTCAATTCAAGTTTTGGTTTTTTTTCCCAATTCCTAGGGAAAAATCCAGATTGAGGTAGCAAATTTGGATGTTTGCATCACAAATAAAACAGTTTTTTGTCAGTAACAACCTTCTGATTTCTAATCAACACCCAAATTGATAGACAGTGTAGCTGCATGACAGAAAAAAAAAAGAAAATGTGATTATTTCCATGCACATTTGCCGTTCATATTGTACAGGGGTATATGAATGGCATCCATTTTTAAGTTTTGTATTAAGAAGAGCATAAGCCTGCAAACAATATATTTTCTGTTTATTGTTTGTTTGCTTGCTTGTTTTGCTGTGGCACTCATTAGATTTGCACTGCACATGCAAGACCTGATAACTACGGAGGTATATGACTGGAAATACAGCAAATTCGTCTTCTATTTCTATGCATATATTTTTTTTTTGCCATTCATAAAGTACATGAGTATAGGAGTAGCGGCCATTTTGAATTGAAAATAAGCTTAAAACACTAAATGTACCTACTTCAAATGAAAATTTTCTTGCATGTGCAAGTAGAATTACTCAAGGAACAAACATTTTAAAAGTTTGATTGAATAATCGGTCATAAAATTGACATAATTGGGATTATCTGGCCAAATTAGCATATCTGGCGGCCATTTTGGATTTTTGGATTTTGCCGAAAATGCTCAAGGTTAAGCGAGTGGCATCAATCAGATTTGGAATCAGCACCCTCGAATTGACAAGAAACCATTAAAAAACATTGTATATATCAAAAACAAGGTTAGGTGCACAGAGAGCCTGGCCCTATCCTGGACTAATTAACAAGAATGGTCACGAACGAGTCATCAAATACGGCACACTATAAACCCATTTGTCTGAATCATGTTCCATAAAAGAACACATCGGCGTAAACGGTTTTCTTTTTATAGGGCAAGTTCACCTTCGTAGCAATGTGGGTTGAGTGAATGCAGGAATATTAGTAGAACACATTAGTGAGAGTTTGAGGGAAATCGGACAATCTATTCAAAAGTTATGCATTCTTGAAGTTTTTACTTATTCACGGCTGGATGAGAAGACTATCATAACTTGTAATGTCACATGTGCACAACGATATAAAGAAAGTATAAAGAAAATTCAACATATTTGCGCTTTTCTCACATTACAAAAGATCACTCGACTTCTCTCCTTCAGAAGGAAAAAATATTACCCTTAACATACGTCAGTAGCAAGTCAAAGAATGGGCACTTAAATCAAAATGTAAAGTTTTGTGAAATTCTCTTTTTATTTTTTTTATACCGTTCTACGCATGTGACATCATACACTGTGGTAGCCTTCTCATCCAGCACTGATTGCGGAGATACTTTAAAAATTCATAACTTTTGAACGTATTGTCGGATTTTCCTCAAATTTTCATTGATGTGTTCTACTAATATTGCTGCATTCACGCAATCCCCATATATATATATATATATTAAGGTGGACTTGTCCTTTAAATGAAAAGCATAATCCTATAACCAGAAACTTCTTTGTGACATCCATGGTTATTCTTTGTTCTGTCGTATTTAATGCTGTTCATTTAATCAGGCCATCTGTAGCTAGTGACGATTAATTCAATTTGCATGTGATGAATTGCTTGTTCCGAAATATTAAGAAATCACGGGAGGAATCAGTTGCCTCGTATCCGCTTTCTAAATATGATTTCGAGTGTTGATTGTACCAGATCGGCCCTCCATACCCTTTTACTTGCGAAAACTTGTGCTTTTTATTATTTACATAAATGTTTGAAATGCCTTTCTACATTTAGTGCTCTGACAAAATCTGCTTTATCATAGGCTTTCACAATTTCCTTCTTTGCTACTACACCAGTCTAATATCCAAGTGCGTTGATGCATGAAAGTTATTCACAAATAACATCTCTTGACGAAATGAATTGCCTTTTGTCCATCATGTCCATGGTTACTAAAATACGCTTGCTTCTTGAGCACGCAGATAATTTGTACGAGCATTTATCGTATACATGGCACCACACATACGTACAGACACAGACACACGCACACACGCACACACACACAAACACATACACGTTTCTATGGGCACTCGGTAGGACAGCATGTAGTGGCAGGTGCACTGTATACATATTCATGAGATAATCTCTCGCTTGGTTACGAAAAAAAAAAAAAAGGCGCGTCGCACTTACACGGGGAATTACCCTAGTTAATCTTTTCCCGGCCCAAATATAGTGCTGTGACATTTTTAGAATAATGCAGATGATACCTTTTTCAATTTCTAAATGACCACTTATATTGAATAAACATAAAACTAGTGTAGAATAGATAGTGAAAATGTTAGATTTCACTCACTTTTGAAGGGACGTAGAATAAATATATAGTTTTTTGCTAAAAAAACCCTTTGTTTACCAAATAAACTATAATTTATGAATATTTGTAAACTCGATAGGCAAAATTCACTCTTATCCCACAAGAAATGCCTCCAATATTCATTTGAATAATCTCAGAACTTGTTTAGCTAGAAAATCAATTCGGCACACCCGCCCAGACGTATGGAATTCTATACCATCTCAGTCCCGTACTATTCGCTTAATTGGTTCTTTTTAAAAATCCGTTGAACATGATATGCTTGTCGCTGAATATCAATGACTTCATTTACATATCTAGAACATGCATTCTTTTGCAATTTCAAGCAGTTTCACTTTCTGTTATACTTTCCCTTCTCTTGAATGCTTGCCGTGGAATGTTTTCTCTATTTTCCTGTAAATAACTGGTCCGTACTTTGCGTCATCCAGCCGTTACCTGACAAAAGGGTGAATGCACCTTCAATAGTATTGTATTTGTACTGTGTAGCGCTATCAATTGCACAATGAACGAGAAGTCTTTCTATTTCATTCTATTTCTTTCTCTGCTGTTCTTTCTCACCATCCTCCATTATTGCTCTCTTCTCTCTTTTCCAATATTAAGCTCGGCATAATGGGAAATTTGATTTTTCCCCTTTTATCATATCTCTGCTCTCTGCCACAGTGATTTTTTTTATTTGTACCATGCAGAAACAATAATGAAATGAAAATGTGATTCAAATGAAAAAAAAAGTGAATTACTGTCAAAACAAGGATATCACAATTTGGGTGCCTTATGTAAATGAAGCTGCCTCAATCCCATCTCCCACAACATTATTTGAGGTCCTAGCAGAGCCTCAGCAGAAAATAGGGGCCAAGAATAGAGCGCAATTATCACAGAGACTAGCAATATAGTATGAGCATGAGTACTCACTCTTCTGACAGTTCTGTATGCTGAATAAACTGTATACATCACAACACTCATTTTCGAGACTGCAAACAAAGCCCATATGGTAGGGCCTCTTATTGCCATAAAAGCTATAGAGAACGTACAAGTAGAAAATTCTACAAATACAGACATACAAGAATTCAAAGCACTACAATACTAATTTTTATGTGTGATTTGTACTTGATTTCTTTTTTGTACGCCGTCGGCCAATGATTACGCTGTGCCATGCTGAGTTTTTATCGTGGCCTAGACCCCATCTTTCTCTCAGTTTTGAAGTCAGTTTGAACTCTGACCTAGCCATTGCTAGCTATATGGTTTTTACATCTTTATATTTTGACATTGAATTTAAAGCATCATAAGCCTCATCAGAGTAAACATAATATGGCCTGCATGGCTAACTCGCATTCATACTTTTATAGGAACACTCCCGACTCAACTTCAAAACTATTACAAATTTCTACATTCTATTAAATCACAAATTTTACATTATACTCCCATACTCACGATATCCACGGAGCAAATTTCAATTTCTATAAATCGCAAAGCCCGGCAATCGCCGTACCACTGAACTTATACTTCACTCCTTAACGTATTTAGTCCATGGGCCAGGCCAGATATTGGTACCATCTGAGGTGGCAATACCTTTTTGGTGTCATTTTGTTTGTCGGGCATAGATATGCTTATCAAGCTATGATAGCATTTCCAAATGAGTAGCTTAGTCATAGTAAATGAATTTTAAACCAATTTGGTTTCGTTGTTATATCCCTGTACTTCTGAATCGAGACCAACCGCTATACAAAGAAGAGCACTGTCTTCTGTATGTTCACAGGTGTTCTGTTGTAAACGCGGTGCGCTTAGTCTTTATTCAAGGCAGCGAAGGGAATATCCAAGGGTTATGATGTCCACAGCGCTTAGTCTAATATTCAAGACGGCGAAGGGAATATCCAAAGCTTATGATACAGTGTATATCCCTTTATCTAAAAACAACAACAACAACAAAAAAAAAAAACAATTTCTCGTGAATTTTAGCGTCTTTTTCAATTATTTATCATTTTCCGGTGAAAACGCTGGGTTGAAAACGCTAATACCACGCCAATGTCGCTTTATTTCCATCCAACAATGAAAGATTATGCAAAAACAATGTACCGGTACACTACAATACATTATAATTAATAATGTTGTAAATGAACAGAGTGATTTTTGTTTAAAACTGATGTATTTGTTGAGAGAGTGGTATAAAAACAGTATAGATAATCCCTTTTATCAGGAACTTTAGATATGATAACGGTACATTGTTCTAGATAAAGACTAAGCGCACCGCGTGACAGCTGTGGACATCATGACCCTTTGGATATTCCCTTCGCTGCCTTGAATGAAGACTAAGCGCACCGCGCTTACAACAGAACACCTGTGGACATACAGAAGGCAGTGCTCGTTGTTGTTGTTGTTGTTGTTTTTGTATTTGAGGCGCGTCATTCAAATATGAATATTTACGCCTTTATCTTTATAATACATAATAAAAATTATAATTTTTTACTATCATTTTTATGCGCGCTATGTGTCTGCTGTTATACGGTTGGGACAAATAAGTTCTGGTGCATGCTGATGGCAAACTCTGATCAGCCCGGCTCGTTACATTGAGCAGGCTTCTCGGTCGCGCACACAGACCTAGATCCCTCATTTGCCGCACTCAGGACCCTCTGCCCAACGCATATATGGTGCACAAGCAGACTCCCGAATGCGATATATAAACATCAAAATTATATTATTTCATATATACTTTCCATTAAATAAACATATAATTTACAATAATTCATTTTTTTTCATTATGTAATAAGCAAACATCCGGTTGTGCAGTGTGCAAATCTAAATTAAATAAAACTCAAAAGATAATTATCTGTATAACTCTAGAAGACTTATATAAGTCTTTTAGAAAACCTTCTTGTTCTCTTCACATATGAGATTAATGCCCTCAAATGATCAACATTTTTTGTGGATAATACTTTTCTGATATCCCGTTGATCTTTGCCTCCAATGTCTGCGATCAACATGGCTCTCTCTATCAAATATTTCGGACAATCATATAAAAAAATGACTTAAATTTTCCTTTTCGGGGCAATAGGGGCAGTTGCCTGTTTCATGCAAATTTACTTTCCACTTATCATAATTCAGTCCAATATTACCCATACGGACTTGATGAATAAGTATTTGTTCTTTCCTGTTTTTTAATCTGCATTCATATTTTCCACTTACATACTTCTGTACTTCTTTTAAAGGGGACTGTGTTTCTTCCCATCTTTTTTGCCACTTCTTATTAAAATAACTACTCAAAACACATTTAACTTCCATCTTATTGAGTCCATTATTGATTCCGATATGTTTCTCTTGTAGGGCTGTTTTTGCCGCTTTATCTACTGTCTCATTGCCCGTGATGCCACAGTGGCCGAGCACCCATTCAAAGTGTACTATCATACCCCTGAACAGCAGGTGCATCGAAAGAACGTGTATTTCTTTCACAAAAGCATCTTCGAATTTACATGTTTCAAGGGCCCGGAGAGCACTTAAACTGTCAGTAAAAGTTACTACTCCTGTATACACATTACTAAGTTGTCTCAACCAGGTTAATGCCATAAATATTGCAGCAAGTTCCGACCTATATGATGACGTGAAATCCTGCAGTCTTTTCGATTCACTGTATTTGTAATAGGGTGCGAAAAAAGCAGCTCCCACTGTGCCTGTTTGACTTCTGGATCCGTCCGTGTATACATGCAAGTAGTGACTCTACTTCTTTTGTGTAATTTCTAAACTCATTTGATTTTGATACAATGGATTATCTGACTTCGATATTAATCCACTTAACTCAGTTGAGACATTCACTTTTGGGATATGCCAAAGTGGGATAGTTAAAGGAGTTACCGGCTCAACAGGCATATCGAGGTAGACTTCCTCTTTCATCTGCTTTATCCTGTTTCCAAAGGAGTTACTTGAACAAGTTTTGTTATCATAAAATCTATATTGCCAACAGTCCCCTACATCTTCCAGCAAGGGGTGGTCGGGAGTTGTTTCAATTCTCTTGATATACCTTGCACTCAGCAATTTTCTCCGCATATCTAAGGGCATCTCTCCTGACTCTGTTTGGAGAGTTCTCAGGGAGGTTCCGACTTTGCTACCCAAACATATTGTCAGAGCCTGATATTGAACTGAATTGAGTATATTTTTGACAAAATCAGATGCCGAGTCATATGCTTCACATACATAATCCAATAAAGAAAGAATAAGGGATTTATATACTGTTATCAAATCCTTTATTCCACCACTCCATTTTACATATGCCAAACATTTAAGTATATTTATTTTCTTTTTACTTCTACATGCTAAGTCTTGTATATGAGATTTCCACGTTAACCTCTTGTCTAAAATAACTCCGAGATATCTGTGTTCTTTTCTGTTAATAAGTGGTTGTTTGTCTAGATAGAGTAAAATGGGCTCTTCTTTGTTGGATCTTGAAAACAGTATTGGCACTGTTTTGGGGGATGAGATGAGCATGCCCCATCTTTTGAACCACTCGTTAAGTATATTCAAGTATCCTTGTAAGCATAACACAACCTCGGTGATGTCGTTACCTGATTGCCATATTGCGCAATCGTCGGCGTATAATAGGACTTTGGGTTTAGGCCCAACTGGAATATCCCTGAGCATCAGGTTGAACAGAATGGGGCTCAAAGGGCTTCCTTTGGGTAATCCGTTAACCATCTCCATTGTTTCAGATAGTGCATTGCCCACACGCACCTGAAAGGTGCGCTTTGACAGCATGTTTGCTATAAAATGTAGCAAATTCCCTCGAATGTTTGCCTTCCACAGTTTGACCAGGACGGCTTCGTATTTGTATAGCGGTTAGTTTCGATTCAGAAGTATAGGGATATAAAAACGAGACCAAATTGGTTAAAAATTCATTTATCATGACTAAGCTACTCATTTGGAAATGCTATCATAACTTGATAAGCGTATCCATGTCCAACAAACAAAATGACACCAAAAAGGTTTTGCCACCTCGGGTGGTACCAACAACCCATTTTTCGGCTCTTGGCCCATGGACTAATTGTACTGTACCACTGTACTCCTTAACGTGAATGGAAGTGCTCCGTATCACGAGTACGGTATGTGTCGCGACATTTTCGATAACCCTGTATGCAGAGATGCCAAGTTCAAAAAACTTTTATGAGTGAGATTTTTATGACTCGGCGTCTCGGCGTTCGCGCGCATGCGCACGCGAACGAGGAGGGTGTCCCCCTCCCATGGTAGGGAGCTTTTTTAAATTATTAGCTCTTAATGATGCGATCTGGTGCATACTTAAGTGACTATTTTTTACTAATTTTGAAAGGCAAAAGGGAAATATACCTTCAATTGCAACTATCACTTTAATCCTTTGAGCTATGCTCCTTATTTTTGGCCCAAATTGCAGACTTCACCAGATGCGTGAGAAAAATGGGTGCCATGCGTGAGATCGTGAGACAGGCCCTAAATGCTTGAGTCTCACGCAGAATGCGTGAGACTTGGTAGCTCTGCTGTATGTGTATGTGCTATTACTGTATACGAAATATCAGATAAACTGAGCCTTTCGGTCTGAATTAACTTTATCTGTTGATAAACTTAGTTTATCGCCGAAAAAATAGTTTTTGAGTCGATGACAAAAGTTTAGTTTGTTGACTGATAGAGAGAGTTTATCGATAAACTTTGGTTTTCGTGCGACGATGCATTTTCGTTTGCGGTAAGTTGAGGATTTTGTATGTCGAAATCGCTAACATCAATCGGTAGTTGATTAAAACAAAATATTAAATATTGAGTCTGAGGTAAAAAAAAACAAACAAACAGAAAACACACATACAAAACATGTGATGAATTCACGACCCATGTGATAACACTGAGTACGCTGGAAATTCGACGGCCAAAGGTACACCCCTGTCGCGGTTTCTTTACATGCAGAGACAGGACTGAATGTGTAATACCCAAAGAGAGTATAAGCGACAGATCGCAAGAAAATGACTAAAAACAATGTTACACTGGTATCGGACTAAAATGCTGTGTGATAACCTTCTATAGATGTCGATCATTCAAACTGTAAGATTCATTGCCATCGGGTTCCTGTGTGGTGCACGACCGACGTTTCCCGCAGGAACACTGCTGTGTTCGCGGACGGAATGCCAGCGTAGCACAGTAACCCTGCACATCTTAGTCCGCCTGTTTCGTACCTACAGTAAATTACATGTACCAGAGCACTTACAGGAAGTATCCATGTCGATATCTCTAAAATCCGCTTTACCAAATTTCACCAAAATCACAGAGAAAACTTGATACCTGATTTCCAATCTCTCGGGTCAACTTGAACCTAATCGGACATCAGGAAGTGTTGATTCTGACGTCAACTCGGATGTTGTTGCTTCGAGCGGCAATAGCTGGCACTCCGGCGTACGCGGCGAGCACTGGCTCGATCTCTCGAGAGAAGTGCACAAAGAAGCGCACTGTGTGCGCTTACTACGGAAGCCCTGTGGAGCCGGGATTTGTGAAAACGAAGGAAAATGAAAAATCTCAGAAATTCCATCAACGGGAAATGTAAAAGCGTCTCGCCAAAAAATGTAAAAACGTTCAATTTTGCCTGGAAACTTACTTAAACGTTGCCTCGAAATGTAAAAAAAAAAAGTAGTTCATGTTCTTCAACTGGATTACGTACCAGTGCCACAGATTTCGATGTCTAACAAAACTGCAGATCTGCTCATGAATATTTACCGTTTTAATTTTCTTGTAAACACCTAAACTTTGGAATTGTTTTTCTTCTTCTGTCGAACTGAAAAAGATAGAGCTAAGATGGTGCTATAAAGACATTAATGACTGAAATGTCATGTTTGATTACGGCGGATCCATTGTGCCCTGATCGGGGGGGGGGGGGGTGAGGAGAAGGAGGGGGATTTTTCACATTTTCTTGAAAAATTTATGACAGATTTTCACCAAACCTCGCAGATAGCATTGTTTTATCTTCTTCTTTCGAACCCAAAATCTGGAGCTATGTTAGAGCTATAAAGACATTAATGACTTTATGGTAACATGATCTTAATTTGCTAAAATGAGCCCCCCCCCCCCCCACCGCCGATGTGGAAGGGGAGAGTTGAAGTCTCGTAGTCCCGAAGTCTGTTTTTTTAATCTTCTTCTGTCAAACCGAAAAAGGTAGAGCTAGGTTAGTGCTACGAAGACATTGATGACTAAAATTTCATGTTTGATTAACTTGGCAGATAGTATCCCTAGGGGAATAGAATCCCATGGGGGGGGGGGGGTGAAGAGGTGCGGCGATCATGTTAGGAAGCAAACCGCCGGATGATCGATAGGGGGCGTATTTCTGCTTCCGTTTCATTTTCTCCTTTTCAGGGAGCATACAGGGTAAAAGATGTATTCAGGACCTCCAATTTATGGCATATAGAAGTTAGCATTCCTGCCTAATCATGAAATGGAATTGAAGAATAATGTTTTCTTACTTTCCAATCTGTAGTCTCTCAATGTTCGCAGGGTAATTCATGACCGTATGCAAGCCTACTTGTGTCCTCAGCCAAGTAGTGCTTAATTTTGCAGAATTACGTGGGGGTGCTCATAATTATATCAAAGACACCTTCTCTCTCTCTGTCCCTCTCCCCCTTCCCCTCCCCTTTCTATCTTTCGTATCCTTCTTCTTCTTTTTTTTTTCTTTTTCTCCTCCTTCTTCTTCTCTTTCTTCCCATTTTTTTTTTTTGGGGGGGGGGGGGGGCGTAAAGAGAATGTCGTTTCCATCATTCATGTTTTTAAGTCATCTGTTTTTTTTTTCACGTTAGGACTAATATCCCCATGATGAAATTTCTTGGCGAAAATAAAACAGATATCCGTAATGTAACAGATGGTTCAAAACTGGTAAGTACAGACTTTTTTTCACTTTTGGTCGATGTATGTATCAGCCATGAGCTTGCGAAAGTATTGTTTTTTATCTTCCTCGTGCCTATGCGACTGACTTGTTCTGACCTATATTTACCAAGTTCAACATTATCCTTCTTGAATTTGTGTTGCTGAATATGTCAATCATGTCTTTTATGATGTAGGGCCTACTCTTGGTGAAATAATATGGAAATTGAGAAATGATAAAAAATACCATTTTTGAGACGGTTGTCGATAAATGTAAATATTTTGAAGGATAACCCCGAAATAAACTAACGTCTGTAATTGTTCGGTGATTTTCTCATCTGCAGATCAAAATTATTTGAAAGTCTATGATATCTAAGCATGCACAGTGAGTCGAGAAGGTCGGAAGGTGTGGGGTGGGGATACATCTCCAACACAAGAAAGGTTTTGCATCTTTTATTGAAATTCTTCAGATGTAGGTACACACTTTTGATGGAATATTCTCGAAATACCCAGGTAAATATTTTCAATTAAAAAATTAGAAAAATTATTCTTTTGGCAAAATATGAAGAGGTAAATCATAAATCTGCCACCTCTTGTCCGCTTATAGATAGACAGATAGATAAATATTGGTTTATTTCATCAAACCGATAATACATAGCAGCCCAGAGGCTGAATTGCGTGTTCTTGATGTAAATACATATGTTGTTACGACCAAAATCACACTGAGAATGATCGCACAAAAGAAACCATCAACTAATGTTCAGGCGGTTTATTAACAGTGATATTGTGGGTACAGACTCGTAATCGGTTTTCACATCAGTACAATAATGATCACTAGAAACAAATATAAGTCAGTAATGGAATCACTTACATACATTGCAGGCAAATCTTAAATCACGAAATCCCTACAGTTCCCTGGTAGTGTCCAAATATGGTGCTTGATGCACAAATGAATGATCCGCGATGCACCGATGAATGATTCCTTCGACGTAAATCCAGAGGCACAGGTTACAAATGATTAGTCCGCGTTATAAATCTAGGGTATATGTCCACAATAAATCCACGGTATAATGTTCACAGTGAAATGTGCAGAATCCAACGTTATGACGACCACGTCCAGTCGATGCGTTGAATGATGATTCAGCCAATAATATCTAGCTAGGAATCCAGCTCATCACAGCTTCGCCGTAACAATGTCCGTTGACATAAAAATGGAGTCTATCTCCAATGTAGGCAAATTAATCATCTGCAGGCAAAATGTCTCCCAGGCCTTATCTCCACAAACATAACAGGTCAGCAGGTAACACAGGACTGACTATAACAAGTCGCTTCAGAGCCAGAAGTGACGTAACTCTCAGAGCAGAGGTGTTGGGTACTCTGCCTACTGCAGAATTTCTCTGGCTTATATACTATCCATTCACCCCCTTCTAGCACATTCTGTAACTCTCTCCAACCTGGGGCCACATACCTGAACATAATAGCAAGTCCTAATTCCAGGAATCCTGGATGACTCACTGCATAACATCATTGCCAAAATTAACTACCAATCACATTGGGCTACAGGGACAGTGCCTCACTCAGCCAAACATATAAGCACTTCCTAGAACAGTCTGGAATGGGTGAAATCATTCTAGATTGAGTGAGCTATAATGTATTTCGTGTTACATGCATGTACTGTATAGCTACATTGTATACCACCTAAAAAATTCTCCACTGATCTGGTCAGCCTGTATGTACTATATCTATACCACATAGAATGTTCTCCATTAATCTGGTCAACCTGTGTACATACACATCAAAACAACCATGCATACAGTGCATCATACATGTACATAATTACTAGTGTGTACATTTACTAGTGTGTACATTTGTGACAATGTATACAAACGAAACAAAACAATACCGTACAATAATCATTCACATTAAACAGTCTATCCAAGTATGTATGAAAAATATGTTAAGAAACTAACCCCTTATAGAAAAGAGGTGTATGATAAATTTCGGAATTATGTAACACTTCGATTAAGGAAAGCAAAAAAGAAATATTTTAATGAAAAATTTCATCAAGTAAAAACTGATATTAAATCAACATGGAAAATTATTAATAATCTTTTAAAGGGTACAAGAAATACTAAAAGTAGTTTAATAGAAAGTTTGGAGATTGGGAATGAAAATATAACAAATAATAAATTATAGCTGATTTTTCTAATGATTTTTTTGTTAGTATTGGTAAGAAACTGCAGATCTGTAAAGATAAGAGAAATGAGAATTCTTACGATAAATATTTGAAATTTCCTAATAAAAATAGTATATTAACTCTTTTAAGCCAATATCTAAAAAAGAAATAATAATGCTTGTAGAGGAAATGAAAAGTAATGTAAGGTCAGGTGTATATAGGTGGTATAGATATGAAAGTAATAAAGTTTGTAATTTTTGTTATATGTGAACCCTTAAGTTTTCTTTTCAATGACTGTATGTCTGTTGGATTTTTTTCCATCAAAAATGAAAATTGCCTATTCATAAGAAGGGTAACCGTTATGATATTAATAATTACAGACCAATATCGGTTTTAACTATATTTTCAAAGATTTTTAGAGAAATGTATACTTAATAGATTAATTGAGTTTATAGATAAAGAAAGTATTTTGATAAAAAGTCAGTTTGGATTTTATAAGGGCTCATACAACAGCCACAGCAATATTAGATCTTGTGAAAAAAAAATAAATGATGCTATAGATAATAAAGAATATGTTTTAACAATATTTATTGATCTTACTAAGGCTTTTGATGTTATAGATCATTTGTTTTATTACAAAAATTATATTATTATGGTATACGTGCCCCCCCCCCCACTCAAACTTTTAAGTAGTTATCTTAAAGATCGTCAACAGTTAACTGTAGTTAATGGAATTGAATCTGATATCAGGACAATTAATTGTGGTGTGCCACAAGGATCGATTTTACGCCCTCTTCTTATATATAAATGAATAATCTTTATCAACTCAACATTCAAGTTATGTTTTAATTGCTGATGATACCAGTGTATTTTGTAAAGACTCAGATCCAAGTAAACTGTTTGATATTGCTAATAGACAATTGCATAATATTAGTGATTGGATGGAAGCCAATAAGATGATTTTGAATATAGCTAAAACTCATTATATTCATTATATTTTATTTGGTATGCGATTAATAACAGACCACAATTTGCATTTGTATTTTAAGAACATACAAATAGATAGAGTTGTTAGCACAAAATTCTTCGGAGTAATTATAGATGAAACATTATCTTGGAATTATCATATTGATCATATAGCCAGTATTATATCAAGAAACGTAGGGGTCTTGTATAAATTATAGTATCTTCCTAGAAATGTCCTTAAAATGTTATACCATCCTTTGATTTCACCACGTATTAATTACTGCAATATTGTATGGGGTTTCACTTTTAATAAGAATATTGATCGAATACATCAATTACAAAAACGGGGAATACGTTTAATAACCAATTCAACTTATTCTACCTTAGTTTGCCTCTGTTTATAGAAATACAGATATTACCTATTCAAGATTTCATGTCATTAGAGTCTGCAATATTCGTGTATAAACTTAATGATAGCCTTCTTCCTGATGTATTCTCTCATTATTTTACCCTGAATAGTTCAATTCATGATTATGATACCAGAAATGCTCAGAATAGCCATCTCCCATTGAATCGCACATCTTGTACGGCAGTCATCAACATTTTGTAAAGGTACTATTTTATGAAATAATTTGAATATACTTTTCAGGATCTGCAAGACCGTAAGACAATTCTAAAGATTATACAAAAAACATATTTTTGATGCAATTAAGTTACAAGTTGATGAATAGTTAAGTATGGAGTCTTCTTCTTTTCTTCTTTTCTTTCATATCTACACGTATCCGGTTGTTTTGATTGATTTCAAGTTGCGACTCTTATCGCATTTTGTATTTATGTTTTTTTCAATTCAATTACACAAATGATTATAAATGATTACACATATATATATTTTTTAAGGGATCATTTTTAATAAGCCTACTTTGTGCTTCTCAAGATTCTGACACTATCATATTTGACACCATGTATTTTTGTTTGTTTGTCTGTCTGTTTGTTTTTAATGCAAAGTTTGTAAACCAATTATAAAAGTGGAAATAATGAAATTATCAATTAGATTATCAATTAATTGAGAATTATTATACATATATATACTACAAATACAATTCTCTTTCAAAATACAATATTCCATCAACTATACACATAAATAATTACAGCAGAAAATAAAAGCCATTAATGTAGAGTATCAAAAGATACAAATACAGTGCAGACCTGCAGTTATATATGCACGTGTATATGTTATTATATCTAACATACATGTGCCCCATCGACAATGATAATAACTCTTACCAAATTTCAAATTGAATACTCAAACTCTACATAGATTAACAATATACTTATCTACCTTGTACTTTACTATCAGCTTACAATTTGGTAACTTTTTTAACAAAAAATAGAAACGATAAACTATACAAATCCTCCACACAAAACTTTGAATAAACTGCCACAAATATCCGGGGAATCAAACAAATCAACTATCATTTTCTCTATTCAGAAACATCATATAATAGCCACATATTATATCAAAACTCAAATCAAACTCAATGATATAAAGCCAAATCTATCCCTAAAACTGCTATTTTTTAATACTTCATACCTCAAGCAACGACAGAAGATTATCCTCACACACCCAATCTGCTATAACAGTCATATACGCTGGAACTACCACCGCTTTGTTCCATACGTCAGGGATAACTGCTGGTTAGATGCATTGAAGATATCAGTGAGGGGGACGCTCAATTCGTAGGCAAACTCCTTGATCAGTCTCGCCGAAATACCATCGGGCCCGGGAGCATTATTACTTTTTAAAAGCTTCAGCTCCAGGTGGACTTGCCAGGGATGTACAACAGGACAAGGCTTCCCGCAGCGTCTTATGCGTCTTCACTATACCCAGTCTATGGGGGTGGATGTGTTATGTAGCGCTCACCGGTAATTTAAAAACCAGGGATTTGAATAGAGTATGATGACAGATATCACGATATAATAGTCAGGTATTATATTCTCCCAATCATTATAAGATCACGAGAAATGCAACCAGTCAAAAGAAGGGTAAGTCTGTAATTGTTTCACCATTTTCTTATTCACTGATGAAAATCATTTGAAAATCCATCATCAGGGCCCCATTTCATAAAAGATGTTAGGATGACAACTCTTGCTGGAATGACCACTTTCCACAGCAAACAGCCAATCAGGAAGCTGTATTCTTGTCGTTACCATGACAATAGTCATTCCACCAAAGAGTTGTCATCAAATAAACTCTTTATGAAATGGGGCCCTGATTCTTGAAAAAGAGGATTTGAAAACCCTTCCTCCTGGCAGCGTATTGGGACACCAGTAAATGAGACGTCCATGGTGGAGTTTGGGTCATGGTGCCTGATATACTGGCTCGCTGTCATGAAACTATCTCGCTCAGCCGTTTCTCGGAGTCAAGATTTTCAGCAATAACACCGATGAAGCGGGAAGAGGGCATCAGCCTGTCACTGTTGTAGATATACGATTTCATTTTGTGTAGTAGTTTACATAATTTTTAAACATTTAAATTTAAGATATATAAAAAAAAATCAAAAACTCTTCTGTTGCATTTGGAGATTTTGAAAGAAGTTTCCACACTTTTTAATTTTCTTTAGCGGAACCTGTCCACCAGCGTGGATGGAGGGGTCAAATCTTGTCTATCGTTGTATATAGCCTTTGTACATAAGGGCTGCCGTTTTTTGTTTTTTTTTTTTTGCATATGGGGGGGGGGGGGGAGCAAGGAGTGAGGCTGTGACCCAAACAATTAATACTTCCTTATGAGTGTTTTTTTTTACATTTTTTATACTTTTTATTTCTAAATTTAATTTGTTAATTAAGAAATTGCGCGTTCCTTTCTTCCCTGGGTAGAATTATGGTACTGAAAGAAGCGAACGACCTTAGATATAAATGGTGGAATCGATATTGATATCATCCGAATAAGCAATTTACATAGGGGTCTACAGCCAACAGGGCCCGGTAAGAGAGGGGGAGAGAGATACGAGAGAGAGAGAGAGAGAGAGAGAGAGGGAGGGATAAGAGAAAGGAGCGCTTTACGAGTACGTTTTAGTTAATGGCTTGTATACTTTCATTAATTAGCTCGATCGAACTTTGAGGGACAACAATTTGAAACAAAAAAGGCATTTCTTCAATTTTATATCATACTTCAGTAGAGATGATGCTTCTGTGTAATATAGCAAGGTCCTAAATATATTTGAAACCTTGTATGCCCCGTAAAAAGAAGAAACTGAAAGGGAGGCAGAATTCACTCTGCATGCTCGGTATACGGCCACGTGATATATACGCTCCAGATGATCCAGCGGCTTGCATCCTAAAATGGCCGCCGTTGGCCCAGACTCCATTGCGTACTACGCCCGTTTACGTGTAAAATCGGATGAGTGTTCTCTCTTCGCGCACTGCGTGTGCTTCTATACTATGTGGTTTCATCTAGCATGTCCTCCGGAGGTCCTCCTAGACAGGGGGACTATAAACGGGGTATTAGTCTGCAGCAAGCAGCCGATGTATGACAATTTCGTATGAGTTGTACATGTCCACTTCTAAGTTATTAGAAGTAAACTGTGTATGTGTTACACAACCGACGACCCCACTGTGGCTTCTTGTGTGCTGCTGCAACCAACGGACTGGGACATTGGGAATAACATAACATTACTAGACAATCTTTAATAAAGTTCAAAGTAAGTCCAATCATAAATACACACTGTACTTTGAATTTTGAAGTCTTTTATGTGTTTTCTAAAATCTTTCTATTCCAGTTTATACTGCCTTGCGATTTTTCTGCCTGGTACTCCTATGTTGTACTGTTGTGTGATATTCTCCTGATGTGATAGTCCTGTGGTATAAAATGTCAAGAAAAAAAAAACACCCAAGAATATCCTGTGGTGTTTTTCTGCGGTACTTTCTTTTGTATTTGTGTGGTTTTTGCCTCGTATTGTTGTGTGGTATTGCTATGTGGTACTACTGTGTGATATATGTACTTAATTTGCTGTGTGGTATACTTGTGTAGGAATATCCTGTGGTATTTTCCTGTGGTACTTTCTGTTGTATTTTCTCGGGGCGGTCGTTAATGGGCCATTACCACGATCGCCCCGTCACTGTACAGGCATGCCAACCTGGAAACATTAAACTGCACATTACTTGAATATGATCATACTGAAGCAAATAATTTTCACACAACAACAGATATATAATGTACTCTTAAATGAATCCCACAAGGATTGGAACAATCATCCCCTAGCATTCCCACTGATTCCCACTGATCAGTTACTAGCCATCTCCTTTAAATCACGCATACCTTAGTTAGGCCAATTAAAATATGAACATACCTCTTCATAAAACGATTTGAAATAGAGAATAACTAAGAACTTACGCAAGTAAAATTTCTAACACAGTTAAAAAGTTTGAACCCAGCATGAATACTTTAGATTTCAATGTAATTATCTATTTCCACTAGTTTCCAAATTTTAGATATTCATTTTTGAATATTCATAAATGTGGATGAATATTCATGATAAAGAAACCAATGACGAAGACGCAGCGGACCAAATAAAAAAACGTTTTTTTTTAAACGTTCACGAAAGACGAAGGCGACGTTGCAGCCCTAATAAAAACGTTATGTGGATGTTTATAAATCATGAAGACGTAAAGCAGACATAATAAAAACGTCCACTGACGTTTTTAAAACGTTTTCCAAAAAACATGTGCTTTGCGGTAAATGCAAAGTCCAAATTTTGACGCTATGTAAAAACGTCCGTTTCAGATGAAGACGTACGAAACCTCCACACACACACTCACACACACAAAAAAAAAAATGAGGGAACGTTCTGAAAACTTTATGTTTTTCCTGGGAATACACTATAAAAAGTAAAAACTTTTTTTTTTCAAGTTGATATTTCTCATAGAATATCTGGGCCGAAATTAATGTATTATACACCATGCTAACGGTGATTTAATTTTCTATCAACCTGGTAGGTCAATAAAAAGGGAAACTTAACGCATAAATTAACACATCCGGGATTTTTTTCTTCCAATGTACAAAAAAAATGCAACAATGACCAAGTTGTTATTAATGCGTCTGTGATCTTCCATTTAACAATGAGAACAAAAGACAAACTTATCACACGAAACATGAATTAATTTTCGAAAATAAACCTATGGTTTCTATGATGTCATCGTAGTCCCAAAGATAAAGGAAGGCTAAAATCAATAGAGAAAATGGAGAATCTTCTGTCATATCCAAACTCATATGTCATGAGAGAAAAAAACAATATTAACAATAATGGTAGAAAGTTGAATTGTTGATTCAAATTAGGCAAATTGAAAGTAATATCGCGTTCTTAAATTTGTCTTATGAATTCTTAAATTCCTAAATTAGAAGAGAGAAATAAAGAAATTCTGTCCATTTAATCACCTTTTTGGCTTTACCATCTATGTCATTTGAAGTTAGGAATGAAAAAAAAAATCTTATTTCCCCTTTAGTTTCTCACTTTTGCTTTGTTTCAAACTATAAAAGAGATGCAGGAAAACGAAAGATTGCTTTTATATTTTCATTCATGTCTCTCAATGTGTTAAAGTGGTCTTTTGTTATCATTATGATCATGAAGGGCATTTGCACAGGAATGGCAACATATCAACTTTTGCAATCTTTACTTTTGTGCTTTGGAGGACCAAAAAACGAATGTGTTCACTAATCACGCATGCATAAAGTGTTCCTTTGTATTGACCAACCATGTTTGAAAGGCAATCAAATTACCTTAAACGTGATGTATGATATATTGATTTTTATCTAAATCTTCTATGAAAATGAACTTGAAAAGGTATTTACTTTCTTCTTCTTTTTCTGAGTATTATAATCGTCTCCATGAATTACATTTTCCAGCAAAGAAATATCAAGTCTTGTTTCACGAAATCCCCAAACATGAATTATGATATTGCTTAACAGACGTCATATTTTATTCATGTTTTTGATAATTATGATACATTTTAGTGTGCAATACAACCTTAAGTCTTTGCCTGCTTAAATAAGTCAGCAGGCTGATCATACTTTGATAAAGTTTGGCGCGGGGTATATCGGCAGTGTCTGATACAATGTATTATCAAGATCATTTTATGTTGCTCATTCAAACGACAACATATGAAAACAAATATGACAAAAACAACTCAATTTCTGCAGAAAAACACGACCGGTTTCATTTCATTTCATTTCATTTTATTGTTTCTGTATGGCACAATATAATCAACTCTGATCATTTTCAGAAATAAACATATGATTCATAATAATTCATGGCTGATTTTGCACATGACAGGTAATCAAATCTTAGTGACAAAGAACGAAGACATAATGAAAATAAACAAAAAGTCAAGGTACCATACAGGAGGATCCCCAGTAAGCCGAGCTTGATATTGGGGCCTCATACACAGATAAATGAATAAACAGTTTCAACCAACTGTCGGTTTACTTAACTACAACAAGACAAACTAGTTTTACACAACAAAAACAGTTACACAATAAAGCATACAAGGTCATGTACGCAGGTGATGCTAAGAAGGAAAAACAAAGAAGAAGGGGACAGCGATAATGAAAGATGGTGAGAAAGAACAGGAGAGAGAGAGAAATACAAAGACTCCTCGTTCACTGTACAATAACACACTGTGCAAATACAACACTATTGCAGGTGCATACACCCTGTTGCCAGGTAACGGCTGGGTGTAGCAACGTACGGACCAGTTACATCTGTATATAAAAATAGAGAAACATTCCATGGCATGCCTACAACAGAAGGCAGAGTACAACATAGAATGAAGATGCTTCAAGTAACAAAAGAAATTCATGTTCTGGATATATTAATTAAGTCACTGATATTTAGCAACAAGCATATGTTTAACAAATCTTTTGAAGGAACCAATCGTGCGAATTGCACGGGACTGAGATGGTAAAGAATTCCATACGTCTGGGCCAGTGTGCCGAATTGATTTTTTAGCTAAACAAGTTCTGGGATTTATAAGATGAATATTGGAGGCATTTCTTGTAGGGTAGGAGTGGATTTGTTTATTGAGTTGGAAAATATTCATGAAATAAGAAGGTAAACACTGAATGTTGTAGCGAAACATGAAGGTAGCAGTCTGTAAAAAATTAATGTCATCAATTTTCAGAATTCTATGCTTTTGAAATATTGGGTCTGTGTGAGCTCTATAATCAGTCCCAGCACAAATACGCATGGCTTTCTTTTGGAGCAAAAATATTGAATTTGTACTACTGTATGAAGTTGCCCAGACAATGTTGCAATAATTTGTATATGGCAAAACGAGTGAGTTATACAATACAAAAAGAGTTTCTACCGGAAGAAAATACCGTAATTTACGTAGAACACCAATATTGCGTGCAATAGGATTTGATATATGTCTGACATGATCAGACCAATTTAGATATTCATTAATAACAACACCCAAAAATTTTATACATGATTTTTGTTCAATTGCAATATCATCTATGAGTAACACATTATTTTCTGGATCATGATTTGTTCTTCTATAACCTTTAAAATGAATAAAACTCGTTTTCGACAAGTTGAGAGATAACACGTTGCTCCGGAACCAACGTGACAATTTCGGTAGTTCAGTATTCAGTTTCGAAATAAGACTATTGTAATTAGCATGGGAAAAGAATACATTGGTATCATCGGCAAAGAGAATATATTGCAATGAATCTGACACATTAACCAAATCATTTACATATATCAGGAATAAAAGCGGGCCTAAAATGGATCCTTGGGGGACACCACATGTTAACGGAAGCAAAGTAGATGAATGAGAATCGTGAACAGTATATTGATATCTATTTGATAAGTAACTAAGAAACCAATCAAGGGCGACGCCCCGTACACCATAATACTGCAATTTGGAAAGTAAGATACCATGATCTAGAGTATCGAACGCCTTGCTGAGGTCCATAAACACGCCTATCACGTGCTTATGGTCCGCCAAGGCGCTCGATACTCTGTCGTATAGTTTCAAGAGTGCAGCATCAGTGGAATGGGCTTTACGGAAACCATACTGATCAGGATTAAGCAAATTATTGCGTGTGATAAAATCATCAACTCTGTTATACACAATTTTTTCAAGAATCTTTGAAAAGGCAGGCAGAATAGAAATGGGGCGGTAATTCGATATATTTAAAGGATCATCCTTTTTATGGATTGGTAACACCTTAGCTACTTTAAATGACTGTGGATATACACCTGTAGATAATGAAAGGTTGAAAATATATACCAGTGGTGTCAAAACATATCGTATTATTTTCTTCAATAAATGTGAGCTTTGACCAATTCCGGTAAAATACTCATTAAATTTATTTGCAATTGTTAATGGTGTGTCATATGACACTTCTTCAAAAAATAACATATCAATCTTATTAACACGACCTTTATTCAAAATTTCTTTGATTACTTTCCAAGTAGAATTAAAATTATTTCTAACTTTTACAAGTCTATTATGAAAATATGATTTGCGAGATGCCCTTATTATTTCTGTCAATTTATTTCTATATTTCTTATATCTGTCAAAACATTCTAAATCGAATCTATTATTTATATGCAATTTATATAACATATTCCGTCTCTTAATTGACCTCAGAACACCATTCGTGATCCACGGGTGCTTTTTCTTCTGTTTAACATTCATTTGTCACACGAAAAGAACAAAATAGCATTCTGATTTTGATATGACAGCTTTCCTTCATAAAATGCACGGATACTTAGTCTCACAATATCATTATGTATCTCACGTTTTCGGATGCCTCGACGCTTGTGTGAGCCTACACAACATCTAATGGATACTGTGTATATTGCATGTTATAGGCGACTATCCTACATCATGAAATTGTCGGAGTTGCATTGGCCGAAAACTTCTCATGTGACTGAAAATAATTCGTCAATAGTAATAACTGATAAGGCTTGCATCACCTGAATAATTATCTGACGTCACTTTTTTTGTAAAAAACAACAACGAGTATTTATATAGTTATAAATTGATATCGCAATCGCCTTTGCAATGAGGCTAGGGTGCTGAGCGTAGCGGCAATCGCGAGCGTCTGCACTGCAAAAGCACTGTGCTGTGCATGCAGCATTGTAATGCTGCACTGCACACGGCATGCGCTGCATGGAGTGGATAGTGGCTCTACTCGGTAATATATGGGTTGCACTAGCAGGAAGTAGCACAACCCCACTCAACCAATTTCCATGGTTGTGTGATAAATATCTACCACGAATAACGGAAACATGACGCTTACAGACATGTGGAATCTAACATTGCAAAAATGTTGTTTTTAGATTATTTTTAAAAATGCATAATTGGCTTGAGGTCTCACCCAGGCTCTAACGTAAGATCTCTTCGATGCCCCTCTCTCCTTTAGTCTTCTACGTTTATAGAGATAGAACCAGTACAAAAATAGTCAGCAGCAGCAGCAGCATGCAGAGACAGCAATGTCAGTATAGTCCATCGAGGAGCAGTAGCAATATAACGTGACAAGCAGACTACAATCCCATCACAGAAAGGGTATTACTTTTGGCAAGAAAATGCTAACAGATCTATCACATACTTTAGACCACGAAATGAAAAAAAAAAACAACAACAAACTTTTATTCCTATATTCTCCTCAACATACAAGTGTCAAAACACCGAAGCTTCACGTCTTTTTTTATTTCTTCGTTAACTGAGCCATGCATTTAGAGAAAAACATGGCGTTGTTGCTGCGCATGCATTCTACGTATACATAGGTCATACGTCTTAACTTTGAGGCAAGACGACGCATTATACTGTACTCTTATACACATCTACTCAACCCACAGTCCCAGAACTTGACAATATTATATGTTTTTAAATACATTAAAACAAAGTTCAACTTGAGTCTTGGGAAAGAGATTAGGAAGTTGTTTCGCTGGTTCCTTGGTCATTTTTGCGTCTTCTACAGTAGTGCCAGTAGGAAGGAGCCAGCAGCAGCGAAGTGGCGACCGACAGTCCACCGAGAAACACAAACGTGATGTCGTAGCCGAACTTCGACGCAATGTACCCTATTGAAATGATGTAAGTATATGGGTACATTTTAAATACATGAGGACGTTTATGCGTGTTCCAAAGAAGTCAAATGAAATTTGTAGTCACTTTTCCCAGGGGAGATGCGTCTCAATTGAATGTACTCGTCACTTGCTTGTCATCTACATCACTCTGTCTCTAATACTTCTACTGTCCTTGTTGAAGTTGTACTGATGATAAGAATTATGAATGAAGATTGCGACAATGACGAAAATGAAGGCAACAAATTAGTGTTTACATTCCTGATTTCCACCATGGATAACGTGGTTATATCTGGTTCTTACGAAGAGCTAATTACTACTCTTCTGTCTGAGTTTCTGGGTGCTCAATTCACAGGGAAGAAGGAAGAGAGAACAATATAGTGCAGTACAATAACTAGAATCTCTAACTCTATTTCATTTCTATACTACTTCATGCTTATTCTTCAATTTTGTGTAACTCGTATACGCACTTTCTTCTCTGGATTGATATTTTGCTTAGCTTACCTGCGGCAAATCCTCCAACGGGTTCGGAGCAGCCGTAGGCAAGGCAGCTTAGCCCGTAGACGGTTGGGAAACGCGAGGGGTGGATGTTGTCCTATATGGAAGGAGTAATAAAAGAGAAAGAAAACAAAGAGGAAGAAAAATACGCAAATCAAAGCTGCTCTCAGGTTTAAGTAAAAAATAAAAGCAAGCTGGTGGCTAAACAGGGTGAGATATGGCTTTATTTCATGGAAACAAAGGACCGATATCCAATATTGGAAACTATAATGTCAAAGAAAGATAGGAGCCTTCTGGCAGCTAGTTTTTGTTACGGGAGATCCTTCCGTGTTCAAAGAAAAAATGAAAAAATAAAACAAAAAACAAAAACACTGATAACCTTTCATCTAAACTAATGGTTACAACATACCTAACAAAGAATTGTGCCCAAATTGCACAATAAGTATCGGACTAAGAGCAACATTCATATCTTAAGAATGAATTAGAACAACCCGACACACTGGGGCTGGAAAATCCATCACATTTTTCAGTTTCGTCAAAAATTCAATCATTTCCACTTGTTTATGAAAAACTTTGAGGAGAGTGTAAGTCGTTTTCACAGTGACAAAGTACGTCCTCGTCAATCTCGTTATCAGATAATGTTGTCATGACTGCCAACAGTCACACACCAAAATTAATGATGTTCCAGAGAGCTTTGAGGGAAGCACACTTGCATGATACACGTATTTCAACAGGCAACAGTTATTTCCTACTCAGGGAGGCTTTTTTATTCTTTGGTCAGAACATACAGAATTAGTTAATATATTAGGGAGCTACCTGCAGAATCAGGAAGCTTGCACCTCTGCAGATACAAAGAAATCAACAACAAAATCTAGATATTCTTTCACCTACACAGGCATCAAAGGAGATTGGTCCGCCATATCTTCAATATGGACGCCTTTAACATAGAAAATGCAAAACTTCAAAAAGCCACTCACCTTCAGCATTATCATTGTAAGAACAGTCTGCATACCGAAAAAGATCCCATTCATGAAAGCTGCTACAGCAAGGACCTCGAAGGAAGCGAGAAGGGGATCCACAAACAAAACCACGCTGTTGAGAAGAGCCAAAATCATGAACAGACCTATTGAGGTCACGAAGCCGCGATGTACCAACGGTCCCTGGCCGAAGCGACCGATGGTGTCGCCACTGCCGGCGAACAGCGAGAGTAGAACGGCACGGGAGAGGTCGATGTCCTTGGCAACCGTGTGGGGGAGGAGGAAGATGTACCAGGCCGTAGATATCATTCCGTACAGAAAGGTGATTAGGAAAATGAAGTTCATGTACGGTTCGTCGCGACATAGTGACAAGTCCAGCGATGACCACAGCCAGCGGAGTGGACGGAGAAAAGTGCAAAACAGTTTACGCCTTGTAGAATCGCTGCGGCTCCCATGAACCACAGAGGGCGCTTCAGTATAGTCATCATTGATAGTAGGACGCTCCTGCGTTTTCCCGTCTCCCTCACTCTCTGTTCCCCTAGGTGGATCATCTTTTTCTTCTTTCGGTTGACGAAATTGAAGACATGCGACATTGGCGACACTGCCTCCGCCCGAGAGATCGTTTACATCTCTTGCAAGGAGAAGATTAGGCCAAGATGCGAAGCGTCTTTGGATGTCGAGGTACTCCACGTTAACTGATCCTACTCCAATGGTTGACGAATGCAGAACATTCTCTTTCCGCAGAGGAGCTTCCAAATAGTTTGCTGTAACCACTTCGCATTTGTCGCCAATCGGTGCGTATAGGGCGGTAGCTGCCCTCCTGAATTTCTGTATAGTTTCTGGATGCCTTAGTAGAGCACATAGCATGACGGTGTTTAGGGCTATACCCCCAAGCAGGAGGATCGCTCCTCTCCAGCCGTAAGCCTCCAGGAGGACCTCCGTTACCAGGGGCAACACCATGCTCAGGGCACTTCCCATGTCACTGATGCCAAATGCCAGAGCGAAGTGTTTGTCGAAGTGTTGGCTGAATGCAACGACACTGAGCATGGAGACAACCGAAAATCCAACACCTGCAGAAGAAATGAACAACGACATGGTAATGACAATAAAACGAGATGTTAGAATAGACGGACGGATGAACGGACGGACGAAAGAACGACCAAAACCCCAAACAAATTACCTCAGGCACCCATCGAAGAGAAGGCATTAAAACGGAAATCACAAGTCAGATACGATTGGCAAAAGCAAGACATACACTGACAACTTCGTGGCATATTTACATTTCTGATGAACAAATCAGGCTCTTCTAAATTTGCCATTACTATTTCCTAATTCTATATCAGCAGATGATTAATACTTGAATTAGGTGTTTTTTTTCATCTTTGTTTTTTGGTAGAACAGTGGCAACACTAAAGAAGCTACTAAAGAAGCTACCCTGGATAAAGAAGACCTTATTATCATTGTCATTAAAACATGGGTGCTATGACGACTCGAATGAATATTTTACCGATATGAAAATGAGGAACATTTGTATGTCGACTGTTTGCATGCCTACAAGCTAATTTTCAAGGAAACACATGCCCCACCAGGAAATGAAAAATAACTAAAATAAACCAATACAAAAGAATAGAAAATCTATCATAACCGTCATCTTTTAAATCAGATTCAGATCAGCAGATCATTCAACATTTTTTTTTTTTAGAAATAGAGCTGAGAGCATCGATGAATTCATATTGCTTTCGAGTATCTTCTATCTTAAAAAGATGTAATGGCATATTCCCAAACCTCAACCATAGAATAGCGTCATGCGTATAACTCCTGTGTATGAGTGTGAGTGTGTGTGTTTGAGTGTGAGTTCGAGTGTGAGTGTGAGTGTGAGTGTGAATGTGAGTGTGAGTGTGAGTTTGTGTGTGTACGTGTGTGTTTGTGCGCGCGCGCACGTAAACACGACGCCAATCTTGAATGGAAATCGGAGGAATTATCATGCTTCAAGTTTCTGTAGTATCAAGTGAAATATTGAGAACGACAGGTGAATTTGCGAGTAATACTCATAGTGAGAATTTTCTTTCTCTGTTTAGAGTTTTGGATTCATATATTGTCCTTGTCCTCTCATTTGACTCTGCATGGTTACTACTCGTACAAAGAGTGGAAGAGAGAAATGATTCTTCATAATTATCTACAGATTTGTATTTTTGCCTGTACTATTCATGATTACCGACGACTAATTTGACCTCTTTCACCTTACTTCTGTGTGTAACAGCCTGCTCAATCTTGAAACTTTCGTTAAATTTACGGAACAGACGGAAGTTACTCTTCCGTCTGGAGTTACAATCGTTTCCGAACCCAGCCACGCTTGGGAAAGAGGAAGCATTCTTTGAGTCAAAGGTGATTTTGTTTTTTTTTACTCTCACATTGACTTTTGACTCAAACGAGGATTTTATTACTTATGAACTAGTTTAATGGTACTTTGTAATACTTATTTACGATCTTCTTTATCCGGGGTGGCCTCTTCTGTCTTGCCAATATTGCTCTACCATGTGAGAGGACCCTGCCATTATTATTACCTCCCAGGTGCGCATTTATACACCTGGGTTGAGAGGGACACGGTGGTTAAGAACAGATGACTAATACAACTGTAACGGTTTCTACGCTTGTACTCCATGGTCAGATAGATATTTTGTTCGCTTATGACTTCTATATCTTAAAATGTAGTTTATGCATGCAACATCCTTTTTACCCTGAGCATCCATAGATATCTTTCATAGGGGAGTCTTTCCGCTTTATCAGTCTTATGAAAGCGCTTGTCACATTAAATGATTTATCTCGGGTCAGTAGTCTTATAGCGTTCCCAGGTACCCATTTATCTTTGGTCAGTAGTGTGACTCGCGAAAAATAAACTCATACAAGTTTACTCACATCTTTATTGCAAAGACTGCTACATTGTATTGACAGTTACAAAAGCCTTGACCGGGGATTGCTCAGTATATCAACGACTAATAAGGCCAAAAAAAAAAGTTGTATTGGCGTAACATGAGATTTTCAAATAGGGTCGGGCGGGCGTTTTTTTTTCCTACCTGCATTTTACGTGTAAAACTCGAGCTCAGCTCAGTAAACAGTTACAACTGCTGCACCGAATGTGTTGTGTTCATCTATTCTACAAATCATTTATGAGGCCGATATTACTGGAATTATACCCCTTCACAGAATGTAAAGATGTTGAAATCCCTATCCCGAATGTTTTCACTTCATATTTTACTATTTTGACTTAGATAAGATAGATGCAAATTGACCCATATGTACGATCTTTTCATCGCACACGGCGATCTCTATTACAGTCCCACATACAGATTCGTGTAAGTTGTCCACACAAGAAACCTGTGGCAAAACTGTGCACAATACATCTCAGTCTGAATGCTAAGTATACACTGAATAAATCTTGTTAGAGTACGCGTCCGTGTTGGAAACAGACCACGTACTGATCAAGCGAGGCTATGCGAGGCGCTAGATCTCTCCCTCGTACATCCGATGTAGTACGGAGCCCGTAAGGGGACATGGCAAGAAATATTTTTCCTAAGTCGTTCCCTCGACTTACTAAGTCGTTCCCACGACTTACTAAGTCGTTCCCTCGACTTACGTAAGTCGTTCCCACGACTTACTAAGTTGTTCCCTCGACTTACGTAAGTCGTTTCCTCGACTTACAAGTCGTTCCCTCGACTTACGTAAGTCGTTCCCTCGACTTACTAATTCATGCATAAAGATGCTCCATAGCTCAATGTGTTGTGTCTCTCCTGTGGTTGAGGTCTGCTGTGCGATCGCTGGAGATTCAAAACGGGGTAAGTTAAAAAATTGTCGATTTTGATCCCATTATTTGCTCATTTTGTCTTGTATTGAAAAAGAGCTAGTTCCTTAGACTTACTTTTTATAGGAATTTTCGTGAAAATGAGAAAGATGTGTTTCCTAGAACTGACAAAGTTGTGGCCGTCGCGAACACTCTGTGGGCACACAGTTCATCTATAATAGTCCCACACATAGCTTTTTGTGTTGGCATTTTTGTTGTTGCATTGGCAAGCTCCTTTTTTTTTTTCTGCTGCCAGGGCTCTATGTCTAGTACAGTATAGGCTAGCTTTGAAAGAAAAAAGAAAATCGGAAAAAGATCGATATCAACCAGACTTTCTGGAAGTATGAAAGTGTGAAAAGGACGTTAAAATAATGTTCATTGTCAAAAACCGCTACTTTCAAGCAGGATTCAGGAGCCACGGTGGAGTGCTGGTGCATGGTGATCCGTACCGTGATTTGCTAGGCCTACTGCTAAAGGGCTACGGCTAGCTACGCCTATAAAGGATAATTACCTGGTACATAGGGCCTACCGGTACCTAGTTAATTACTACCATATACATAGGCCTACCCCACCCCGTGGCCTCATTCCCCTCCTGTACATGATTGTATAGGCCCTACAGATCATGGTGTAGGCTAGTTATTTCGTAATTATATACTGTCCATGCGACACGAAAGCTTGCTTAATTTTTTGAAGGATCAATTGAAATCTTAGAATTCAGTGTTGACTTGCTGGATCAATGAAAAGCTAGGACTTTAACAATGAACAAATGCCAAGTATACATCTGTTTGTTGTTGTTGTTGTTTTTTTTTTGGTGGGGGGGGGGAGGGAAGAGAAATTGAATCATATCCATAGCAAGTAGCTGAAAGTGATCAGAGATGCAATGATAGTACTGTGGTGTTAAAGTGTATTAGACATTGCCAGTAAAACCTTAAGTTTTGTAATACAGTGTGTAGGTATATACTGACTATAGCCACCATGTCTGGCATTTCAGACAAGAAGCGTTCGATAAGATCAGCAAACTGACTGTAGGATATCCAGGCAAAAATATTTATCAGTGCTTTTGTTGAAAACAAGTGGTTGAAGGGGTATTCGTTGAAAGCTACAATGGCCTGGATTTCCAGTGATTTACTTGATGGAGTCATATCTATGAGTACAACAAACTGACTTCTTTATGCTCTTTTGTTTGTGGAAAGAACAAATAGTCCTTGTTAAAATGCATCAAAACAAATGGTATCCGGACACTTACCAATTTGATACCAGAGTTTGCATAGTAGGCCTACTCTACTACTTTCAATAAAAGGTGTGTGCCAACCTATAGTGTAGTTGTATGTAGGCCTACTCAAGCCCCAAGTCATGGTGACCTCTGGATTTAGGGGATGAAGAAACGTGAGAGGAGAGTGCTTGCAATAGGCAGGGCACATGAGGGCCTGATGGATATAGGATGTACAATGTATATAAAGTATTTCAAAAATAGATTTTTGTACATGTCTGCATATGAATATGAGTGGGGGCTGATGGATTGATGTACAGTCAACCGTGCCTAAGTCGAATTTATTTGGACTAAAGAAATAGATTCGGCTTCAAAAATTTTTTTGGCTTTTTAGGGATCAAATTTAATAGAATATAAAGGGAAAAGGATGTGAAAAGATTGTAGACTTTGGTGATCATTTGACTTTAATATGCAAGGTGAATGACTGTATAGAGTGTTCAATTGTTACAGAGGGGATTATATGAAAGCAGTTCAAAGAATGTTCTTACATTATGGTAATATTGAGAAAAAAGTGTCTGCTTCTAAACATCAACTGTCCATTTTGTTCCTACATTGATTGTTTGCAAATTCTCATTCCTCTTTTGTACTGCATGATAAGACAATTTTAGCTATTTTATCAACAGGCAAAGGAAGAAAAAGAGGGGAAAAAAACATGTTTCTTCATGGCCGAGACTCATACCAGCATAAGAATTCCAGCTAGTGCACACAGACAGTAAGTGAACATTGTAAATTGTACAATTATTTCTAGTTATAGAGAGAGAATGAAAAGTTAAGGACCTCACAGCTTGAAATGTTTATGGGCAATTCCGCGGTTAGTAACGTTACATTTGAACAAATTTAGATATTTGTTTTTACTACAAAATTACCATTTATTCATTTCAAGTCAAAATTATGTCAAAAACATATTCATCCTTCCCATGTTTATGATACAGAAAAGAATGAATACAATCCAAGAAATATTAGAATTGCTATGGCAACTTAAAGGGCTGGTTAGTAACGTTACGAAAAAAGGACATGACAAAAAAATCAATGTCTTGTAACAAAAAGTGTGCAAAAATTCAAGTTACTTCAAACAAAGTGTTGCATTAATTTCAATTATTGCATCATGACAAATTTTCATGCAAATTTTTTTTAGCAGTTCCACCGATAATTTTTTAGTTAGACCCCCAAAAGCATGGTTAGTAACGTTAGGGTTAGTAACGTTACATTTGTCCGGAGTAATTCCGCAGGTCATTTCACCCTTTTGTAATTGACAAAATGTCACATGACTTCTGCAGTATTTAAATGTATTCATCTTTTACCCTTTAGCAAAGCTCTGAGGAGAAAATTTCAAAGGAACCCCATGTAATTTGCATTTAAGTGAATTTCAGCATCCCCAGTCCCACATGTACATTTTAGATGATGGTTTTAGATCTCGCAAAATCAATGAATACGAAAAATAAAATCTACTGAATTTGAAAGACCTTAATGATTGATGAACATCCATGGCATTAGTTGATACCTAAATCAAGGAGTAAGATAAAGAGGCACATTTCTTTTATCCATGTCATGTCCACCTAACTGCGGAATTGCCCTTATAGATTGATTTGTTGGAATCGGTCTGTATTGTTTTAGGATAACTTCTTATATGACTTCTCATTTGAGGATACTTGTACATCTGTGACTTTATTTTACTGAACAAGAAAATGTACAGCATGGCATAGTTTATGAATAAAGAAGACTTCACAGCAGTTCATTCAAGATTGTAAGCAAAAATGATGCAATGAAATCTACATAACACAAATTTACCAATAATGAAAGGAGTGTTTAGTACAGTAATAGCTTATATTGTGTTTACTAAAGAGTTTGGACATTCAAATTTCTTCATAAAGCCCTCTGAAAACTGAAAATGCTCTACATGTCCTGACAGAAGTACAGGCCTTCATGATTCAGGTACATTGTGTAATTTTGGCGCATGAAGTTGCATGTAATACTCATCAGTATCTTAATACTGATTGTTATGTGAAATTTCCCTCATTTTTAAATGAAGATATTGGCACCATCATACCTTTATACAAAACACCTTTTAGATCTCCACAAAATGGCTTTTTGAGTGCAATGTTGCCATTTTTATTTTCAATTGCTTATTCCTTCAATATTTCTTATATCATGTATAGGTATAACTTCTGTGAATCAAGGGGAATGGCAGCTGAGGGCAGATAGGCCAAACTTGACGTCAGGAGATGGTATACACTGCAAAGGATGGGCAGCTCGCTGTCAACAATGAGGAAAAGTGCAAACAGAACAAGGCGCTAATTTTTTGAACACATTTCATCAGGCTGAGGTCATCACCCTTAAAAAGCAAGGGAAACATGAAGCAAGCAGTGTTTCAGAGCTGCACTCATGTATCTATAGGTATAACTATTTTCAATCAAGGGGAATGGCAGCTGAGGGCAGACAGGCCAAACTTGACGTCAGGAGGTGGTATACACTGCAAAGGGTGAGCAGCTCGCTGTCAACAATGAGGAAAAGTGCAAACAAAACAAGGCGCTGATTTTTTGAACACATTTCATCAGGCTGAGGTCATCACCCTTAAAAAGCAAGGGAAACATGAAGCAAGCAAAAAAAAAAATATAAAATAAAATATATTTGTTGAATAGTTATAATTGAAGTTTCTCCAGAAATTTAATCAGACAACGTACATATGATGTCTGCAATGTGTATTTTTTTCTACATATTTTCACACGTAGTTTGCCTGTTTTTATTTTTCTTGTTTTTTAATCGTCTTTTTTCCCCTCCATTTAAGTGTATCTTATAATGTACAAAAAAAAAAAATCTCAAGTGGGAGTCCAGCCGTAGAAAAGCCAATGGCCTCTGCTGGCTCCTCCATTTTCTCTCTTAGAATTTCCTCTTTGTTTTTCTCAATTTTTTTTTCTTCATTGTTCTTGTTTTTCTTGTACATGTATACTATTACCGAATGTAATGTTATTATCTTCACCTTGTTCTTTGTCACATGTATTTTAATGAGAATTTGGAAATAAATGAAATGAAAATGAAATGAAATGAAATGAAGCAGTGTTTCAGAGCTGCACTCATGTATCTATAGGTATAACTATTTTCAATCAGGGGGAATGGCAGCTGAGGGCAGACAGGCCAAACTTGACGTCAGGAGATGGTATACACTGCAAAGGGTGAGCAGCTCGCTGTCAACAATGAGGAAAAGTGCAAACAGAACAAGGCGCTGATTTGTTAAACACATTTCATCAGGCTGAGGTCATCACCCGTACAAAGCAAGGGAAACACGAAGCAAGCAGTGTTTCAGAGCTTTAACAAGTGCATGGGCAGTAACAATCTCGGCTACATCAAATTCATCCAAGTGTGATGATTACAATAATAGCACATTGTGCTTTTCAAAGATATTGAAGAGTCCTCTGGATATTTCGCCCCTGATGAAATTCATTTATTTTGCAGTATTAGCACGGATAATGAGACACATCATCATCCTTCACTGTTGTAATAATGAACATCGTTGAACTCAAAACTGCCAAGGTATACATGTATTGCGAAACATTTCATGTTTCTCGGTGGTCAAAAAAAAAAGTTCTTAGATAAGTACTGGTTAAAATTATGATGATGTTGATCTTGTTCATTGTAAAGCACCACCTGGGGGCAGATGAACCTGTGCTGTGGCAAGATGGCACTGAATTTGATTTATCAGCAAATAAACCACTTATTTATTGCATTCATGGGTCCAGGGGTGGCTCCTTCAGGTAGTTAAGAGATACGTAGTAAACCATATTTTCCAACAAGCTGCGTCTGTTTCACACTAGCATAAAGGATCAGTAGATACTGCTGTGGACCAAACTGCAGATTAGATTACTAATCAGTTGTACAAAGTTATATAGGGAACAAAATGGCAAATCTATTTTTTGTTAATATGTTGTTTCCCAAATGACATTGTGGTATTGTAGCATGATTGTACACATTTCTAGGGCATTCATTTTTGCATACACTTTTGAGCAAAATCAACAGTTCTGCATGTTGGAACTATTTTTCAGTGTAACATTTGGTTACCATAAACTTAATAAAGGCATGTTTGTATTGGTAGATCACAGCACAAGTATACAAATGCAGATAAGTTACATGTAGATAAGCTAACTGTATACCTGGTTGTATTGATATACGGATTATCAGCAGTAATGAACTATTGAAACTAGTAATTTTTTTTAGTAGTTAAATGTTAAGTATCATAACAATATGTAACACTTTGATTTACTCACCCCTTATTCTTTTGTAGGTGTAACCAGTGTTTCATATTATGAGGAGTGTATGATCATGGCTCTGCTGTACTCAGCAAGGTGTGCATTCTCATTAACTGCCTTTTCATACTCGTAGCTATATCAAAGAAAAGAGGTACAATGTAGGGGTCCTACATATCTGTGAAAGTGCACACTGTCTTGTTCTTGGTAAATAGTGTACATTGCATAAGAGCATTCAGCATTATGAAAACAATACAAGTACATGTATCTATTTTGGACAAACCTGTAAAGAGAGAGTGTGTGTTGTGTCTCCATCATGTCTTGTCATTAATCGCCCATCATCTAATATGATGGGGTGGGGGGGGGGTAGTTGAGGAGCAAGCTTAATATGCAATGCTCTATACGCCAAATATTTAGCAAGTATTTATCAAGACTTTGAGACAATTGTGCAAGTAGTTAAATTCATGATTGTGGGGTGCACAGTACTGAATGTACAAATACAGTGTATATGTATGCAGATGCCTTCTCATGTCAGTGTCAGAGTTGATATTTTTGTGTGTTTATAAATTCATGGATACATGTAGCAGCTGTCTTGGGAAATTCATGAAGATAAATACCTTGCAGAATATTGAGAGTATACAGTAGCTTAATTTTAGTGTGGTATGGTGTATTATGTATAGCATCTAATGCATCATATTCATAATTCACATCTAAATTGAAAAAAAAAATGTCCTTCTAGTGCTTACAGCTACTTAAAAATACTTCTTGTGCAGCTCTAAGTTACCATCCTGACATGTGCCAAAATTTCTTCTGAATTTCCTAAGAACTGCAGATGAATTTAAATCTACATTTTTAAACCTGATTTCACGGTCAAAGTGTGTTGTTTCCATTGCAATAGAATTTCAACTGTACTCTTGAAAAATGTGTCCAGCACAAATTTGCACTGACTTTGCTATGTGTGTGTGTGTGTGTGTGTGTGTGTCTGTCTGTCTGTATACATGTGTGTAGTACCTTGTGAGTACCTGGTGAGTTTGGCTGCTGCAGTAACCGTGGCAACACGTGAGGTACAAACACACCCACAGCGTCTTGCATAACTACACCTATAGATCATTGTAGGCCCTACATACTGAGTTTGAAATAAATTACTTAAACACTGGAAATAGTTCACTCCACAATGTTTGGGGGAAATTGTGGTTACCATGGCAAAGCTTTCTCCGACAAACGAACAAACGGACAAAAAAATAATGTCTTGCATATTTACACCTTAATGTCATCATGTACACCATGTTTAAGTTCAATTGCCTCAAAATTGTGGAAGTAGTTCACTCCACAAGATTTTTCACGAAAATATGTCGTTACCATGGCAACGCCTTGTAGGATACAAACACATACACCTATAGATCATTATACATACCAAATTTGAAATAAATTGCTCAAATACTGTTGAAGTACTCTCCACAAAGTTTTTGGAAAATTGTGGTTACCATGGCAACGCTTACTCCGACAAAACAAAAAACATGTCTTGCATATCTTCATCTCAATGTCATCATGTAACCAGTTTCATCGAAATTGCTTCGAAACTGTCGAAGGAGTTCACGACGCAAGATTTGCAACGGACCGTCCGACCTACCACAATCACACATTTCATTAAAATGTCATTTGTACGGAACATTTTCTTCTTTTTTTTTACAAGAAATAAACAAATTTGGGAATTTGTCCCCAAGCATTTATATAAGCAGCCGCAATTATGAAATTTGCAATCTATTGCAAAATTTGCAACTTTTATCCCTGAGTCTATTGCAAAGTTGCAATTGATTAGCAAGAAGCATCTTTTCGATCAGTGTTTTAGAACGAACACTTGCTGTCGGGCGAAAGCTCGGTGGTCTATAAGATAATAACGCCTGTCCGGTGATCAGGAGGTCATATGTTCGCGGATCCTGCTCGAGTATTTGCGCCCATGATTTTTATCATGGCTACTACTAAAAACACTGATCAATTCAGGGCTTATTTACGTCGATGTAGGGCAATTTGTCAATCAGTTGCAATGAAAACATCTCGACGGAAGAATTTCATGACTTTAAAAGAACCTCTAGGAAGAGGTAATTTGTGTGTTCGGATTAACGAACCTTCGGAATAACGAACAGCACCCGATTTGGTACGCATGCCCCTGAAAGATGAATTTCTGGCCAGCACGCTCCCCAAAGAGTTGGAAAGGTGGATTTTGCAAGTGCAGGAATTGTAATGAATCTAGTTACTGGAGTATCAATAATTTGCCAGTTTACAGAGTTAGTGCATGTCTACAATGACCCTGCACCACAGACTTGTAAACATGAAAAGGTGTTTTTTTTTTTGTTTTTTTTTTTTTTGCTGAAGGATTCATGTGCCATCTTTCTAATCACCATAAAGAGGATCTGCTTTGTCAAACAATGTTGATGAATCAATTTCACATGTACGTTCCATCAGGTATTCAACCTAGCATAGCTTCACATTTTTGGTGGAGCATGCCTGAGGATTCTCTCCATTTTGAAGTTGATAAGTAAATGGCATTATTCTCAAATGACCTTTACACATTCGCAAACTTCCGTAAAGCTGTAAAATGCTTAGAGATGATTTAGGTGCTGTACAACGTAAATGAAATGAAAACATTATTATAAGATATTGTATGTTGATACCTATATATGCACGTTAAGAATAGTATTGTGGATGTTGCCCCCGAAACTGGGGGAGCTCTTCCTCCACCCCCCCCCCCCCCATACAATAGCTTTCTTGATACTAAAAACTTTCATCGGCTGGGGATGATGAATAATCAAATGACTGAGCTTCAACCAACCTTGAATTGAAGAGGGCAAGCTTTCGTCCTCTCATGAGGACTTTCTCAAGCCTTATGCAGTGGAATGTTGTCTTGCTGCCGTTGCCTGTCTTTATTAATCACTGGACCATAGATTGGTGAAAGGGTATAGCCCGAGTCTCTGTTGAGAGCTGGATTGACCCTTCTGATCCAAAGTGCTTCCTTTATTTTTCTTTTCAACCAGTTGCTTTCAAAGTCAATGATACGCGCCTCATCCCATTCTATGTTGTGTCCTGTGTTGTAAGAGTGCTCAGCTATCGCCGAGTGTGATGGATTGTTTAGTCTCAGTGCCCTTTTGTGTTCCTTGAGTCTCTCGTTCAAGGTTCTGCTGGTTTCCCCGATGTAACAATCATGGCGATCAGCACAAGTGATCTTATATACAATGCCTGACCTTATTTGCCTTGGGACTTTGTATTTAGCATGGACTAGTCTACTTCTCAGGGTATTAGAGCTCTTGAATGCAATATCAACGTCCTTGCTGTGGAATGCTCTTTTCAGACGGGAGGATATCGTGTTTACGAAGGGGAGGACTACCCTATTGCTAGTCTCCTTTCTTCCCTTTGTGGGTGACTTAGTTCTTGTTTTGTCCTTGGCTTTTTGTCTCATCCAAGCTGGGTATCCACATGCTGCAAGGGCCTTGTCAATATGGTGGAATTCACTCTGTAGTGCATCATTGTCAGAGGTTACATTTCGAGCTCTCAAATACAAAGATCTAGCAACTCCCTCCTTTGTGTTAAGTGGATGATCCGAATCGAAGTTCAAATAGGAGTCAGTGTGGGTTGGTTTCCTGTACACAGTGATAAGAACTGAAAGGTCGTGGTTGACAGAGAACTTTGTGTCGTTTAATTCAAGGTTGGTTGAAGCTCAGTCATTTAATTAATAGCTTTCTTTTCAATTGTGGGGATATCAATAGAATACTTGAATGGATTCTTTTATTCAGACAGGCACAATAGCTGTATAATCCAAGCCAATCTAATTTATAACTAAATTTCGGGAAAATGAACTCCAGCCTCCTGTCCTACATTTGGACATTTTCACGCTTAGTTGTGTATTATTCCTTATTTCATCTTTATAATGTAATCTCCGTAAGTTTGAAAGGAAATACTACCTTCATGTGAAGTTTTTCTTATTCAAGTCCTTAATTTGTTGAATTACAAACCACTAGAGGGCAGCAGGGGGGGGGGGGGATGATCGGCGATAGTCACCATCACCACGATTACAAGCCCATAATCGGACCGGCGCAGCCCTTGGGGGGGGGGGGGGGGGGAAGCTTAACCCCCCCCCCCCCCCCACACACACACACACTTTATGTACAGGGATCAATGTCCCACTCTTTTCCATGCAAAGTGGGAGGGAAGTGGTAGCAAAAATATGAAGACTTTTTGTTCTTGTTTTTGTTTGTTTGTTTGTTTGCCTGTTTGTTTTTGGTTGTCAGCCGACTTTCGGCGGAAAATCAGACCTTAAAAGTATGAAGACTTTTTTTGCTGTTGTTTCTCTTGTCTTGTGTTGTTCTTTCTTCTTGATTGACAGGTGATTTTGCCACCCCCCCCTTTCAAAAACGTGAATAATGCCCAAATAAATTCAATAAAATGCTAATATGGATATCCATTTCTTTGTATGTAATAACGCAGTGGATATTTTCCTGTAGCTATTGATTGTATTCTTCAATTTTTTTATTTAAGTCAATAAAGCAATCATCCCAGGGGCATCGTTCCGTTTTAATGATGGGGGTGGGGGAGGGACTTTGAGTTTGAATATCTGTGCGAGGGAGCGGAGCGGCCTAGCGGTTGGAGGGTGTGGGAGGGGGGTATCCCCCTCCCACACGAGGAAAATTTGGCATTTTCAGACCTGAAATTCAGCGATCTGGTGCACACTTTTGGTGAGATTTGGGATTTTTTTCCTATCATAAAACAAGTAAGAAAAAGAAATATTCATAGATAATTGAATGACTACATGGTGGTATTTTAGCTCTTGGTCCGCCTGTGCGACATCACTCTGAAGGCCTACTAAATAGTGGGGCCTATCACCGGCGTAGCCAGGATTTGAGCTTAGGAGGAGCGGTTAGATGCGAGGGAGCGATGCGAGCAAGGGGGGAGGGTGTGGGAGGGGGGTTTCCCCCTCCCACAGTGAGAACTTTTTGCAGAGTTGTAAATGGTGCAATTTGATGCATTTTTTGCGTGTTTTATCGACTTGAAACAGTCCAACATGTTTAAGGTAGCAGTACATTTTATGTATTATTATTGAACAAAATTTTGCCTATAAAATGGTATCATTTAGATAAATCATGAATGCGATCATGAATTTTGACATTGTACAGTCCCAAAACGGCTGTTTGTAGCTATATTTTTTCGCTTAGGAAATTAAGGGGGTGGGGGCGCACCGGGCGCAACTGCTGGCAATTACTGGCAGCAACATTAGGAGTGCCGCGAGCTAGCTTGAAAATTTTGCAGTCCTAAAACTGCCGTTTGTAGCTACATTTTTTCGCTTTGGAAATTAAGGGGGAGCCAGGTGTGCTCCTCCCCCCCCCCCCCGGATCTGCCACTGGTAGTCAAGGGTGACGGTTTATGTTCATGATTGGGGGAGGTATGACCAGCGAGGTGACGTTGAAGTGACCAAGCGGGGGAAGGATGTCCAAAATCTGCATGCACTTTAGAGCATCCCCTTATTGTTTGTGTTTGTGTGTGTGTGTGTGTTTCATATGCATGAAAAAGTTAGGAAATAGCCCAGGTCAAGTCTTATCATTGACAATGCAAGACATTTTAATATAGACAAGTATGTAAAGCAACACTGCAAAATCAATGATCTAGCTTTGATTGTTTGATGTAACGAAGCGTAAGGTACAAAGGTGTACATTCTACATTACATTGTGCAACATTACAATTGCAGCGACTCTTTTTTGCCGTTCGGATGTTCTGAGTACACTGCGCACATCCTGCTTATATTCCGAATGCCAACTAGGAATCACGCTGAATCAACGGCGTAGCCAGGATTTCATCTTAGGGGGGGCGGTTAGTCTGCGAGGGAGCGAAGCGACCGAGCCCGAGCGAGCGGAGCGAGCGAGGGGGGGGGGGGGAGGGTGTGGGAGGGGGGTATCCCCCCTGCCACGGTGAGAACTTTTTGCATTTTGATGTTGTAAATGGTGCAATTTGATGCATGCTTTTGCGCGTTTTATCGACGTGAAACAGTCCCACTTGTTTAAGGTAGCAGTTTATTTTGATGTAGATTATTATTGAACAATTTGCCTATAAAATGGTATAATTCAAATACACTTCTTGTATTAATTCTTTTCACTGAATATCATGAACGCGACTGAACCCGAGCAAGCGGAGCGAGCGAGGGGGAGGGGAGGGTGTGGGAGGGGGTGACCCCCTCCCACGGTGAGAACTTTTTGCATTTTGATGTTGCAAATGATGCAGTTTGATGCATGTTTTTGCGCGTTTTATCGACGTGAAACAGTAACATTAGTGTAAGGTAGCAGTTTATTTTGATGTAGATTATTATTGAACAATTTGCCTATACAATGGTATATAAAAATAATCTTCTTGTATTAATTCTTTTCACTGAATATCATGAACGCGACTGAACCCGAGCGAGCGGAGCGAACGAAGGAGGAGGGGGAGGGTGTGGGAGGGGGTGTACCCCCTCCCACGGTGAGAACTTTTTGCATTTTGATGTTGTAAATGGTGCAACTTGATGCATGTTTTTGCGTGTTTTAACGAGTTGAAACAGTCCCACTTGTTTAAGGTTGCAGTATATTTTGATGTAGATTATCATTGAACAATTTGCCTATAATATGGTATGATTTAAATACACTTCTTGTATTAATTCTTTTCACTGAATATCATGAACGCGACTGAACCCGAGCAAGCGGAGCGAGCGAAGGGAGAGGGGAGGGTGTGGGAGGGGGTGTCCCCCCTCCCACGGTGAGAACTTTTAGCATTTTGATGTTGCAAATGATGCAATTTGATGCATGTTTTTGCGCGTTTTATCGACGTGAAACAGTAACATTAGTGTAAGGCAGCAGTATATTTTGATGTAGATTATCATTGAACAATTTGCCTATAATATGGTATGATTTAAATACACTTCTTGTATTAATTCTTTTCACTGAATATCATGAACGCGACTGAACCCGAGCAAGCGGAGCGAGCGAAGGGAGAGGGGAGGGTGTGGGAGGGGGTGTCCCCCCTCCCACGGTGAGAACTTTTTGCATTTTGATGTTGCAAATGATGCAGTTTGATGCATGTTTTTGCGCGTTTTATCGACGTGAAACAGTAACATTAGTGTAAGGTAGCAGTATATTTTGATGTAGATTATTATTGAACAATTTGCATATAGGACCTAAAATGGTATCAATTTGAATAATCTTCTTGTATTAATTCTTTTCACTGAATATCATGAACGCGACTAAACCCGAGCGAGCGGAGCGAGCGAAGGGGGAGGGGGAGGGTGTGGGAGGGGGTGTCCCCCCTCCCACGGTGAGAACTTTTTGCATTTTGATGTTGCAATGGTGCAATTTGATGCATGTTTTTTCGCGTTTTATCGACGTGAAACAGTAACATTAGTGTAAGGCAGCAGTATATTTTGATGTAGATTATCATTGAACAATTTGCCTATAATATGGTATGATTTAAATACACTTCTTGTATTAATTCTTTTCACACTGAAAATCATGAACGCGACTGAACCCGAGCAAGCGGAGCGAGCGAAGGGAGAGGGGAGGGTGTGGGAGGGGGTGTCCCCCCTCCCACGGTGAGAACTTTTTGCATTTTGATGTTGCAAATGATGCAGTTTGATGCATGTTTTTGCACGTTTTATCGACGTGAAACAGTAACATTAGTGTAAGGTAGCAGTTTATTTTGATGTAGATTATCATTGAACAATTTGCCTATAAAATGGTATCATTAAAATAATCTTCTTGTATTAATTCTTTTCACTGAATATCATGAACGCGACTGAACCCGAGCGAGCGGAGCGAGCGAAGGAGGAGGGGGAGGGTGTGGGAGGGGGTGTACCCCCTCCCACGGTGAGAACTTTTTGCATTTTGATGTTGCAAATGGTGCAACTTGATGCATGCTTTTGCGTGTTTTAACGAGTTGAAACAGTCCCACTTGTTTAAGGTTGCAGTATATTTTGATGTAGATTATCATTGAACAATTTGCCTATATTTAAATACACTTCTTGTATTAATTCTTACACTGAATATCATGAACGCTGTCTGTTCAGCAATCAAACAGAAAAAGCATGCACACGAGGTTGTAGATAGGGGCATATCCCCTCCCACACGAAGGGGATTTTGCGTTTTCAGACCTGAAATTCAGCGATCTGGTGCAAATTTTTGGTGCAATACTTTTTCATCGAAGTGTTAAAATCACGGAATTTAGCTCTTATTCCGAATGTGCACCATCTGTGTGTCAGTGTATAAAGTCTAGTGAGGTAGAGCTTAGGGGAAGGGGAATTCCGCCTCCCGCTCGCGGAGCTTTTGCGTTTTTAGAATTGAAATAAAGCGATCTGGGTATAGCCACAGTCTACTTCTATGGCGGAAGGGGGGGGGGGGAGGAGGGGCGGGTGAGCAGGGAGAAGGCGTGGACGAGTGTTATCTCCACCTTTCCCTTCCGATGGAGCTTTTGCCTTTTTAAGATTGAAATTGAGATATCTCGTATACGCATATTTGATGGAATCAACATTTGGGAAATCAAAAAAAAAAAAAAAAACCTGATGGGGGAGGGGACCGAGGGAGGAAAGGGTCGATTAAAAGGGGAAATTCCCCTTATACATGAGGGAACCTTGAGTTTTTGGAAGGTATGTGATAAGTCTTGTGCACTCAGAATTATTCATAATTTTTTTGTAAATCTAAAAAGTGTACTAAGCTAGGGAAAGAGGCACAGAGGGGGAGGGTTTGGGAGGGGGATACCCCCTCCCAAGCACGAGAGATTTTGCATATTTTGAACTGAAATTCAACGATCTGGTGCACACTTTGAGTGAAATATTCAAATAAATATCTTATTTGATGAAAGGTTGCAAAGGAGACCCGCTTCATGTGCATGCATACAGTATACACGCATTTTTTTTTTCCGCCTCCCAAATCCCCGGTCCAAATCTTAGGGGGGGCGATCGCCCCCATCGCCCCCCCCCCTGGCTACGCCAGTGAATCACAATCTTTTGTCGGCTCCGGGCTTTTTGAACAATGTTTCACAGTATATACCTCTTTAATTATGGTTAAAAGAAATCTCAGAAAAATATCTTATTTCTTGATCACCCTTTCATGTCGATTTGAAAAGCAGTTTACTAAACCCTTGAATTACCATTTTAGTAAGTCTTCTTTTTTTTTTTACCAGCGGATGGGGGTGGGGGGGGGGGGGCACATGCCCTTGCATACGAGGGTGCTTTTGCATTTTTAGAATTCAGATGAAAATATCTCGTAAACACATTTATGATGTAATTTGGGGAAATTTCAATCCCAGAAGTGTATACTATTGTTAGGGGGGGGGGGGACCCTCCGTTAATTGAAAGTATCTAGATATCTCCTCCCATCCTAGGAACATTTGCATTTCTTTAAACTGAAGAAACAGACCTGGTGCACACTTTAGATGAAACATTTTGAAATCTGTCAATCTAAAGTGTAATAAGTAGAAATGACTGAACGGGGAGGGTATGGGAGGGGTTAGGCCTAACCTCTCTTACGCGAGGGAGATTTTGTATTTTCAGAATTGAAATTCAGCCATCTTTGGGTGAAATATTTAGACAGTTTTCTATCAAAAAAGTAAAAACATTTCCACATCTCGGGAGTTACGAGGAGGAGTAAAATGATATGTTTGTCCCCAATGCTTTTATGGGGGAACCATCCCCCTCCCCCTCCATCGACGCCTCTGCATATGTGAGGGAACTTTTGTAAGTGAAAGATCTGCTGTACGCTCTTTAATGAAATATAAGGAAATACGTCAATCTCAAAAGTGTACATAGTCTATCGAAAGGGACCCAGTAGCGGAGCTTTTGCATATTTATGATTGCAATTCAGCGATCCGGTGCATAAATCTGGCGGTAGTTGTACAATTTTCCATAAAGAAAGTTCGACATTTGTCCTCATCTCGGGAATTGCTTGGGGGACAAATGATTTGTCTGCCCCCAACATTTCCATAGGGGCGGGGCAAATGGCCCTTTGCCCCCCCCCCCCCTAGATTCGACGCCCCTGATCATCCCTGGGTATGCCCATAGATGTATCAGAGTCATCATCGTTTCAGGAATGATTCAGGAAATGGAGGGGGGGGGGTTCATGGCGGTATAGTTTTTGCTATTGTTTGTTTGTTTTCGTACATAATTTGCAGATGGTCCCGAGTTGCTCGCTTCATAGCATGTTTACATGTAAGCCTATGCTATTTGGCGTTGTCATCGTCTGGACCATACCATATGTCGATATTACTTTCGCGAGCGAGCGTTTGAGAAAATGATGTATACATTATCCTACAAGATAGAATGCTGTTCAGCTCTTTTACCTGTCTGAAGGCGGGCGTACGAACGTCATGCAATATGCCGAAATTGATACAATCACATTTCTGCTTCCTCCATTTTTTTCTCAAATTTCAGGGGGGATATATCCCCCCCATCCCCCCCCCCCCCGGATTTACGCCCATGTATGAGATTATGCGTAAGTCGAGGGAACGACTTATAAGTCGTGGGAACGACTTACGTAAGTCGAGGGAACGACTTATAAGTCGTGGGAACGACTTACGTAAGTCGAGGGAACACTTATAAGTCGTGGGAACGACTTACGTAAGTCGAGGGAACGACATAGTAAGTCGAGGGAACGACTTATAAGTCGTGGGAACGATTTACGTAAGTAGACGGAACGACTTAGGAAAAATATTTCTTGCCATGTCCCCTTAGGGGCTCCGTAGATATCCCCAGACAGAGCCGTTTCCACTTCCGGGTTTTTGCGATCGCGATCGCAATCAACAAGATATTTGATATCGATAGCAAAAAATAATAAAGAAACATGGGGTCGGCGGAATCTTTAGGGTCGGGCGGGTTACGCCAATGCAACAATTTTTTTTTTGGGCCTAAGGGCCAAGCGGATTTCAGGTTTTGAAGTGTGTTTGTCGGTGGAACTGACTGAAAAATAGATCCCCGGGAAAAGAGGTACAGTGTATCTGTGAATTTGAACATTACATTAGAAAACCGGCTGATGCAAGGACATACTGTGGACTCACCTGCGATCAACAAGGCAATGGTGAAACCAGCGAACGACGACGATACAGACGCGGTAGAGAGACCGACGCCCATGACAAAACTTCCACACAGCATGATCGGCCGGGAGAGGGACTTCTTCTTCGCCAGGGGTGCAATGAAGGGAGCTGTTACGTAACAGAGAATGCAGAGTATAAGGATTTCATGATGAAAATGTGACAAGAATATAAAAAGCAAAGCGGAGCAAAAGTTAGATAGGAACTCGGGATATAAAAATACACACCAAAAAAAAAAAAGTAAATAAATGAAAAAAGGCAGTGTCGGCTTAGAATCTTTCATGTTTCCTCTAATCAGACACATTACCACTATTTCACACTCTCCCCTGACAGAAGGTACACCAAATGCTGCACCGAGATATGCTCAAACCGAACCCTTTGCATATGGGGAATATTTCTTACCTTCTCAAGGAAATAACTTGATACATTCCTTCCAGGTGATAATATTTACGATATCACAAACTTGGTATATGATGGGTGTATTTACGGCATATTATTCGCATCAAGCACGTTTTTCATGACTGGTTGTTCATTTCAGTTCTACAATCTGCCATGTTGAGACAATCTTCCAAAGGCCATCATCAAGGAACTCATTAGAACTTCTTATTCTAGTATATATTTATATACTATATGCCATTTATTCAATGATATAGCATTTATATAACGATATGCCTATATACCAAGTGCGTAGGCGATGCCATGATAGAGTCCTATGCTGAGCCCGATCATGCCCGGATCTTTGTCTAGCTGTAGAGTGATGTCGTCGACGAGCACGCCGAAGCTTTTGATGACGCCCATCTCGATCAGGCTGAGAAAGAAGAAGGCGACGATGACCACCCACGCACGCCCTCCCAATTTGGTGATCGACGCTGTTGCGCGCTCGGGCGCGTGCTCCGTCCCGTTCGCCATGACAGAAGTCTCGGACGACCGGCTCGAAGTTTGGATCCCTCTCACAGGTGGGCGTTTCTAGGAAGAGTTATCTGAAAGTGAATGTGGTAGGCATCTGACATAATCGAAGAAGACAAACAAACAAACAGAGAAACAAGTGTGGGAGCGAACATGCATCTAGAAAGTAACGAAAGATTATCAGAAGCTACTCATGAAATCTAGCACGGCCTCTTCCGGCGACTTCGAAATTATGCACATTGTATCCACATTTATGCCAATAATAATTTGTCTTAAATTTGGGAGAAGGCATCCCGATGTTTTCGAAACTTGTACAATTCTATAGTAGCACTTATGCGTTTTCATGAGAGACATTTTGTCTCTCATGAAAACCGACTGGCCTGTTTTCTAACTTATTAACATTTTGTGCACACAAAACAACATCAACGTTGTGTTTGCTTTCTTTTTTTTTCCGGCAAAAAAAAAAAAATTGTTAGCTCGATTACGATAAACAACAGCCGATCAAGGCGGGTAGTCGTAACAGATTTTATGACGTCATTGCTTGACTTAAAGGGAAGGTAAACCCCAAGAGCAATGTGGATTGAGTGAAAGCAGTAACATTAGTAGAACACATCAGTGAAAGTTTGAGGAAAATCGGACAATCGATGCAAAAGTTATGAATTTTTAAAGTTTTGGTGTTGGAACCGCTGGATGAGGAGACTACTAGAGGATATGACGTATGAGTGGACAACAATACAAACAAGATATAAGGGAAATTCAACAAAAATTCACTTTTCTAGAATTATGAAAGAGCAGTGGACCAACCGCTTTCAGAAAGCACGGGGAATAATTGCTACCCTTAACATATGTCAATATCAAGTTGATGGAATTTGTCATTTTCATGAAAAATGGATTTTTGTAATATTTTCTTTATATTTTCTTGGTATTGTTGTCCACTCATACGTCATAACCTCTAGTAGTCTCCTCATCCAGCGGTTCCAACACCAAAACTTAAAAAATTCATAACTTTTGCATCGATTGTCCGATTTTCTTCAAACCTTCACTGATGTGTTCTACTAATGTTGCTGCTTTCACTCAATCCACATTGTTCTTGGGGTTTATCTTCCCTTTAATGATATTCTATGGGCAGGTTTCAAATTTGTTATCTCTAACAACCTTTGAAACTAACTGTTTCGGTAAACGACAAGTTATATAGTCAATATCTAAACTCAATGTGATTTTACTAATCAACTCTCGTTGAGTTGTTCAAATTCATGAAATTCTTCCGTCAAGTTGTTTTTATTGCAACTGATTAACAAATTGCCTTACATCGACTAAGATAAGCACTGAATTGATCAGTGTTTTAGTGGTAGCCATGATGAAAGAAAAATTATGGGCATACATTGTGCATAGTCAGGAAGTACTCGAATCTACGACATCCTGATCTTCGGACAGCTGGCGTCTTAGCCACTTCTTGAGTTGTACACAAAACAATATCATTTTGGAGCTAATCTGACACTATCAATCTCTTCCATACACCTGGTCCCTACGAAGTCACTCAAGGTAATCTTGGAGGTATGTAGTATCTTGTACTTTGAAATTTAATTTATCCACACTATTAACCAGCGGTAAGATTTTTATGAGAGGAGTCGGGGTGTCGTAAATGCGATAATCTGCGATAAAAACCGTCGAGTGACAATAACTATTCGAACGTGTCTTCAAGCCTCAAGATAAAAAAAAATAATAACTAGAAATGTCGCTATGGCGACTGGTATGCCTCCGCCATAATGCATGATTTTCCTAATAGGTCTATAGTACATGTGGACAATGTGTGATTACATTTTCACAAAATTGGCAAAATATTAAAATTACATGTTTGTCACAAATGTATCGAATGTTTACCTTCCTTGACCTATGTTTAATTGGATGAATAGGAGAGCATGTACTTTAACTTCGACTTTGACCCTTTCATAAGTTTACGCACTTGAGTAATTTTCAAGGTATGGAGAAAAAGTGCAATTTCTGTATTGAACAGTAAATTGTTATCATTTTCATCTGGTCTTTGATTCATAAGAGAATCACTGTCAGGCAGAACATACATAAATATGTACTAAGTTTAAAAATTACTTGAGCCGCTTCCGAGATATGGAGAAAGTAGTAAGTTCAGCACTTTCACTTGATCTTTGACCTTTTGACCTTTGACCTTCTTGGCAAAAAAAAAAATCCCAGAGAATCTCTAGTGGGTAATATACATGCATACATTAAGTTAAAAAAAAATAATCCTGCTGGCATTGCATAAATATAAGGGAAATAGTAAAATTTCGAAGTATTGCCCTTGACCTTTGACCCCTGACCTTTGACCCCATGAACCCCCAATTCCCTAGCTAACTACTGCCAGTCAGTACATGCATGTATACTTTGTTCCATAAAGATACTTTGAACAATTTCCAAGATACAGAGAAAAAAGTGAAATTTTAACATTTTACTCGACCTTTTGACCTTTGACCTTTTGACCTTATGACCCCAAACTTTCACTAAAGAATCTTAATTGGGTAATACATGTATACACTAAGTTTCAAGAAAATATCTTCAGGCAATGCATAGATATGGGGGAAATAGTGCAATCTTAAGCATTTGACCTTGACCTTTTGACCTTTGACCTTGAGCATGTGCACCCAAAAGTTGATAGGCACAACTTTACCCCCTAATACACATACATGCCAAGTTTCATTAGGATACCTCAAAAGGTTTTGATAGTTACCCTGTCCACAAAATTCATTACGGACGGACGGAAGGACGGACGGAAGGACGGACGGACGGAAGGACGGACGGACGGACGGACGGAAGGACGGACGGACGGACGGACGGACAACCCGAAAACATAATGCCTCCGGCACCACTTCGTGGCGGAGGCATAAAAATGTAATCGTTTACAGTCTTAAGACAATACGTTTATCGTTACTTCATTCCCTTTAGCTTATTTGTCAATTTGCAAAAATTGTTACCACGGATGTTATTCTTTCAGCATGTTTTTGGAAACATTTCAAGGGGAAAAATCCCACAACTATCTCATACTTGTATCGCGTGAAATTTTGATGAAACTGTCATCGTTCTGTTAGTTTCATCTATAGCTGTTTATCAAAATAAACGAGTATTAAAATGAGGTGAGCATGAGCTTTAATTGTTGAGAATATTATCTGCCTCAGCGAGACAGACAGTTCGCCTTTTTTTTTTTCAGAGGACAACTTTGGCTGTTAGCATGTCCACGAGTGACATGAGGGAGTAAAAAAGAACTCGAGATGTCTAGCTCATAACAATTATATCTATAGTCCAGCTCACCACTGACAGTAGGTAGAATATTGATCTTAGTCATTTGTGCAGTTTAATGTTTCCAGGTTAGCATGCCTGTACAGTGACGGGGCATTAAACTGCACATTACTTGAATATGAGACAGTTCTGAAGCAAATAATTTTCACACAACAATATATATATAATGTACTTTTAAATGAATCTCACAAGGATTGGAACAATCATCCCCTGCATTCCAACTGATTCCCACTGATCAGTTACTAGCCATCCCCTTTAAATATCTTCATTCGACACCCTCTAGAGTTACCAAGATCCAAACTATAATGCCCCATTTATTATTAATTCTCATTATTAGCCTTCGTCGTTAGCTTTTTTTCTCATTTTGTCATAGCAGCAAAAATCAAAGGTTTTGTCTCCCAAATTAGCTGGGATGTAATTCATATTATGTAGACTGCTTGTTGTTGAATGTTTATGATTATGTGAATTATATTTCTTTGTGAAAAAAAAGAAGAAAGGATTAATAGGCCTAGCACTTTTCGTGTATAGCGACCCAATCTACTTGTTTTTCCGTTGGCCGCGGAAACCTTTTCTTTTAAGGCATATTTCTGTTTTGGGGCCCTGGCCAGACCAAAGCGTGTTAGTTCTCCAGCTGACGAGGATTGGCCATTGCACTATAACACTAACTTTCGGTCTTATGCAGATCTGGATACCCTCGACTGATCACGAAGATAAGGCTCTGTTATTCTGAGATACAAAAGTCACGGGCTATTGGACCGTTACATAATCGGTTAATCTCGTAATACAGGTAGAATCATGCGTTATACCCTTTTGAGTCTCTCGACATTACTCTATTTATATTCCGATGACTGCCCAGTCCTGTACGCAGGCCTATACTACTCAGAGAATGAGCGCCAAGATATACTAGCTGTTATCATAGCAATTAGCTGCCTGTCTCATCAAGTGCATTGATCACATATTGGAACACGCATGGGACACATGTATATCCATGCATGCATAATGTATCAAGCTTTGGTGTGCAAGCACTGAAACTAAGGAGAGTATAAAAAAAAGAAGACCATCAATACTATACAGAAATGCTGCATACATGTTACTTGCCCTAATTAACGTCACCGCCATAAATACGGTCTCTATGAAGCACGCCATGGGTGAACATGCATTTCACAAAGCAGAATTCCACCACGCGATCACAATATAAGAGCTTGGCTGTAATCAGCTTGCTTGCAAGTGAGCGCTTGTAAGTGTCCATTTGTATGTGCACGTCTTTGGTTGCCGGTTTCCTGCTATTGTGGGAACAAGTAACTATTGATGTGATGATAAGATCAAAACAATGCTAAATACCTCACAATATGAATTCGAGTGTGCATACATATTTCCATTACCTTATGCCCAGAGTTGTATTCGTATGGATACATCAACAAGAAACATGTTGTTTATATACAATGTATGTAACCTGGTAAAGATTGGTAAAATTGGTAAAATACGTAAATTATTGGATCAGTCTTCCACTGAACGTCTCATTCACGCATTTGTTTCCTCTCATCTTGACTACTGCAATTCCCTTCTTGTTGGTCTCCCTGCTTCAAGTACTGCACCACTTCAAAGAATTCAAAATACAGCTGCTAGGCTTGTGACCCTTACAAAAAGATCTGACCACATTACTCCAGTTCTCCAATCCCTCCACTGGCTCCCCATCCATCAACGTATCACTTTTAAAATCCTCCTTATTGTTTACAAGATATGCAATAATCTTGCCCCATCTTATCTTAAAGGGAAGCAGTCCTGAGATTTTCACTGTACTGATAATTAAGAAGAGCAAAAAATATAACCTTTCACCAATTCATACGCGTGGACATCCAAAATTGTCTCCGTATACGCGATTTTTAAAAAATAATTCCTGTAAGCGATCGTGTAAGAGCCTGCCAAAAGGTGCAACGTCATTGATGCCCTACTCTCAAGTTGACAGCCGTGCCTCAGAAAACCAATTTAAGTGTTCAAAATGATCATATCTGATTTTTTTCATAAAATGTGACAATATGTGGTTTTATTATCTCAAACAAAATATTTCAAGCTTATTTATATATACAATCAATATAAAAATAAATAGTAAACATGTATTTATAAATAACTAGGGATGACGAGCAGAACACCGCTGGAAAGAGTTGTGCATCGATGCTGACGTATGACTCTCCGCCAAGACTTGCTCATTTGCAGAGTCACACTTTTTTAACCGAAATGTACGAGCTTATTTGGTGATTTGAAAGTTTGTTTTTTGATGAAAGTAGTTCATTGGAGGTACCAACAACATATATATATATATTTAATTTCGTGAGGACTGCGTCCCTTTAAAGATTTAATTTCCTTCCACTCGTCCACTTCAACCCGTTTTCTCCGTTCTTCCTCCACTCTCCAATTATCACGTGGTCCCCGCACCTGTACCCGTTATGGTGATAGGGCCTTTTCTGTTATTTCCCCACTTCTTTGGAATAAACTCCCTTTTTATATTCGTAACGCTGAAAATGTTGATAGGTTTAAGTCATTGTTGAAAACTCATCTGTTTACACAACTTTAATTCTGCTGTTGTTGTTGTTGCTGTCGTTATCATAATATGTACATAATGTTGTATTCTATTTTTACGTTATATATATATATATATATATATATATATATATTATTTTCCCCCGGATTGATGCGCTTAGAAACATCAGTATTAAGCGATATATAAATGTGATTCATTATCATTATCATTATCATTAACCTTTGCCACGGAAAGAAGATGATATGCCGCGGTGCATTCACCAGAAAATGTACCAACGATTTGGCACATGTTCAAGCTCACGAAACGAAAAAGAACTAAAGAAAAAGAAAAAGAAAGTCTCTAGGCACTGACATTCGAGCAGCGAGTCGAGTAGGCTCCGTTCAGGGCATACTTCATAATTCGCAGTATATCCGATAACAAAGACGTGAGTCCATCACTATTGTGTATTACCAGGGAGGTGAGGTCACCTCCCTGGTATTACGCATCCTTCGCCTCGGTAAAAACACGTACATTCATGGACATTCAAGTATAGAACGCACGGCCTAGAGCATGCTCACGTCATCTTTTTGTGATACGGAAAAAGGAAGAATCTAAAGCAAAATCACATATCTTAGCTTTTTTGTATCCTTAAGTGTACTTACGATGTCTGAATAATTGGCGTGTTGCTATCCTCGCTCGTTCTCGTGTTCTGACGAGTGCTGCCGAAATGCTCAATGGACATAAGATAGATTAAGACGGTCATAGCTTCATGGACTTTCCACTATTATGTTTGCACAGTGTGTGAGCGAATACGACCAGACGACCGTTGTTTACTTGTGCTCCCTGGTGATCTTCGAACTGAGTCAATACATACTTTATAACCATAGATTTCTCCGCACAGGGCGCTATATTTATGAGCGGCTTCGTGTGACCATGAAGTAGTTTTCAGTCAGTCCGCAGCGCGGGCTAAACAGTCCGCAGCGCGTGCGATAATGAGGCACGAACAAATAGGTTCTATAATCTCTGCGCGCGCTCGCATGTAGAAGCGGGGCGCATATTTTTTATTTACACGCAAGCCTGTGGCTTTTCGCAATCTAATTCAGTGAAACCGCTCGTGATGCGTCTATGCTTACTCCACGAGGGTTGTTTGTTGCGAAGAGTTCTGTGAGTACTGTACCCTCCGTTCGCGAAGATTCGATTCGTACACGTTCATCAGTGAGTGTGTGTACGCGCTGTGAAAGTTTTGCTCGCCGTGGTAGACCTGCATCCAATTAGTACATGCATGTATGTAAACGAGTGAGAGTGCGAAAAAGAAAACAATACAAAACAAAAAAATCTGACCTGGAGGAAAGGGGGAGAGAGAGAATCATACGGAAGGAGATTAAAAAAAAAAAGCAATGAATATTCTGTGATATCTCATCAAACCCGCACAAAAGTGATCAATATTATTGCGGGTACATTCCATGGAAGACCACTAGGCTGCCTATACTTTATTGGTGTATGATGGGGGTGTATAATGGGCTACACTGACCAAATATTATACAGATAATGTGTTTAACAGCATTCAAGGTTACAGGATCTATACGTACGGTATTTATAGATCCTGTAACCTTGAATGCTGTTAAACACATTATTATACACTCATTCCCGGTTAAGAACGCTACTTATGTGCTCTTTTTGTGTGTACCTATGTTCCGCTTATTCATACATACACTCCTTGATTTAATTACTATTATGATTTCATTAACTGCCGTTATTGTTTATATGGCTGCCTGCTTTGACATACGCGAGGAGTTTCACATGTGTGTTTGTGCGCACGCATCCGTATCCACTGTGTGTGTGCAGATGTTTAGTCATTTATACGTACACTGTATTTGTAAATGCTTATATTTTGTATGCTTGTTTGTGATTGTATATCTGCAAGTTGTATTATGCAAGATTTATGCATATATACACTCCCACCTGTGTAATTATTCCCTGCCGTCACATTATTATACACTCATTCCCGGTTAAGAACGCTACTTATGTGCTCTTTTTGTATGTACCTATGTTCCGCTTATTCATACATACACTCCTTGATCTAATTACTATTATGATTTCATTAATTGCCGTTATTGTTTATATGGTTGCCTGCTTTGACATACGCGAGGAGTTTCACATTTGTGTTTGTGCGCACACATCCGTATCCATTGTGTGTGTGCAGATGTTTAGTCATACGTATTTGTAAATGCTTATATTTTGTATGCTTGTTTGTGATTGTATATCTGCAAATTATATTATGCAAGATTGATACATTATACACTCCCACCTGTGTAATTATTCCCTGCCGTCTCTGCCTCTTTCACTGTAGTTATCAGTTCCGCTATTGTTTTGATCATCACTATTATTTTCTATTTGTGTTATGATATCCATGTTTTGTATTTTGTCCCCAGTCTTAACAAAGGGCAGGAAGCCCGAAAGCTTGAGTAAAATCACTTGTGAAGATTAAGCAACGTCTACCGCCTCCTTATTCTCGTTTACATACACACTCCAAAAAGATGCGACGACCCAGGGGTTCATCATTAGCTGAAGACACACGACTCACACTATATATATATATATATATATATATATATATATATATATATATATATTATATATATGTATATATAATATATATACAGGTTGGAGTGTTTTTTAAAGGGATGGTAGGGGCGCTGAGCATGCTCCCAAAGAATTACATTTAGATGGTCATTTTTCGTGCCTTTGTAGGCCTACACGTTTGCGTTTACTGATATGTGGGGGGGGGGACTGAAGGTGAAGCGAATCCTGCCCCCCCCCCCCCCGATATTGAAACGCATATCGACACAATAGGCCTACACATGACGAGTACTAGTAATCTAACAGAATGTAAGTATAATATAACACTTTTTCCATCTCCGTTGATTGATGATTAAAATATTGACAGGAAAGATTGAAGGGAAAAGGAGTGGAGAGGAAGAGCATGGATGTAAAGCTTGAAGGGAAAGTACACTGTAGTTGAAAGTTGTGGAATAGGCTAGCTGGTACATGTGCATGTATGTATCAGAGAGTTGTGAAATAACATGATCGCTTAAATCTAATGACACCTGAATGGAATAAACATTATAATATTATATACATTGGAAAATGTTTGCCATTTTTCTCATTTTAAAATTAGTACATTGTATCAAAAGTACTGTATTTCTCTTTCAGACCCCCCTCACTCTCTTATTTCTAAAACGTCTCTTTCTCTTCTCCCGTCTCTCCATACGCCACAAGTATTTGTTCCAAATACAAGCTCTCTCAATATCTCTTGACTCTCTCTCATATCACATGATTTCTGTTTCTAAGACCCCCTCTCTATATATACATTGTATGTACATGTATTAATTTTATTTCTCAGACCCCAACCCCCTTTGTTATATCTGTTGCTATTAAAGGCCCCTAAATCTATCTTCATACTGATGGTATATTATTTGGTTTCTCAAGCCTGTCCCTTTTTTCTTCGTACTAGTTTCAAAGACTCACTCTGCATATTCATTTTCCGACCTCTCTCGACCCCCTCCTTTTTCAAATGCATTACTCGTGTATTCCTTCCTCGATCACTGCTTGAATTAGCCTATCATACAATTTATTTGTTTCTCATACTCGAGTCTCTGTCTCTCCCCTTCTCTCTTTCTGATTCTTAAACTTTACAATGTTTGTTTACAAGACTACTTTCTACTCTCTACATTGATCAGTTTGTCTAGAAACATGTACAGTACGTCACATGTATGAAGGACAATTACACCACTATTGCATGAAGTCATTATGCACTTTATTCACTTCTTTATGTTCAAGCACTTTTTTTTCATGAAGGTACAGATGTAATCTGATCATCCAATATCCAAGAAGTATTGTAATACAAACTAGAACTATTACTCAATGTGATTAATACCCCCAAAACTAAACACTGAGGCAGTTAGCTCAACAGGCAATGATTACTTTGTATGCTTCTCTTTGAAAAAAAAAAAAAACCATGACAACGTATTGTTCAACATTGAATGAAATTAACAGTAATGTGTTATTTTGCTCACTGATAGTCACATGTGCCATATTTCAAGTCAAGTGCTCAAAACGTGAGTGAGTAAAGTAAGTAAATCAGCAATTTCTATGATTTTCATTTAAAAATATTGTTACCATGTCAACACAATGTTTGACATTAAGAAAAAATGAAGTTTGCACAACTATATGTCATAGCTGTCACATGTGCCAAATTTCAAGTCAAATGCTCAAAAATCTGAGGGAGTTAGGTGAATTCACAATATCATTGTATGATTTTCTTTCAAAATATGCTGTCACCATGTATTGTGTAGAGCCCACTAATGTCAACAATAATCGACCAGTAGAGTCATAACAACCACTAATGTGACTGTCATATCTACAAGCTATATGCTTACTTGACGACAGTCTTCTGCATTTACACTCCCTTAATTCAGTCAGATCATTTGATTTTCTTTATTCCGAGTGGTTCCCAATCGACGCGTTCTCTTACTCTTTTCTGTAATCTGTACACGTATATCTCAATTTCATATTCGGATGTACACACTGCATGTTTCATTCTCTTGTAAACAAAAAGAAATGACTGTACTTCATTTTTGTAATGTCATGATCTATGCAGAAAATTCAATGTACCCCCTCCCAATTTCGCAGCCCCTCCATCACGACAACGCCCAACTCTTCAACAACCTGCAGCAACGACCCATTCATTCAATACGCGAGTCCGCCCTCCTCGATATACCCAGTTCACTCATCCGTCACACTATGGAATACCCCCCACCATCACGCCTCAACCCATGTTACGTCCATCCTTTGCTTCAGTAGTTCGCGGAACAAATAATGCTATGTCCCCCTATCCCAACGTCTGCGAACTGTGTGGTGAGCCTAATCATCGGGCGTGATCATGCCGTCATGGTATCCAACTTCAATGCAGACGTTGCTCTCAATACGGTCACAAAGCAAAAGTTTGCCCCTATTAGGTAGCTGGCCACGAAGAGTGTGCCAAAGACACAGAAGTAAGCTCCGTAAACCCTCCTGCTAATGTTTTGCCAAGAAATGAGTATTCGAAATGTTCTTCTATATTATCACGTATTAAAGGTTTAAAAATCGCTCATCTTAATGTCAGGAGCCTTATTGATAAGATTGATGAAATTCGATTATTACTGAACAGGATTCACTTTGATTTATTATGCTTATCTGAAACATGGCTTCACGAATTGATTAGTGATGATTTGATATCAATTGATGATTATGTACTTGTACGCAAAGATAGAGTAGAAAAAAGACGTGGTGGAGGAGTTTGTATATACATTCATAAAACGCTATCTTTCATTATAAGACAGGACCTTTTTTCAGACTCTCTGGAAGCTGTATGGATTGAATTGTTACAAACTAGGATGGAAAATTTAATCGTTGGTTGTGTATATAGACCACCTAATGCAGATAGGTTGTATTTTGATTGTTTTTTGGATATTCTTGAGAAAATAACAGATGAAAATAAAGAGAATGTGATTTTGGGAGATTTGAATTATGATTATAAGTTTGATGAAAATTTGTGTAATAATCCTATCAATTTGATTGAAAATTTGTTTTTGTTAACACAAATCGTTCACAAGCCGACGAGGGTAACAGATAAATCATCAAAGTGTTTAGATCATATACTTACCAGTTTCCCTCATAAACATACTGTCTGTAATGTAGCTAAGATTTCAATCAGCGATCATTATCTTATATCACATGTGTTGACATGAGGATAAGTACTGATAGGAAACATATAGAAATTGTCTTCCGTGATTTTAATGCGTTTGATGAGATTAGGTTCTTGGATGATCTTAAGAGAGTTTTTTCAATGAATGATTTCACGGATGAGGCAGAAGGAGTTAGTGAAAAATGGATAAAATGGAAAACTATATTTTTACAAGTATGTGATATGCACGCCCCTTTAAAAAGGGTAAGAGTTAAACAGAGATGTTGTCCATGGATCACAAAAGATATTGTAAAGCTGATTTATAAAAGAGACTATTTAAAGAAAAAATGTGAATCCCAACCTCTTTTTAAGAAGGAATATCAAAGAGTTAGAAACAGTATTACAAAACTTAGACGCAGTAGTAAAAAGAAGTATATGAATGTTATGTTAGATAAATGTAAAAATGACAGTAAGAGAGTGTGGAGAGAACTGAATAGAGTCACGGGTAGAAAACGTAAAGAAGATAACTTACCGATGGAATTGACTGCCGATAAATTGAATGAATATTTTGTTAATGTCGGTAAACAAATAGTAGAAGGTGGTAAAAGTACTTTTCAATGGAATCATTCTGAATGTATTTATGAGTTTATTTTTGATTGTGTCTCTGTCGATAGCATTCGTAATTCTCTCATAAATCTTGGTAAAGATAGCAACCTTGACATTCTGAGTTTTGATTCTAAGTTGTTATGTATAGCTGCTCCTGTCATTTCTGAAACACTTTGTATTATATATAATAAGAGTTTGACTGATGGAATTGTTCCCACTGAATGGAAAAGGGCTAAAACGACGCCTATATACAAGGGCAAAGGAAGTAAAAATGATCCTTCAAATTATAGACCAATTTCTGTCGCTTGTCATGTATCAAAAATTTTTGAAAAGCAGATTAAAGATCAGTTATTGGCATATCTTCAGCAAAATGATTTGATTAACATAGATCAAGCTGCATTCTTGCCCCATCACTCAACTAACACTTGTCTCCATCGAGCTGTTGATGATTGGTTGGAGTCTTTTAACGATCGTGAAGTAGTTGCAGCATGTTTCCTTGATATTTCTAAGTGTTTCGATACAATTGATCATACGTTATTATTGCATAAGTTGGAATGTTATGGCATCAAGGGCAAACAATTGAAATGGTTTTCTGACTATTTAACTGGTAGGAGTCAAAATGTTTTTTTGTCATGGTCATCTCTCAACATCTGAAAGTATTACGACAGGGGTACCACAAGGGAGTGTACTTGGGCCTATACTTTTCCTCATATTTATTAATGATATTTCCGAATCTGTATATTCATGTTCCTGTAATGTATTCGCAGATGATGTAGTAATTTATTGTTCGCACAAAGATACTGATAGAGTTACATCAATGTTGCAAAATGATCTGAACTCGATATATAGATGGTACAAGAGAAACAGATTAAGTATTAATTTAGATAAGACTAAGGTAATGTTATTAAGTCCACGGTGCTCCAAAAGTTTGAACATTTTTCTTGATGGAAAAAGGATTGAACAGGTTCATGATTTTAGGTATTTGGGTGTTATAATAGACGACCATCTTCATTGGGATGCACACGTACAAAATTTAGCCAAATCTATTTCTATGAAATTATTTATGTTACGAAAAATGAACCAATTTTTGGATAAAGATTCACTTAAACTTTTGTATACTGCAGTTGTTCAACTGTGTATTGATTATTCATGCTCCGTTTGGGGAAATTGCTCTGCTAAAAATAGAAATATTCTATATCGATTACAAAAGAGGGCAGCACGAATCATCACATCAAATTTTGATTACGAAACTGCAAATGGGAATGACATAATCAAGGTTTTGAATTTGCAAGCATTTGAAAATAGAAGGAATTATTTTTTGTCAACGCTCATGTATAAATGCATCCCTGGACTTGCCCCCACCCGAATGTGCAATAATATTGAGATGACTTTTGACAGGCATGGGTTTAATACAAGAGCAGCTGATTCTTTGAATGTGGTACCACCTAAACCGAATGTAGAGTGTTTTAAAAGCTGTTTTAGATATGCAGGAGGAAAGGTATGGAACTCACTACCAAATGTTTTAAAGAAATCAAAGTCATTGTCAGCTTTTAAGTTGTTATATAAGAAAATGTATTTTCACTGATTTTATCAAACGCCCTGTTTTTACATAATATGTACCATATTATTTTTTGTCACACTGTGTTACCCACACTTGCCTGGTGCAAATTATGTGTGCATGGATCCCTGAATGTGTGTTATGGGTATACATGCATTCGACTGTTTAGGTTAAACGGGCATGACTGCCAGATTGCATGTAATCTATTTATTAGTGTAGATTTTTACATAGAATTTCTATCTGCTTTTTATGATCGTGGACTTGTTGATTCAAGTCCTTTCTGGCAGAGTTTTTACATTCCTTTTGTACACCAAATGGTATGATTGTGTATATAATCTTGCATCATTTTATTCACTGTTTTAATATATTCTTTTGTATCATATTGTTTCATTATATCATACTTAGACTGGTTACTACTGATTTCAATTTAACGTATTGCTCCTTTCAGCTCTGATTGCTTGTTTAATTGTAGTGGTTTTTATGCTTATTTATGTAACATGATTTTTGTATTTATATACGGTTGGATTGTACAGGACCTTGATGTAAAACAGCATTCACTTGCTGATCTTGTTATCCTGTCAAAATATGTTGAAATAAATAAAATAAAATAAATAAATAAAATAGATTCATTTGTATTTGGATCGTGTAATGTCATAACAACCACTAATATCATCATAACATGTCGACGACAAATGTCATAATGGCCATAACACTAATGTCATAACACGTCGACGACAACTGTCAAAATCGGATTAACCACAAATGTCATAACACGTCGACGACAAATGTCAAAATTTCCATATAACTGCAAATGTCATAACACGTCGACGACAAATGTTAAAATCGAATTAATCACAAAATGTCGACCACAAATGTCAATTTTTTTCAAATTTACTGCAAATGTCATAACGCGTCACAGGGGAGGATCTAGGAATTCCGTAAAGGAGGCGCCTTTACAAAATCACAGACTGGCGCGACCCCCCCCCCCCATTTTCTTCTTTTTATTTCTGTTGTTTTAACAAAATATAGAGAGGGGGCACAAGAGAGGGAAGCGCCCCCTCTCGATCCGCGATTGCGTCAACCACAAATGTCAAAATCGGATTAACCACAAATGTCATAACACCTCGACCAGAAATGTCAAAATTTCCAAATTTACTGCAATAATGTCATAACGCGTCACAGGGGAAGATCCAGGAATTCCGTAAAGGGGAGGCGCCTTTACAAAATCAAAAGCTGGCGCAACCAGCTTCCTTTTTATTTCATTTTATTTCTTTTTGTTTTAACAAAAATAGAGAAGGAGAGGGGCGCCGCGCCGCCCCTCTAGAACCGCGACTGCGTCAACCACAAAACCCAGTCCTTGCATTACAGGGAGGCGACTTTTCAAAACTATACAAGCTGGCGCAACCCGCCCCCCCCCCCCCCCCATTTTTTAGGTGATCCGAGTATCCTCTCGGATCACCTATTGTATCTGTACGGATTCTTTCTTTCTTTATTTCTGGACAAAAGTTGTGCAGAGGTTAGTTCAGAAAGTGCATTGCCTATCAATGTCAAACTTATACCATATATGTATCATGTCGCAAAGACGACAGCGCAAGTAAAATCATAGTGATCAGTCAACCGTGACGTCACTATGACGTCATTATATGAAAACACATTTTCATGCATATCTCATTAATGGAATGGAATATTTCAATGAAATTTACGTCACATATATTTCAAGTCAAGCGAATTCTACTCATATTCTCAAAATTCATATTTATTTTAAAACGCGCGCGTACGCGCGCGTTCAAATATTCGTATGCTCAAATCGAGCTCAAATTTTTTTTGCACACGTTTCAGACCATTTGGAACATTTTTTGAAAAATTGAAAAAATTGGACGGACGTACGCGCGTGCACATATTCGCACACACAGCTCATATGCAATGGAAATTTCCCGTTTTTTTACACTTATCGGATGCCTAAAATGTCAAGGAATATTTCTACCAAGTTTCCAGTCAATCTGACTCAATATGACGTCATACGGGCCCGTCAAAGTTGATATTCCGCGCGCGCGTCAATGGCGATATACAGTGCAACGATGCCAAAAAAACGCCAATTTTAAATCCGATTTTACTCGTCAGGATGGACAGTAACCCCCCATTTTCTTTACATATTCTGAAAGCTGATGAGTTGGACATGTTATTTCATGGGTTGACGATGCTGGTAAAATGATTAAAAGATATCAAATTTCTTAATAAAGTAAAAAAGGTAAATTTTCAAAATGACGTCATCAAATTTCAAGTTCACTCGAGCGTATCTCACTTATCCTTTGCCAATTTACACCCAGATTTCAGTATGTTGTAGCTTTTTAAATGATCTTTCATTAATATTATTACAACATTTTGATAGGATGACGGCATCACCTCGTAAAAATGGATTGAAAGTAATATTGTCAAATTTGACCTGTTTACGTGTTATCTCTATGGGACAGCAGTTTTTCTGGCAGTGAAAATTGACATGACTCTCTTTTTCGAGCACTAGCTCACTAATGCTTCAGTGAATTTCTCCCAGATTTTAGTATGTTGTAGCTGAGACTTTGGGCTATTGTACATGTGCCCTCCATTTTTTCATACGATGTCGGCATCACGTCGAAAAACTTGGTTGAAAATGGCACGAGGCTTCGATGCAGCGTCATTTTGCTTAATACACAGGGCCTATGGAGAATGAAATAGGTCATTGCGTAGCGCATCCGACTCGTAATCCTATTAGGTCCCTGGTTCGAGGCTCACCCCTGCCAATTTTTTTTTTAAATTTTTTAAACACTTTTTTCTTCTTTTTCTTTAGTTAATCTTAATCTCCCTTTCCTTACTTTATCTTTTTCTGATTTTTTAATGCTTCTCCTTCAAATTTCTATAAAATAGCATAATTTTTTCTTTATTTTTCTTTCTTTCTACTACTTTCTGTGAAATAGATGAACAACAACAATGGCTATCAATCCCATATTTTGCACATGTTTAGTACATGTCACGTACATTATTTCATAAAATAACAACTACTTGATCGGACACCATCTTGGGTATGTAAATTAGAGTCAAAGGTCATAAATGTTTCATCCTGTATCTTGGTGAATACAGTGTACATGTCCTATCTTTCCCATATTTTGCACACTCAAAGACCATGTTACAAGAATCATTTCATAAAATAATCACTTTTTGCTTGGACGCCATCTTGGGTGTGCAAAGTGAGGTCAAAGGTCAAATATACTTCATTCTGTATTTCCGTTAGTGTATACGGAATTCGGTACCAAAGATGGCAGGTCTCACTCCCTTTTCTAAATGAGAATCCAAACATCACACGGCCAATGTCCCGTCAACACAGATGAAACCTGTATGGTCATGAATATTTGGATCAGGACTCAAATCATTGATTTTCGAAGAGATCGGATCACCTAATTTGTCAGTGTTGACAAATTCCGGTTCTAGTTTTCTTTTTACTTCTGTTGTTTTAACAAAAATAGAAAGGGGGCACCAGAGGGGGCGCTCCCTCTCGATTCGCGATTGCGTCATCCACAAATGTCAAAACTCATTGCTTGCATTTCAGGGGCGGATCCAAGAATTCCGTAAAGGGAAGACACCTTTCAAAATGAAAGGCTGGCGCAACCCCCTCCCCCTTATTTTTTTTTCGTTTTATTTCTTTTGTTTAAACGAATAAAAAGAAAGAGAAAGAAAATGGAGGAGGGGGTGCGGCAGTCTTTACTTTTGTAAAGGCGCCTCCCCCTCCGCGTTATGACATTTGCAGTAAATTCGGAAATTTTGACTTTTCTGGTCGACGTGTTATGACATTGGTGGTTAATCCGTTTTTGACATAATTTTGTGGTTGACGAAATCGCGGATCGGGGGGGGGGGGGGGCGGCGCATCCCCCTCTGTTATTTATTTTTTTTTGTTTAAACAACAGAAATAAAAAGAAAAAACGGGGGGGGGGGGAGGGTTGGCAGCCTTTAATAATTTTGTAAAGGCGCCTCCCTTCTTTATACGGAATAATTCCTGGACCAATCCCTGTAGTGCAAGCAATGGGTTTTGCCATTAACTTGTGGTTGACGCAGTCGCGGATCTATAGAGTGGGGCGCGGCGCCCCTCCCCGTTTCTATTTTTCTTAAAACAGAAGAAATAAAATGAAAAAAAAGGGAGGGAGTTGCGCCAACCTTTGATTTTGTAAAGGCGCATCCCCTTAACAGAATTCCTGGATCATCCCCTGTGACGCCTTATGACATTTGCAGTAAATTTGGAAATTTTGACATTTCTGGTCGACGTGTTATGGCATTTGTGGTTAATTCGATTTTGACATTTGTGGTTGACGCAATCGCGGATCGAGAGGGGGCGCATCCCTCTCTGCGTGCCCCCTCTCTGATATATTTTGTTAAAGCAACAGAAATAAAAAGAAGAAAATGGGGGGGGGGGGGGTCGCGCCAGCCTTTGATTTTGCAAAGGCGCCTCCCCTTTACGGAATTCCTGGATCCTCCCCTGTGACGAGTTATAACATTTGCAGTAAATTTTGAAATTTTGACATTAGTGGTCGACGTGTTATGACTTTGTGGTTAATTCGATTTTGGCATTTGTCGTCGACGTGTTAGGACATTTGTGGTCACTATGACATTTGTCGTCAACGTGTTATGACATTAGAGGTTGTTATGATATTGCATGATCCAAATTCAAATGAATTTATGAAGGATTTTCTGCATCGATCATGATATTACAAAAATGAAATACAGTCATTTCTTTTTGTTTACGAGACATATAGATAAACGTGTACAGATTAAAGAAAAGAGAACACGTCGATTGACCCACTCGGAATAAAGAAAATCGAATGATCTGACTGCATTATGGCACATGAATTGAGAGTGTAAATTCAGAAGACTGTCGTCAAATAAGCATATAGCTTGAAGATGCGACAGCCACATTAGTGGTTGTTATGACTCTACTGGTCGATTATTGTTGACATTAGTGGGCTCTACACAATACATGGTGACAGCATATTTTGAAAGAAAATCATACAATGATATTGTGAATTCACCTAACTCCCTCAGCTTTTGAGCATCTGACTTGAAATTTGGCACATGTGACAGCTATTATAGTTTTGCAAACTTCATTTTTTCTTAATGTCAAACATTGTGTTTTCATGATAACAATATTTTAATGAAAATCGTAGAAATTGCTGATTTATTTCCTTTACTCACTCAGGTTTTGAGCACTTGACTTGAGATATGGCACATTATTGTGAGTGAGCAAAATAACACATTACTGTACTGTTAATTTTATTCAATGTTAAACAATGCATTGTCATATGGTTTTTTTTTTCCAAGAAAAGCATACAAAGTAATCATTGCTAGTTGAGCTAACTGCCTCAGTGTTTAGTTTGGGGTATTAATCACATAGGTGATACTTCTAGTTCGTATTACAGTACTTCTTGGATATTGGAGGATCAGATTACATCTGTACCTTCATGAAAAAAGTGCTTGAATATAAAGAAGTGAATAAAGTGCATAATAATGACTTCATGCAATAGTGGTGTAATTTTCCTTCATTACATGTGACTGCTTATGTACATGTTTCTAGACAAACTGATCAATGTAGAGAGTAGAAAGTGGTCTTGTAAACAAACATTGTTAAGTTTAAGAATCAGAAAGAGAGAAGGGGGAGAGACAGAGACTCGAGTATGAGAAACAAATAAATTGTATATATGATAGGCTAATTTAAGCAGTGATCGAGGGAGGAATACACGAGTAATGCATTTGAAAAAAGAGGGGTCGAGAGAGGTCGGAAAAATGAATATGCAGATAGTGAGTCTTTGAAACTAGTATGAAGAAAAGAGGGGCAGGTTTGAGAAACAAAATAATATACCATCAGTATGAAGATAGATTTAGGGCCTTTAATAGCAACAGATTTAACAGAGGGGGGTTGGGGTCTGAGAAATAAAATTAATACATGTCAATACAATGTATATAGAGGGGGTCTTAGAAACAGAAATCATGTGATATGAGAGGGAGTCAAGACAGATAGAGACAGCTTGTATTTGGAACAAAAATACGTATGATGTATGGAGAGACGGGAGAAGAGAGAGAGACGTTTAAGAAATAAGAGAGTGAGGGGGGTCTGAAAGACAAATACATTACTTTTGATACAATGTATTGATTTTAAAGTGAGAAAAATGGCAAAGATTTTCCAATGTATTTCATTCCATTCAGGTGTCATTAGATTTAAGCGATCATGTTATTTCACAACTCTCTGATACATCTACATGCACATGTACCAGCCTATTCCATAACTTTCAGATTTTTTGTTTTGTATTGTTTTGTTTTTCGCACTCTCACTCGTTTACATTATTGGACGCAGGTCTACCACCGCAAGCAAAACTTTCACAGCGCGTACAAACACTCGCTGATGCACGTGTACGAATCGAATCGTCGCGAGCGGAGGCACTGTACAAGTACAAGTAACCCACAGAACTCTTCGCAACCCGAGCGGAGTAAGCATAGACGCATCACGAGCGGTTTCATTGAATTAAATTGCGAAAAACCACAGGCTTGCGTGTAAATAAAAAATACGCATCCCGCGGTGTGCCGTGTTGTGCGTTGGCATCCAGTCAGTCGTCACGGCGTGCGAATCTCGAAAGAGCGCGGAGGACGTATGCACGCTCGGAGCGGTCATGAATACATAATTGCTGTGTGGTGTTCTTTTTAAACTATCGTTGTGCAGCCCCAGCATAACATTTACAGCTCATTTTTACATTAAATGAAAGAAGAAAGCTCAAGGTCTAATTTAATGACAATGATTTGATAATACTGGAAAGGGAATTAGGGTAAAAATACGAGTAATTTCACGCGTTGAAAATATAAAATTTAAACCCGAAAGAAGTGGGTCAAATACGTTCTTAACCACCTTGCATCTCTTTCAAACTAAATAAGTAGGATACTTGATTATATTATTTTCAAAATATGGAAAAATCAAGTCACTCTATCTTTTATACCTCATGGGATCCAGCAAACTACAACAGTATGTCACATCACTCTTTGTTCGAAATCGTCCATTAGCGCATTCGTACAATGCTGGATCGTGATTGGTCAGAACCGAAGGTCGCATCACATCATCACATCGTCTGCTACTGTGTTTTTTTTAACTTCCTGTGTCGGGTCTCGAAGACTGAAACTCGGCTTAAACGTGTATATAATAGGTTTATTCTGTTATATTCTGTCAAAATTTCGTAGATAATTATTTAAGGATTCGTTATCGCCACTTTGTGTTCGTATGGATTTGTCGTTTGTTTGACTACTTGCAGATACGAGCACGTCAGCAATTTCACACGTTGTAAAAAAAAAAAAAAAAAACCACTTGGGTTTAGTCCCGTATACTCATATTTGTGTTACGATGTTTCTCATGCCTTTTCTTTTCTGAAATGTTCCATTGTGATTTTCTTTTCATGTTTAGTTTTACATCAAGTTGTCTTCAAAGTTACGGTTTAATAAACAAAATAACCTTGTGTCTGTTTTTTTCCTTGGACATTCTCACTCCTTCAAATTATATTTCTGGTTTTGATGATATTGTAAGAGTGCTGGTTGTATGTGTCGGTAGCGTGGTGTGCACTCTTAACTATAGTATATGATGTCAAGCCACAGTCGAACATTAGTCCATGCAGGAGACAAGGTGGTAGTTCCAAGATATACAATTGCTTATTAAGTATAATAATCAGGAACAGTAGGTTGAACATTACAATGATTCCGAATTCAAGAATGATGAATAATATTGACGAGGGAACATTGTAAGTACTAAATGGAAAGAATGCTGTTTACTCCTTCTTGGCTCATGACCGAACAGAGTCGGGGCCGGAGTCAGATTCCCTTTTCAACACCAGGAGCACAAGATATATATGAGCATGGATAGGAGAGGGTATCTGATGTGGGGATTATAGTTTTATTGAACAGTACTGAGTAAGGGACTGGCTGTGGGAATTGTAAACACAGTTAGTCTGAATTTACTTAAACTTGATTGGGGACAAAGGGAAAGATTAACTATTGAGTAGAGATTAACCAAAGTAATAACAAAGATGGTTGGGTGCGGAATGGAAGTTTAATTGGAGGTTTGATGGTCTTGTTTATAAAAGGACAGGAGACTATAAAACTGGGAAGTGTACGCAGGGTTTTGGATTGAGCTGATCTTATATTTAGACAGAATGATTGGGCAGGAAATGGGGATAAATTCTTAACCCGGTCAATCAAGAAACACTTGTATTCTACATAAGGTTTGTTCTGTTTTATGATTTTAAATTAATGATTCGCTAAAGTATGAAGTCCCAATTTCTCCATCTTACATTCGTCTCATCTTTCAAAAAGGAACGTCCTCGTTTCATAATTATATACTGCAATATTTAAGGAATTCAAAAGATTGATATATGAAGAAATTGTAATACAATAACGGAGAGAAAAAAAATATAAGAAAACACTATTGACATGTAAATGCAATATAGAGACGATTGCTACACAAAACATAGTAAAACTGAGTAGCATATAATAACTAACACAATAGTAAAATAAATAAAAAAAATTGATGTGTACATAAATCTTGCAGTTGAGGTAACAAAAAAAAAAATCACCAAAGAAACCCATTTTCCAGGGGACATATCATTGTCTTGAGAGGTGTACGGGAAAGAGCATGGCCTACACACTGCATGGTAACCAATGCATACTGACATAACAATTTATATGAAATGCAGAATGAAAACAGAAGGGAGAGAAAAACAAAAGATTATCATAGTAATCCACAAACTGTATGTAAAACTCAAAGAACAATCAGAGGTCCAAGAATTGACTTAATTATATTACCGTACATTAAAAACACTTAACATAAATGAAAAAACTACAAACTGGAAGAATACACTAATTGTATACATCTAGCCTTGTGCACAGCAAATATGTTGAAAATTGAACAAGATAATCATAAAAAGGGCAAAAGAAGAAGAAGAGACAGAGGAGAAAGGAGAATGAAGCATTTATAGTAAATGACCTAAATTATGAGTTGGTCTCTTTGAAATGCACCATGCAAGAAACTTGTGAATAATAATATTGAAGAACAACATGCAAAAAAAAAATATTTAGAATCAAGAGTAATTGTGCAAATGTATTTATAAGAAAAGAGTTGGGCAAACCACAGGACATTTATACGTGGTGAAAATGTGCATATAATCAGACTAGTACAAGTTTACTAATTGTACAATTTCTTTTTTTTCTATACAAAAGCAATTATTCAGAAAAACAACATTTCTCACAAAAAGACATCAAAAGTTACAACCATACTAATCTAAAAATTTGAAATTTGGGAATAAAAGAAAAAACAGCCTTCATTACATCGTGTATTTCATCAGAAATTATGATGGATCATAATCAGTTGGGGGATTAGGAAGCTGACCGCCGTGTGTCCGAACACTATTGGCATGGATCACAGCGTGTGCATCGTAAAAGAGGTGTGATGAGGCAATGGACATGTGAGAGGGGACCACAGAGTCCCTATTCATGAAGTGGCTGGGCGACGGATGAGGATAGTGAGAATGGGGCAGAGATGGGGGAAGGGGCTGAAATGTGTGGGTTTGCGAGGAAACAGTACAGTGAGCTTGAAGAGGGGGTTGGTAGTCGGGCAAATCAGGAGGAGAAGAGGTGGAGAAAGGGGTGGAACTGTCCGACTCAGTCCCAGTGGAAGATGATGTAGGGGCGTCGGAGTCAGAGGCAAGGGGAGGAATGTCGCAGTCAATAGAAAGAGGAGAAAGTGGGCTAGAGATGGGAAGAGTGCACTTCAGAGATCGGAATGAAGTTGGGGGAGATGGGGATGAAGGGTGGGAAATCACTGCACATGTTTGTGGTAGTGAGGGAGGCGGGAAAACTGAGGTGCGATATGAATTACAGGCCTCACAGTGAGAGCAGAGGTCCGCAATGTCTTTGCGCATCCCATGCCAGTAGCAGAGCCCTTCGATAAGCTCAATTGTCTTGGCTGTACCGAAGTGAAGAGCTGACATGGAAGTATGCATGACAGACAGGACAGTAGGGATCACAGAATAGAGAATGACAACCTGTTCTATCATTATCCCAGAGGGATGTCTCTTCCGCCGACGCAACAATCCATCACGAATTACGAAACGCTCAAACTGATGCCGGAACTTGAACAAGCATTCCTCGTAATGAGGGATGGCCGATTTTGGGGGTACATATCCAGAACGGATCAAGGCAGTGACCTGCCGGATGATTAGATTCTGGTGCTGAACCTGATGAAGGCGTACACCATGTTCTAACAGAACACTAAAAAAGGAGGACAGGTTAGTAGGAGGTGCGGGAGGAGAGGGAGGAGATGAATTGACGATGAATTGGCACATGCTGATGCCGATGACGGAAGTGAAGCTACTTCAATCGGTATAGCTGGTGATGGAGATGAAGGAGGGGATGGATTATGACCTCTGTCTATTGTTGAAGGGAAAGATGAAGATACAGGTAAATCGTCATGGCCACCTTTGTAATGACCACCAGGAGAAGGAGGCGGGGGTGGAGAAGAAAGCTTTCTCATATCGGGGGTATCATGTGGAGGTGGGGGTGGAGAATGAAGTCTGGTGGAAGTTGGTTGAGGTGACCGAGGAGGGGAGGAATCATCCCGAGAATATGATGTGTCAAGAAATGAAGGGGTACGAGGGCGATGGGAATGCTCACGATTTCGGGGATATACATGAGACTGTGAACCAGTGGTTTGAGATGAAACCCCAGGAGAGAGCGTGTGGGGGCCATATCGATAATGACTTGAAACATCGTAACGATGATCGTAACCATACCGACTGGTTGAAGAGATGGAGTGGTTAGAGTTAGTTAGAGTAACGATCAGGGGAAGGAGAACGCGAGTGATAGTGATGATGTCGGGAATAGGAAGAACTATAGCCAGGAGAAGGAGAACGACGGCGATAGTGTGAACGAGAATGGGAGTAGGATGAATGGCGCTCCGGGGAGGGAGAACGGGAGTGATAGCGGGATCGATAAGAATGATAAGAGGGTGAATGGGGTCGAAAACTGTGAGATCGATCTCGAGAGTAAATATGATCCTGGGAAGAATACATTGTGTTGAGAAAAAAAGTATGGGGAAAAGAAGGAATATCAATGTACAATATCAATATGACCAAATGTTTACAGTAACAATGAGGGGAAAAAACAGTCAACTAAAGATAAGAACACCAACTACAATTAAGATGACCCCCCCAAAAAATAGCTAAATACTATTTACAAAATGGTAAAAAAAAAATGTCAATGAGGCCACGTTACATTAAGGAAGTACAAAAAAATGTTACAATTATTAAGTGTATCTACCAAAAAGTGTGTTGTCTAAATAAATCGATTCAGATCAACATATCATGGTTCAAGAAAATTCCAATGCAATTCGAATGCAAACAAGGGGTGGGAATGAAAGTGTTCAGAGTCCAAAGGTTAAAAAAAAAATTAATCAATCAGTGAACTTAGCTGCGACCATCAAGAACTGGAATTATTATGCAAGGATGTGGAGAATCTGGAGGACACGTTTAGAAGGAACCAGCATGGACGCCGTCTGATAAAAGATATGGAGATTATAGCGGAGATCCCGACCAGGTAGATCCGCCAATGAGCTGAAGACAGGCCGTCAGCGAGACAGAAGATGAAATAGGGTAGGATCATCAGATAGGATGAGGCAGCACACACCAGCACAGGATACGGTGACAAAGCAAATATGACTGGGCAGGCCACCAGCGATGGACGTTCCAAGAAAAAGAAGAGGGCAGAGGTAGTGCAGGTATGAAGAATGCCAGAGGAACTGGTAAAGGAAGCGTGCAGGCAACCTCAAAGCGCGTGCAGGCATCCACAAAGCAATATAGAAACTTGTATCCAGTCTAAGGACAGCAGGAACACACTAAGGATTCAGTTGTAGAGTCTTCCATGCAGAAACATACACATTGGCTAAACAAAGCACAGGTCAGGAAGATGAAGACATCTCAGGACGAGGCGACATCGAGTCATCATGTAGTGATGCTGCAAGCCAAGGCAGCCAGGAACAAATTATCAGCGAAGTGAAATTGAAATTGAAGTCCGAGCGGTTTCGATGGCCATCAGTTTAAACCGCTGCTACCACTGTAAGAGTGCTGTAAGTGCAATTTAACGGATATAACCAGAATCAAGTGATTTTACAGTGGTGAAAGGTAACGTGACAATGGCTACCAGTGTTACTAGTGCGGAAAATGTTCCAGTAGTCACAGAACAGACGAGTGTCAAGAGTGTCAAGGTGGCAAGTGCTGCAGGATCAAGACGCTCAGTAAAAAGTGAAAAATTGGTTGACGCCTTCAATGCGGAGATGGAGGTTATGGATTAGGAGGAGGAATAAGCACGCATCAAAGCTGAACATGAGTATGCTCAGAAGATGCAGGCAGCAGAGCGTAAGCTAAGAAAGTTGAGACTGATCAAGGATCACAAGGAGAGATTGGCTCAGTTAGAAGAGGAAGATGATCTTTCTCATTCTGCAGATGCAGATATTCAGCTTCCTGAGGAGAATAAAAGTGAATCAATCCAGAGGTTTCTCGATTCCCAGGAGGAAAAGAAGGACTCAGCAGCCACTCCTATTCCTCGTGTTGAGACAATGGAAAACAAACCTACTGATGTCAATCGAGGATCTTCACCATGTGGTCTAGAGAGAGTCGCTGAGTCCTTGGTTGAAGTCGCCAAGTCGATTGCCATGCAGAATGCCAGTGCGCAGCAGGTCGCAATGACAAGTCAACTTCCAGGAATCGACCTTCCTGTCGTCAGTGGAGTTCCTCTGCTCTACCCTCTCTGGAGAAACGCTTTTGGTAGTCTAGTAGACAGCAAACCGCTTCCACTCACAATGAAGTTACATTACCTCAGCAAGTCAGTGGCTGGGACACCAAAGAGAGCAGTTGAGCGCTACCTACTCTTGGAAACAGAGGATGCCTATGAAAGGGCATGTGCTACACTTGCGGGGCGTTATGGAAGTCCAAGCGTTGTCTCCTCTGCGTTCTTGGATAAACTCAAGACATGGCCAAGAGTTGGTGACAGAGATGCGTCTGGGTTGTCCAAGTTCTCCGATTTCCTCGATCAGGTTGCAGCAATAAAGCTTACAATTCCTACCCTGAATATCCTCGACTTCCCGCAAGAGAATGTCAAGTTGCTGGAGAAGCTGCCAGCATACCTTGAACGGCAGTGGCGGGAGGAGGTTTTGAAGTGTAGAGGACGCGGATACGGCCACTACCCACCCTATGCAAGGTTTGCTGACTTTGTGAGAAATGCAGCTTGCAATGCCAACATTCCAGAACTTGAAAATTTGAAAAGAGAATCCAGAATTAAGCCAGCCACTTCTGGAGAGAACAAGATGAAGCCTTCAGGGAGAACAATGTTGACAACAGGTTCAAAGGTGAGCCAACATGGAGAGTATTCCTCTTGTCTTCTCTGCAAGAAGAATCACCATCTTGACGAGTGCCAAGAATTTGAAAGAAAGGAGTACTCCGACAGGAAGAAGTTCTTCTTTGAAAGACGGCTGTGCATGGGATACGGTATGGACGACAGACATCGAGTCAAGGACTGTCCTCAGCGCAGGACATGCCAGGTGTGCAAGGGCAGTCACCTGACATCACTCCATCGTCCAGTCCAGTTGCCAAAGGAGAAGGTGTCTTCAAACTGCACCAGTGTTTGTCACCTTCCAGATCAGGAAGGAAAGGATCACGCAATGATCGTGCTGTGTGGGTGCGACATACCGATGACCCGGGTAGGGAGTTCCCGCAATACGCTATCATGGATGACCAATCCAATGTGGGATTCATCACCAGGGAACTGTGCGACAAAATGGGGGTCAAAGGTCCTGAAACTGATCTGCAACTCACTACAATGCAGAGTACTTCCATCATCAAAACAACAAAGGTGTCTGGAGTTCAAGTCCTGGACTTCAACAGAGATCAAGTGATCGACCTGCCACCCTTGTTTACAAGAGATGCCGTACCAGCAAGCAGATCACAAATACCAAAGTCGGAAGTAGTGAAGCATTGGCCGCATCTAGAGTCAGTGGCTCACAAGTTGATGCCATACAGCAAGAATGTTGAAGTTTCCTTGCTCATTGGAAACGACTGTCCTCGTGCCATAAGACCAAAGGAAGTGGTAGCAGGTGGTGATGATGACCCTTATGCCCTGAGGACATCGCTCGGATGGGGAGTCGTTGGAAGAGTGTGCCAAACACCATCTCGGAATGATGATGCAGTGTGCAACCGCATCCAGGCATCTCACCTCGTACAACCCTTAAAGGCTAAGGAGATTCTCAACCCACAAGACATTCTCAACATCCTTGAGAAGGATTTCAGAAACACTACGGATGGACGAGGCTCTTACTCAATGGATGAGAAGCGGTTCATGGACATCCTCAACAAAGGGGTAACCAAGCTACAAGATGGTCACTACAATACCCCTTCCTCTGAAAGGTAGCCACACTTCCATCCCTAACGACAGACCGATGGTGGAAAAGCGATGGAACCAGCTGTCTGCAAGGTTCAGAAAGAAGCCACAGTTCTTCGCTGATTATCTCAAGTTCATGGAGGAAGTCATCCATGATTATGCCGAGAAGGTCCCTGTGGAGAGCATGGAGAACAAACATGTGAATTACATACCCCACACGGGTGTGTACCATCCACGCAAGCCAAAGAAGATTAGAGTTGTGTTCGATTGCTCAGCTTCATATCGAGGTGTTTCTTTGAACGACCACCTCTTGCAAGGCCCGAACCTGATGAACAATCTCCTGGGGGTTCTGTGTAGGTTTCGCAAGGAGGAGATTACCTTCGCAACTGATGTGAAGAGTATGTTCCACCAGTTTCAAGTTCCCAAGGAGGACAGAGATCTGCTGAGGTTCCTGGATTCGATGACAACGATCCTAAGAAACCAGTGATAGAGTACCGTATGAAGGTACACCTGTTCGGTGCCGTCAGTTCGCCGGGTTGTGCTAACTTCGGACTGAAGAAAGCAGCAGACGATGGAGAACAAGAGTTTGGATCAGATGCTGCTGACTTCATCAGGAATGACTTCTACGTGGATGATGGTCTGAGCTCGAGGTCATCTGCTGCAGAAGCTGTCAAGCTCTTGGAGGGCAGCAAAGCCATCTGTGGAAAAGCAGGACTCAAGTTGCACAAGATAGTGTCTAACAGCCGAGATGTCCTGAAAAGCTTTCCAGCAGAAGAGAGAGGCAAGAGCTTTCATGAGCTTAACCTTGATGAAGATCCCCTGGCCCTCGAAAGAGCACTTGGTATAGCATGGTGTACGGAGTCTGACACATTCCAGTTCAAATTCCAAGTGCAGGACAGACCATTGACCCGGAGAGGAGTGCTGTCAACGATCAGCTCAATATATGATCCAAGTGGATTCCTGGGTCCAGTCCTGCTGAAAGGAAAAGTCATCCTTCAAGAGATATGTCGTCTCAAACTTGACTGGGATAGTCCAATGCCAGATGTGTTGCAAGCAGAATGGAGGAAGTGGCTGGATGACATTCGATGTGTGGAACACCTTCAGCTGCCAAGGTGTTACAAGCCAAGTGGATTTGGCAAAGTGAAGGCAATAAAACTCCAATACTTCTCCGATGCCAGTCAGGAAGGTTATGGACAGTGCTCTTACATCCGCTTCATCAACGAGCAAGACAAAGCTCACTGTTCCTTCGTCATTGGCAAGTCCAGAGTGTGCCCCCTGAAGCAAGTCACCATACCAAGGCTAGAGCTGACTGCTGCAACACTGTCTGCTCAAATGAGTGCCTTTCTGAGAGATGAGCTGAAGTATCACGGGATACAAGAGTACTACCGGACAGGTAGCCAGGTAGTCTTGGGCTACTTCAAGAATGAGGCGAAGCGTTTTCATGTGTTCGTGGCTAACCGAGTCCTGCAGATAAGGAACCTGACAGATCCAGATGCATGGTTCCATGTGGAAACTGCCAACAACCCAGCAGACGATGCTTCACGTGGATTGTCAACGAAGCAGCTCACAACAGATGATCGCTGGCTGAAGGGTCCAGAGTTCATTTGGAGGGATGGCGTCTTCCACGGGGAACCAGTAGAATCTGTCCAGGTGAGCAACAATGATCCAGAAGTCAAAATAGCGGTTACAATGACGACTGCTGCATCAGAGAAATGTAGAGCATTTCCAGATCACTTTGAGACTTGTAGGCTGGCTAGCATTTCTTCTTGGCATTGGGCAAAGAAGGCTGTTGCCCGCTGTTTGCAGCTGAAATCGTCATTTCGGAAGCAAGCCAAGGAAGTGTCACCCGATCCAGCAGGAGATAGCAAAGCAGTGATGACCACTCCAGTCTCTGTTGGACTGCTTCAAGAAGCTGAGAAGTTGATTCTCCGCAGTGTCCAGGAAGAGAACTTCCAGAAAGAGATGCTCGTACTCAGGAAAATGAATCTCACAGGAGAAATCACTGACAGACAGAACGCTCGCATCCGAAACAATGAGATCAAGAAAGTAAGTGCTTTGTACAGGCTCGACCCATTCATCGATGAAGATGGACTTCTACGCGTCGGAGGACTATTAGACAGAGCCAGCATGTCTAGGGATGTGAGGCACCCAGTGATCCTGCCACAAAAGGGTCACATCACGTCACTGCTGATACAGGACAGTCACAACAGAGTCGATCACATGGGTCGTGGAATGACTCATAATGAAATCCGCCAGAGAGGTTATTGGATAATAGGTGGCTCGTCTGTGGTATCTCATTTCATCACACAGTGTGTGGCCTGCAGAAAGATGAGACGAAGCATGCTGCAGCAAAAGATGTCGGAACTTCCCAAAGACAGACTCGAACCATCTCCCCCATTTACCTACTCTGCCGTCGACTATTTTTGACCATTCCTAGTGAAGGAAAAGAGAAGCCAGGTCAAGAGATATGGTGTGCTCTTTACATGTATGTCTTCGAGGAGCATCCATATCGAAACTGCCAATAGTCTCAGTGTAAGCTCGTTCATCAATGCCCTGAGACGCTCATGAACAGGCGAGGAGCTGTGAGGCAGCTGAGATCTGATCGTGGTACCACATTCGTAGGAGCTCAGCATGAACTGCGAGATGCCCTGGCAGAGATGAACCAGACTGAGGTGCAGGAGTACCTCCTTCAGAATGGGTGTGACTGGGTCCCATTTGTAATGAATGTACCCCATGCTTCTCACATGGGTGGTGTCTGGGAGAGAAAAATAAAGACTGTTCGGCATGTTCTGGAACCTCTCCTGAAGTCACTTGGAAGTCAGCTCGACGACGAGGCGCTGCGGACCTTCATGACCGAGGCAGAGGCAATCATCAACTCAAGGCCTCTGACGACTGGTAACCTGAGCGACCATGGCGCATCAGATCCTCTAACCCCGAACCACTGCCCCGAACCACATCCTGGTGGTTCCAGCGCGAGGACAGCTACGCTCGCAAATGGTGGCGAAGAGTCCAGTATGCAGCCAATGAGTTCTGGGCTAGGTGGAAGAAGGAGTACCTGCAGGAGTTGCAGTCTCGACTGAAGTGGGTCCGCACCGAGAGAAACCTGGCTGTTGGTGACATCGTGATCGCGAAGAAAGGCAACGAAGCTCGCTGCTGGTGGCCCCTCGCACGTGTCATTGACGTCTATCCTAGCAAGGATGGGTGTGTGCGTAAGGTAAAGATCTTGATGGCTGACAGGTCGTTGGACAATGAAGGAAAGCGACAACGCCAACCAACTGAACTGGACAGACCGGTCAGTAAATTAATTTTGCTTCTTCCTGCTGAAGATAAGTAAGTCACACAGAAGACCAAGGGATTCCCCTACAAGGAGCCAGACTATTTTGACACAATTGATTAATGCTATGAGGCTCGTAATATTTAAACCAAATTGTGTTTCAATACAGTTGATGAAAATAATGCACAAGCGAGATGCACTTTGCATCAGTAGTTGAATGAATTACAAAATGATGGTTTTGTATTTTTGGATGCTAGCAGCATTCATACTTTACTTGATTAAGCCTTTGTTTTATGTGCTAGCAGAGTGTGTTGTTTCTTTACATAGGTTTGAAAGATCCAAAATTGGTCGGCATGATATTTTTGAAATATGTATATTAACATTAATGTGTGGTAAATGGTATTACCATTTAAAGGAGCCATGTCACTACAGCTATGTGTAGTGAGATATAAGTTCAAGGTCTTTGTTATGTAACAAGTCAAGACTAACTGTGTGTGAAACAGGTCTGAATTGACTAGGCTATACAAGAACCCCAATGTCAAGATAAGCCCCCTCTCCTTCCGGAGTTAACGTAAACATTACATAAAGACCTCTTTGTTTCATCCCAAGTTTAAGAGGTGGTCGGTGTTTGGAAGTAGCCCCCTGTGTAACAGTGTATAGAAAGTTCAGTACAGCCAAGGACTCTGTGAAGTGCAGTTGTGTCCAGAAAAAGAAGGCAAATTCTGTGATGCCAGTAAGGCCCGAATGCGGTAAGAAACAATTCCTCACTATGTACTTGGGTATAGTCATTGTATATATTCCATGTGTGCTTTCTATGTTGTAGGAAAACTAGTTAGATGATGCTACCTATGTAAGATACTGACTATAGTAGACAAAGGAGTTGTGATTCAGGTGGATGTATATGCTCCCATAAGTGCTTGTCTTTGTTTGTGTGTGAGTAGTGCATGCATATGAGTAGTGTGTGGAGATCAGGGCCCCGTCTTATAAAGCCTTCAAATCAATCACAAGTCTCCCAATCAATCGCAACTTGCATTGAAGCTCACATGAAACTTGTGATTGATTTCTATCACCAGTCTTTATAAGACAGGCCCCAGGTGAATACTGTTGCTGTGTGAATTGTGGTGTTCAAACTTTTATAAGTAATTAGTATAGATGTCAGTGATTATTATGTGCATGACCTAGTAACATTCATAATCACAGATTTCAGAGTAGAATACACTGGGAGAAATAGGTGATATTCCATATCCTCAGTCATTTCTATGCTTGTAATATATTAGTGACATATAGTGTCATATAGAGGTTGTTCATCCTTTGTGGTATGAAAGAGAGCTAGTTATATGCACTGTGTAATTAGATTATAATATTAGTATTCGAGAGTGACACATTATATACTTGTGTGATGAAAAGTGTAACCTTCACATCTACAATGGGTGACATAGTGATATTACTTGATCAGTAAATAAACATATTAACTCACAAACAGATAAAGGAAGTTAGTTAGATAAGTGAGAGAAATATATATATATATATATATAAATATATATATATATATATATACAGTGTATATATATTTATGCACCAGCATTAGTGTGTATTTACATCCCAATAGGAACTCAGAACAGTTTTCATGATTTATTACATCTCAGTAAATCATTATAGTCAAGAGTTATATTACCTTTTGATTAAGGGTGTGTTCAAATGGTATTTGATAGCATATTCATATGTTATTATTATGCTCTCTACGTAGAGTGAAATTAAATTAGTCTTCGCAATGCTGTTCACGATAACAAAGTTTGAAAGCTGTGACACAAAATATAAATTATCTGATATTGTATTTGGTTATTTATGGAAATATAAAGTTAAATATGAGTTATCACAGGTGTATGTTCACACATAATGAAGTTAGTAGACCAATATACATGCAGATTTTGATATTACTGTCTTATTACCTTGTTATATGAGTGTAAACAAGTATGCATTGAGTCTGTATATTGTTTCTATTATTACAGATTGTTATCTCAAGATCGATGACAAGTATGGATTCAAGAATTAAACCGAATTTAGCTGTAACTTATGTTTCCAGTGTCATCTGTTGCATCTTGCAATAACGATACAGGGCATATCACAGTGAACTGAAACTCCCCAGCAACTAGTTGTAGCTGGGGCAGCCATAATCACGTTACCTTTCACCACTGTAAAATCACTTGATTCTGGTTATATCCGTTCAATTGCACTTGCAATTATCCTCGCACTTTTACCTTTCACCACTGTAAAATCACTTGATTCTGGTTATATCCGTTCAATTGCACTTGCAATTGTTATCCTCGCACTCTTAACTATAGTATATGATGTCAAGCCACAGTCGAATATTAGTCCATGCAGGAGACAAGGTGGTAGTTCCAAAATATACAATTGTTTATTAAGTATAATAATCAGGAACAGTAGGTTGAACATTACAATGATTCCGATCTGATGTGGAGATTATAGTTTTATTGAACAGTACTGAGTAAGGGACTGGCTGTGGGAATTGTAAACACAGTTAGTCTGAATTTACTTAAACTTGATTGGGGACACAGGGAAGGATTAACTATTCAGTAGAGATTAACCAAAGTAATAACAAAGATGGTTGGGTTCTGAATGGAAGTGTAATTGGAGGTTTGATGGTCTTGTTTATAAAAGGACAGGAGACTATAAAACTGGGAAGTGTACGCAGGGTTTTGGATTGGGCTGATCTTATATTTAGACAGAATGATTGGGCAGGAAATGGGGATAAATTCTTAACCCGGTCAATCAAGAAACACTTGTATTCTACATAAGGTTTGTTCTGTTTTATGATTTTAAATAAATGATTCACTAAAATATGAAGTCCCAATTTCTCAATTTTACATTATGTCCGCTAGATTATGATTTATCCATTTATTTTTTTATTTTGATTGTTTTTTTAAACTGGAACTTGGAAGCTGCAGCTGGGGACTGCTGGTTATTTGCATGAATCTTCATCTTAAATAATCTGATGAACTATTAATCATGCCACATGTTTTTATTACTACTATTATTGTATTATTATTATTATTATTATTATTATTATTATTAATATTATAATTGTTGTTATTATTATTATTATTATTATTATTATTATTATTCTAGAGCCCGAAGGCCTGGATTCATGAAGCAAGCAGTTTCGTTTTCTTTTCAGGGTGATTATTTAACATGTTAATTTCCCCTTCTTTTTTTTTTTTTTTTTTGTGGGGGGGGGGGGGGGGACTCCCGATTCCACAGAAGACTCTCTGGAAATGAACAATTACGAACCAGCATAGAATCAGAAGCATGTCATTGAACAATCTCCCTGATGATTGCATTTCAATGTTGGCAGCTCTATATTATGAATGCAAACACCCCCCCCCCCCAAAAAAAAAAAAAAAAAACACAAACACAAACACACACACACATCTCAGAGAGAGAGAAAGGGAGAAGGAACATGAACAAACACTCCCCTCACACAGCAACAAACATTAGTGAATATATTTGACTACACAATCAGGCTAAAGAGGAAGAAACCTAAATATGATAATAAACTTGTGAGGCAGAGTTTAGAAAAAAAAAAGTTTTCTATTTGTGGACAATACCACCACAGAAGTACACAGGAATATATGGAATGTAAAAGAGGTACACAATGTGCACAAACCATGTGCAATTCATCCATCAAGGTGTAAATAATGTGAATATCTTGACTTCGGCGATCGCAACTTCCGGTGCAAGTTTCTTTTTAGTCAGTTTTTGAACGAATTTTTAAGTAGTTTACAGATAATGCATCTTTTCGATTTTTCAAGCAAGTATCGGTACATGCTTCCTCCGCCGAATTAAAAAAAAAATAGAGTATGAAAAGTTTTATACCAGTCAGGATCCAGCAAAATAGAGGTTTATGTTTCGAATACATCAAAACTACGAGCAAAATATAAGGTAAATTTAACGAGAGATTAAACATTGAAAATATTTTTAAGTATGGACAAATTTTATATCAAAATGAAGAGTACGAAACGGGTAATTGGACTCACCCCACCATGTCGAAATCGTATACACTAGCGCTAACTGCATGGCAACTGTATTGGAGCTTGTACAGAGTCTCGCAAAATCCCGTGAAACCTCAAATTCGCGAGACGGTCATGCGCATCGAGTAAACACTGGCACACGGAACCTCATTATGCCTAATTTGCATACGGCGTGACGACTGACTGCATCCTGGAAACAAACGTGTTTAGCAATGGATGGAGAAAGTGAGAGTCCAGAAGTTCCCGATAGTTGGCGCTATCCATGTTCCTGTCCATGACAACAAGATTAACGACTTCATATGTGGGTCCCACCTTTTATAAGGATTGCTTTGTTTTGGGATATCTCAGCCATTTCAAAACCAATTTTCACCAAATAAAGTTTTAATCTGTTGTAAAATATATGCTCTTTCATGGTTCATAAGAGGTTTCGCATAATCTAAAAAACAAACAAACATAAAAACCGTTGAAAACCTGAAGCCCCTTCTCATCCCTTTAATATTGTTAAAATGGCTGTTTCCCCCCTGACATTGCCTGATAGCCTATATATACTCACTCGAGCAGCAATGACTGCGTAGATACTTTAAAAATTCATAACTTTTGAACAGATTGTCGGATTTTCCCCAAGTTTTCACTGATGTGCGTTACTAATATTGCTCCATTCTCTCAACCCATATAAATATGAAGGTTAACTTGTCCTTTAAGCACCTTCCCCTTTATATCTGAAAAGTGATCACTTCTCAATGATATTAAACAAATATTAAATGCATACATGTGTGGCGTGTGCGTGCGTGTATGTCTGCGTTTAGTAACCACAAGCATTATAAAAGTTTGCTGAAGATCTGATTTTGTTGTTGTTGTTGTGATATACATCATAGTTGTCATAATGTATCTGTGTAATTGTGCGCATGAGTACCTTGATAAACATCCATTTTGTGTAAAATAAACGTTATGCGCCTTACAGCAAAATTTACCAAATGAACTTTAGCTAAATAATGACAATGACTTTAAAAAGATAAAAATCGGTGCAAATGCAATGTGCAAATGTTATGTAATCCCCCCGTCCCGTGCGACAAAACATAAGTAGTAACAGACAGAACACACGCAAGAAAGCTACACTACGAAACAAAATATTCATCACATTAATTGTATATACAATACACGTAAAACCACAGTCAAACCTGTCTATAGCGGCCACCCAAGGGAGACGGAAAAAGTGGCCGCTATAGACAGGTAATTAACTTTGTGTACATTCCTTACATGTACATGTATCATCGTTGTATCCTTACATGTACGTATGTGTGTACGTATGCACACACCGTGTGTTTCATGCATTTAACCATGGCGGTGTATATGAAATTGTTGCACAGTAGTATTAGTCCGGTAGACGATGTCATAGACTATACATGACCTGGAAAAGTTTTTAAGGACAAGGTGTTTGTTGTTGCTGTTGTTGATTCGTGTTCTAGAAGGGTATTGGAGTAAAGTTTGCTTGGTTACCACCTGGGCAACCTTGGGCAACTTTTTTATTAGCCTAATTAGCATAATTACGTAACTAGCATATATGAAATATGTAATATATTACTAATTTTGATACAGGGAACCAGAAAACATGGGAAATAAAGCTTTTTAAGGATTTTCTATACCGAGAAAATCATTACATTCATTTTCAATTTCAAATTATGTAAGTGTCTTAAATACCGTAATTAGCATAATGAGCGTATTTGCATACGTATAATAGTGAAGTATATGGCAGTATATATCATTGATACGACCTGAAATGCTGTTAAGCCCAAGGTTTTGTTGGTGTTGTGGTTGATTCATTCTTAAGATGGGTACTGAAGTTATCTGAGCTTGCTTGGTACCTTGGCAACCTTTAACAATTATTTTTATTAGTCTCATTAGCATATTCAGCTAATTAGCCCAACATATCATATGTCCTTAATTTCACTGCAGAAATCCCGAAAACACACGTATAATACTATTTTCAAGGGTTTTTTTAAGACCAGGAATTCATCTGTAGCTCTAGTTTGTACTTCAAAACTATGTCACTGTCTTCATGATTAGCATAATTACATAAATAGCATATTATGTATGTACAGTGTACAATAGTCCAGCAAATGGTGTCATATGCCATGTACTGTATATGACCTGGAAAAGTTGGTATGTACTTGTACGGTCTTTGGCCGCGTTAGACAGGTGACCGCTATACACAGGGTCTTTAACAGGGCTTTTCTCTCCGGGGGGATTTTTCAGTGGCCGCTTTAGACAGGTGGTAGCTATAGACAGGTGACCGCTAAGTCAAGTTTGACTGTATAGTCAAGAAGCTTCAACTATAAAACGGGGGCATCCCACGAGACCGACACCCACGAGTAATACGGTCCACGAGACCGACATCAATAATAGGTCCATGAGTCATACAGCCCACGAGTTATACGGCTCAGGAGTCATACAGCCCATGAGTTCGACACTACGCACAAAAGGCTCATGAGACCGACACTAAGCAAAGAAAGCCCACGAGACCGACAGTAGGCAAAAAAAGGCCCACGAGACCGACAATAAGCTAAAAAGGCTCACGAGACCGACACTAAGCAAAGAAAGCCCACGAGACCGACAGTAGGCAAAGAAGGCCCACGAGACCGACAGGATAAACAGCGCCATGTACATGTCAGTCACCTGTACAGGGTGTTCCATGAACGGAAAAATAACATACTGGCGGGTGTAATTTCGTAAAGCTAACAATTGAAAGATGGTGACCATCTATACATAATTATGAACGTCATCAAATATGTATTTCCACATACTTGGGGGGGGGGGGGGGGCAAGTGTGTCAGGGAGCGACATTGTTATCAAGTAGAAAAATTGAATTGTATTCTTCATGCCCCCGCTCCCCCCCTAAAAAAAAATAGAAGAATTAGTATTCTTCACCCCCCAAAAAAAGAGACAAAAACACAAATGAATTTAACAGAGGACAATAACGATGTATGAATTAATTTTAGAGCATTGATAATGCCATTGTGCTATTTTTAATAGGCTTTCCCAGTTTTTAGCTACAAAATGGACAAGATGTAAATTTTACCTCTTCTCTTTCCCAATTCACTAGTTACTTATTCTATTTTAGATATTCTACCCTCCTGCTTTGACGTTTTACAGTAAGATCTATTTGTAATTTTCTCTGTAACTATGACGTAATTCTACTGATTAAAACGTTTTATGTCGCAGGGATTCACCTCAATTTTGTGGCTTGTGTTATTCTCCTCCGAACAGTACATTTTATCGTGAAATACAATAGCTGTTTTCATGGATGCATCTGGTTTTTTTTCCGAATCCCTAACGCTACCTTAATAGACGATTACGTTATATTTTATTTTTAATTGATACTAAATCAACACCCTCGCAGGTTTATTGTAGAAAGATCTGTTACACACTTTTACTGTACTTTGTTCATTTTATTCACTAACACACACCCATGGAAACACAATTAAAGATCCTGATCATTTCGGGGGGGGGGGGGGGAACTGATGGGGTAACACCCTGCCGGAGATGGCAACTCTTCTTTTCCATCTCTCTCATATCTTCCTATGCTATTATCAGGACACCCTATACAATTTATTGGTCTATAGGTGGCGCTGTTCATCCTGTCGGTCTCGTGGGCCTTCTTTGCTTAGTGTCGGTCTCGTGAACCTCTTTTGCGTAATGTCGGTCTCGTGAGCCTTGTATGCGTAGCGTCGGTCTCGTGGACCTTTTAAGTGTAGTGTCGGTCTCGTGGGCTTTGTTTGCTTACTGTCGGTCTCATGAGCCCTTTGTGCGTAGTGTCGGTCTCGTGAGCCGTATAACTCCTGGGCTTATTTTACTTGATGTCGAACTCGTGGGCTTTATTTACTCAGTGTCGAACTTGTGGGCTGTATAACTGGTGGGCTGTATGACTTGTGAGCTGTATGACTCGTGGGCTGTATGACTTGTGAGCTGTATAACTTGTGGGCTGTATGACTCGTGGGTGTCGGTCTCGTGACGTGCACCCGTATTACTGGCCAGGGTCAATGGCAGTGCAGTTTGCAGTATGTGATACAATTGAGTTTCATTTGTGTGGGGCTGGGAATTATTATAAAGTTGTAATGTATCTCCAGAATTATCATACAGTTATAATGTATCTCCATTATAAAGTATCTCCAGGAACAAAAAGTCGACAAAAGTGCTGAAATAAGCGTTCTATAGTAAACCTTGTTATTTAATGTTTCAAGGAAGTTCAGGAATACATCTGATTTGGAATTTATCAAAATCAAATAAAGGAAATACTGGCATAAATGTTGTAATCCTTGCCATTTTTCGTACGTAAATGGTGATATCCATTAGCCAAAACCTTCAAAAAAAAATATTTTTTTTTGGAGGTTTTCCAAAAAAAAAAAATGTAAGGATTGAGACTTGGTTTTTTGCATTTTAAACATAAAATCATGAGGAAAAAAAAAGTACTCCAAGCTATATCTGACTTTCTTTTGTTGACACGAACTTTATAAAAGTTATATTGAACACTGTTGATAATATGGTTTACTTCAATGTGCTATATAACTGGTCTTTAGTGCTTTTGTGGTTGGTCTGAAACTGAAGTCTCTACTCACAACACAGGGTTTATTTCAGCATTTTCTGAAAAGCTATGGTGTCTCATGAGGTGAATACATAATAGATGGTAGGGCCAGTATAACATAATACAACTTCACACAAATTCTAAATTCTCTTAAGTGTTCCTGCTTGAATGTACATTAATAGCATCCATGTAAAACATTCAAAAAATAGTGAATTTCCTATAGGTCTGACATTTATTATACATGTGCAAGGTATCATGGCTGTAAAGACCTGTGAGACGTGTTTTTGTGTAAAGGTATGTAGGTACATGAAGAAATATGTGAACGTATGTGCGTGTGTGTGTGTGTGTGTGTGTGTGTGTGTGTGTGTGTGTGTGTGTGTGTGTGTGTGTGTGTGTGTGTGTGTGTTCTATTGTGCCTGGTCAATTTGTGCCTGCAAACTACCCTGGGTCCCAGGATATAGGCCAAAACCCTTGTTAGGAGTATAGGGATCTGCGCCAAGACTACTACATGCACTAAACTGGCACTGTCCCTCAGACTGTTGGGAGACGCTACAGTACAGAACCTATGGGAAAGTGTAGTCTTGGCGCAGACTCATTCACCACCAACAAGGGTTTGTGCCTGCAAACTAGCGGTCTGGCAAGGGTGCACGTCACGAGACCGACACCCACGAGTCATACAGCCCCACAAGTTATACAGCTCACAAGTCATACAGCCCACGAGTCATACAGCTCACAAGTCATATAGCCCACCAGTTATACAGCCCACGAGTTCGACACTGAGTAAATAAAGCCCACGAGTTCGACATCAAGTAAAATAAGCCCAGGAGTTATAAGGCTCACGAGACCGACACTGCGCACAAAAGGCTCATGAGACCGACAGTAAGCAAACAAAGCCCACGAGACCGACACTACACTTAAAAGGTCCACGAGACCGACGCTACGCATACAAGGCTCACGAGACCGACATTACGCAAAAGAGGTTCACGAGACCGACACTAAGCAAAGAAGGCCCACGAGACCGACAGGATGAACAGCGCCACCTATAGACCAATAAATTGTATAGGGTGTCCTGATAATAGCATAGGAAGATATGAGAGATGGAAAAGAAGAGTTGCCATCTCCGGCAGGGTGTTACCCCATCAGTTGCGCCCCCCCCCCCCCCCCCGAAATGATCAGGATCTTTAATTGTGTTTTGCATGGGGGTGTGTTTGTGAAAAAAAAAATGAACAAAGTATAGTAAAAGTGTGTAACAGATCTTTCTACAATAAACCTGCGAGGGTGTTGATTTAGTATCAATTAAAAATTAAAAATAACGTAATCGTCTATTAAGGTAGCGTTAGGGATTCGGAAAAAAAACCCAGATGCATCCATGAAAACAGCTATTGTATTTCATGATAAAATGTACTGTTCGGAAGAGAATAACACAAGCCACAAAATTGAGGTGAATCCCTGCGACATACAATATAGTTACAGAAAAAAATCACAAATAGATCTTACTGCAAAACGTCAAAGCAGGAGGGTAGAATATTTAAATTGAATAAGTAACTAGTGAATCGGGAAAGAGAAGAGGTAAAATGTATATGATCTTGTCCATTTTCTAGCTGAAAACTGGTAAAGCCTATTAAAAAATAGCACGATGGCATTATCAATGCTCTAAATTAATCCATACATTGTTATTGTCCTCTTTTAAATTCATTTGTGTTATTTGTCTCTTTTTTGGGGTGGGATGAAGAACACTAATTCTTCTATTTTTTTTTTTGTTTGGGGGGGGGGGGAGCGGGGGCATGAAGAATACAATTCAATGTGTCTACTTGATAACAATGTCGCTCCCTGACACACTTGCCCCCCCCCCCCCCAAGTATGTAGAAATACATATTTGATGACGTTCATAATCATGTAGATGGTCACCATCTTTCAATTGATAGCGTTACGAAATTACACCCGCCAGCATGTTATTTTTCCGTTCATGGAACACCCTGTACAGGTGATTGACCTGTAGATGGCGCTGTTTATCCTGTCGGTCTCGTGGACCTTCTTTGCCTACTGTCGGTCTCGTGGGCTTTCTTTGCTTAGTGTCGGTCTCGTGAGCCTTTTTAGCTTATTGTCGGTCTCGTGGGCCTTCTTTGCCTACTGTCGGTCTCGTGGGCTTTCTTTGCTTAGTGTCGGTCTCATGAGCCTTTATTGCTTAGTGTCGGTCTCGTGGGCTATGTTTGCTCAGTGTCGGTCTCATGAGCCTTTTGTGCGTAGTGTCGAACTCATGGGCTGTATGACTCCTGAGCCGTATAACTCGTGGGCTGTATGACTCATGGACCTATTATTGATGTCGGTCTCGTGGACCGTATGACTCGTGGGTGTCGGTCTCGTGGGATGCCCCCGTCTGGCAACCCCTTTCCCAACCAGATATTTTGTCAGTTTTTATATTTTTATGATGTACACCCATAGGACATTCTTTTACACCAAGTTTGGTCCATGGGCTCCATGGGGTAAAATTACACCCGCCAAGGGCCCTCTTAGGGGGGTCCCTGGGGGCCGAACCCGCCCTCAGGGATCAGGCTGACGTGCATTTTGTGAATGAGGAGGGTAAATTGAGTGGTCGCTAGCTCTCTGACTAAAAGGCATTCAGTCGATTATAGACCTCTACGAACCGCAGGCCTATGTATATTATGTAGGTTGTGGAATAGAGAAAGAAGGAAAGAAGCATCAAATATTTAAATACTGGTTTGTGTCTTTTATTGAGGCAGGTAGTCCATGGACTGCTGGTTCGAGAAAAGATCAGACAGCTGCAGGGTGGATTTATGTAGTCTTTGTGCTAATGTTGTACGTTGTTTTAGGAATCGTGTGCAGAGTTGCAGGTATAACAAAGGCCAGTGGGGTGTTTGTGAATGAAATGTAAAAAAGCAGAGAGTCGAGCACGACCCATTCTGAGTCGGTGAATGATAATTTCGTCTCGGCGGCAAGTGCAATCGATGGAGAAAAGCTGTTTGACATTACTATGAATAAAGTATAGATGACGACCATGGGTGGATGTGCGCCAGGCCTCGTTCCAGGCGTCCAAACATTTTGTCGAGATTATTGTCTAATTTCAGAGACGGTAGGAGGAATCATAATGGTTATGTAATCTTTTTTTAAGCTTTGCTTCACCAAAAAGTCTGCACAGTCATTACCTTTTAGACCACAATGTAAGGGGATCCAGACTAAGGAAAGAGAAAATCCATTTGATAATAAATTTGAACATTTCAATAAAAATAATCGCATGTTAGGTCGAGTTTATTTGAAGAGTAATTTTCTAATAAAGACAGAGCGTTGAGGGAGTCTGAGAATATCGCAGCTTTCTGCGGGGAAATAGTTTCTAGCCAGATGAGCGCTTCTAAAATTGCAGTGAGTTCAGCACGGCATATTGATATCCGGGAGATTCTTTCATAAATTTTGATTTCATGGCGGGGGATATAAATCCCATTACCAACCCTGTTGCTGGTGGGGTCGTACGAGCCGTCTGTGTAGAGATGAAGATGATTAGCATAAATAGTGTTGATTATCTGGAGAGCAGTTTGTTTTTTGCATTTCAGGGTGGGAAGTCTTTGTGCAGTGGTCATGAATAGAGAGATCAATTGTTGGAAATGATATTGACCATGGCGGACACGGGCAGTCAGCTAACGGGATGAGTTTGCTGAAAGTGGGAAAATAAATATGAGGTACGGAGGGCAAACGGTTTTTTTGTGTTCAGGCCATTTGACTGTGGCAAAACTGCCAGCAGTCCGAGATGGCGACCCGGGCTTGGTGAGTGGTGGAGAGAGTAAACAAAATATGCACAGTAGTTGAAAGCGGCCCTCTCACGGCGTATGTCTAAAGGAGCTTCATGGCATTCCACTAAAGAGTGTAGTGGGGTGGAGGGGAGAGCACCAGTGGCAATACGTAGGGCGTGGCCTTGGATAGAGTCCAGCTTCTTGGCGAGCGTTGGGGAGATGGAATTGTAGATTTCACATGAGTAATCAAGGTGGGGACGAATTAATGAACGATATAACAATAGCAAGATTTTAGTATCAGCACCCCAGGACGTGCCGGATATAGACCGACCAAAGAAGATTAAGACGTCTATTACATTTATTCAGTATGTAATTTACATGAGATGACCACGTTAACGAGGAGTCAAAAATGACACCGAGGTACTTGTAATTTTGCACAATTTCTAAAGGAGTATCAGATACATGTATTTTGAAATCTCTGGCGGCAGCTGATCGAGGATAAAAAATCATTACTTTGGATTTATTGCTTGATAAGGTGAGGCCCCATTGTTTCAGCCAAGAGGCGATGTTGTCGATGTCCACTTGTAATTTGAAGTTGATGTATCGTAGGTTGGTGGAAGTGCGCCAGATAGCTATATCATCTGCGTAAAGAGATATATTGGATCTGCTGCAGTAAGAGACGTCGTTGATGAAAAGAGTAAAGAGAATTGGACTAATAACGCTTCCTTGAGGAAGACCGCTATTTTGGTGATAAGTGTCTGACAGAGAGGAATCAACGCGTACTTGTAGAGTCCGCGAGTCTAAAAAGTTGCGAATCCAGTCAAGGAATCTACCTTGTAGTCCGATGGATTTGAGTTTAGCAATGAGGGCAATGTGGTCGACAGTGTCGAATGCTTGGCTGAGGTCTAAAAAAAAATAGCTGCGGTGTAATGTTTAATGATTAGGGATTTACGGACATCTGATTCAAGAAGAAGACGGTTGTTGGTTATTCTGCGGTGAGGTAAGAAAGCGGACTGAGTGTGAGACACCAGATGGTGTTTTGTTTATAACATAAGTTAATCTGCTGGATATCATTCGTTCCATGGTCTTGCACAGAAAGGGAGTCAGAGAGATAGGACGATAAGAATGTATGTCGTGCTTATCCTTGCCGGGTTTCAGAATGGGTATAATAATAGAGTGCTTCCATTGGGGTGGTAGGGTAGAAGTGTCCCATATGTGATTTATCATTCGTAACAGCGAATGAATCATGCTATCAGTCAGGTGGGATATGAGAGCTTTCTTGATCCCGTCATCTCCAGGTGAGGAATTTTTGGCTATGCGGATGGCTCTTTTCAGTTCCCTGAGTGTAAAGGGGGAGTTTAATGGGGAGTTGTTATCAAAAATAATATTCGGTGTAGCCAAAGTGGGTAGTTCACGTGTTGAGAAGGGTGAAGAGGCGGACTTCTCACAGAAGGAGGCTGCTAAAGCGTTTGGCTATAGTTAGAGGGTCAGAAAAAAGAGAACCATTATATGGAGAGGGAGGGAAAGTATAGTGCCATGTTGGCGGTTATTGGAAAGTATTTTAATCTTACGCCATATTGTAGAGAGGGGAGTAAAACGGTTTAATGTATTACAAAACTGTTCAAAATGAGCACGTTGGCAGATTTAGTAATCGTTTTCCTCGCCAGAGCGGAGGCTTTGAGGTATTCGCAGAGATCAGTATATAAATATGAGCTTTCCATCTTCTTTTGGCTCTGTGTGTTTAGCCTTGGTGACCTGGGTGCATGTTGAATTCCACCACGGATTAGGAGGAACATTTTTGATTTTATTAGTTGGGATGGCGGTTTCCGCTCCTTTCTGGATGCACAGGATAAAAAAGTTGTAGAAATCATAAATATTTTCAATGTCAACATTTTTCATCTTATAGGTATTGCGTAATTCCTTTTCAAACAGCTCCCAATTGGCCCTGTGAAAGGATCGGGATGGTTTAGCTGATCTAAAATCAGTGAGAGTGATGTTAGGTAGTAGTGCACTATGTGCCCTTTCTAGGTGAATTGCGGCTTTTTTTTCCTGTGGTTATGCCGCGGAAACAATAGAATAATCCCCCGAGAACAAAAGACTTGAGGACGAGAACAATAGGTGGCGTCATTTTCAGCGGTTATGCGGGATGAAGAGAACAATAGAAAACGATGAGAGAACAATAAGCGGCTTTCCATTTGGTGGTTATATCCAGGACTAGCATCCTAGCATATCATGACAAGTCTGGATAGGTGTATCCGCGTGGCTGCGAAAAAGGTGATGCGTACACAGTTTGAGTGTTGTTAAATACATTTTGCAGATGACACAAAAACCCAGCTTGTGCTTCAAAATGGTTCTTGAATGTGAGAAAGGGATATCAAAAATATATATATATACAAATTGTAATCATGAGGCCTATTATCAGCATTAAGTATTGTTAAATATATACAGTGTGAAGAATAGTTATGATGAAACTATTTGTAGACCAAACCATCTTAATTTATGATTTAGTGAGAATAGTGATATCTCCCTATATTCTAGGTATTGTTGTATTGATTGTATTGTGTTGTATCTTTTAGTGATACAACTGACCTACACATATGCATCGAATGTGACAACTCAAGCATATTTTTGAATCACTGCTCCCATTGGCGTATTAAATCGCAATACTGGTTTATTGTCAAGCTCTGACACTGGTCAATGTATTCTATCAGGGCATGGAAGTTTTCTCTCTTGGCATTGGTAGGTCGAGCGATACCATTCTAGCGGGGGCATCCCACGAGACCGACACCCACGAGTCATACGGTCCACGAGACCGACATCAATAATAGGTCCATGAGTCATACAGCCCACGAGTTATACGGCTCAGGAGTCATACAGCCCATGAGTTCGACACTACGCACAAAAGGCTCATGAGACCGACACTAAGCAAACATAGCCCACGAGACCGACACTAAGCAATAAAGGATCATGAGACCGACACTAAGCAAAGAAAGCCCACGAGACCGACAGTAGGCAAAAAAGGCCCACGAGACCGACACTAAGCTAAAAAGGCTCACGAGACCGACACTAAGCAAAGAAAGCCCACGAGACCGACAGTAGGCAGAGAAGGCCCACGAGACCGACAGGATAAACAGCGCCATCTACGTCATGTCAATCACCTGTACAGGGTGTTCCATGAACGGAAAAATAACATACTGGCGGTTGTAATTTCGTCACGCTATCAATTGAAAGATGGTGACCATCTACATAATTATGAACGACATCAAACATGTATTTCTACATACTTCTGGGGGGGGGGGAGTGTGTCAGGGAGCGACATTGTTATCAAGTAGAAAAATAGAATTGTATTCTTCATGCCCCCCCCCAAAAAAAAAAAATAGAAGAATTAGTATTCTTCATCCCCCCCCCAAAAAAAAAAGAGAAAAAAAAAACCCACAAATGAATTAAAAAGAGGGCAAGAACGATGTATGGATTAATTTTAGGGCTTTAATAATGCCATCGTGCTATTTTACTAGGCTTTCCCAGGTTTTCGCTAGAAGATGGACAGGATATAATTTTTACCTCTTCTCTTTCCCGATTCACTAGTTACATTTTTGTACTTATTCTATTTCAGATATTCTACCCTCCTGCTTGGAAGTTTTGCAGTAAGATCTATTTGTAATTTTCTCTGTAACTATAGTGTAATGCTACTGATTAAAACGTTTTGTATCGCAGGGATTCAATTCAATTTGTGGCTCTCCTCCAAACAGTACATTTTTTCGTGAAATACAATAGCTGCTTTCCTGGATGCATCTAATTTTTCCCGAATCCCTTACGGTACCTTAATAGACGATTACATTATTTTTTTATTTTTAATTAATACTAATTCAACACCCTCGCAGGTTTACTGTGGAAAGATCTGTTACACACTTTTACTGTACTTTGTTCATTTTTTTTTCACAAACAAACACCCATGCAAACACAATTAAAGATCCTGATCATTTCGGGGGGGGGGGGGGGGGGGGGGGGGGGGGCAACTGATGGGGTCACACCCTGCCGGAGATGGCAACTCTTCTTTTCCATCTCTCATATCTTCCTATGCTATTATCAGGACACCCTATACAATTTATTGGTCTATAGGTGGCGCTGTTCATCCTGTCGGTCTCGTGGGCCTTCTTTGCTTAATGTCGGTCTCGTGAACCTCTTTTGCGTAATGTCGGTCTCGTGAGCCTTGTATGCGTAGCGTCGGTCTCGTGGACCTTTTAAGTGTAGTGTCGGTCTCGTGGGCTTTGATTGCTTAATGTCGGTCTCATGAGCCTTTTGTGCGTATAGTGTCGGTCTCGTGAGCCGTATAACGCCTGGGCTTATTTTACTTGATGTCGAACTCGTGGGCTTTATTTACTCAGTGTCGAACTCGTGGGCTGTATAACTGGTGGGCTGTATGACTTGTGAGCTGTATGACTCGTGGGCTTAATGACTTGTGAGCTGTATAACTTGTGGGCTGTATGACTCGTGGGTGTCGGTCTCGTGACGTGCACCCATTCTAGCTCCTTACCTGGTGTGATGCACGTAAGGTGCTAATGTTGTATTATCGATCTATACACATGTACCAGTCCAACAAAACGACTGGTGAATGTAATAATAATAATCAATGCGAGCTCAAAGTCCCTGTCTACATCATTTTGTTTTCTTCAACAAACAGAAATCACGTGATTATGAAAGTGGGTTCGACAGTATTAGAAAGTGAGATTTGGTTCTTCCTACGTGGTGTTCTTTTTGCAGTAACAGTCTGGTTGCGCACTAAGAAAACAAGAACATCTGAGTATGAGCAGCATGGTTTTTTAGGTGTAGAGTAACTATTTGGCCTACAGTAATGATGTAATCCAATGCATGATAACATAAATCATTTTATACAGATGAAACATCTTTGGCAGTAGCATATTGCTCCAGCGTTACGTCTAACAGTAATTTTGTTGTGTTTGATAAGTTTGATCCTACACACTTTCAAAAACAATTGTTTTCGTCCCATCTAAGATTCAGCGGTCTGTGGCAATATGAATAGTTTCTATGCTCCAAGCTACATGAACTTCCGTTACGTTAGGTAAGACATGGCACAATACCCATCCTGGTGCATATCTTCAAGGCATAGGAGACAATAGTCATGTACAGAGGCTATAAACTTTGCCATTTCTAGGGCAGTGTAGGTGAAAGTATTAGCTGACAGAAATTTTACAACAGAAACGATATACATGCTTGAGTTTTTGGTCCGGACAACTAATTCTAGTGTATGGATCACCCGATGGAGTAAAATGTCAGGACAAATCTATATCCATTGTTCCGCTCTGTAATATAGATGTATCTTCTAATGTTCTTATGCAGTAGGCGTGCAGCAAATGTAGGGAAACAACCACTTTTAGTCTACCAGTTTGCCGTTCATGTTGGTACAAGATTTTTTACAGGTGGAATACCTGAAATGGTAAGTTAAATAAGTGAACGTTATTTGCGGATGCTATTGTTACAGCGATGTAAAGGAATGTGTATGCCAACAAAACAGACAGACAGACACGAAGAGAAAGAGAGAGAGAGAGTGAGAGAGAGAGAGAGAGAGAGAGAGAGGTGAAGTTACTGATAATGATCTTTGAAGGACTGCGCTCAAAGAATATCAAGTTGGATACTTACTATAGGTTTGAATGAATTTTGTAACTGTCAGCTTATATTTCTTTTCCAACATACAGTAATTTTCCAGTATACGTCCATTTGAAACATTATAGATTCCTATAAACGCAATATAGTTCATGTTCTCTTAGAATTCTCTCTTAGAAAGAGATATAGTGGTCAACATGTATCTATTGTAAGGCGCCGAACAGTTATTAAACACTATGTCCATATTAGAGGCTTCACACTATACCAGGAACACCTCCCTGCCTCTACAAACCACATAGAGAATAAGGAAGTCCAATCGCGCACAAATGCTTGAGTGAGCGCGAACAATGGGTGCGATGATGTAATGTTATTAGCATAACAGTACATTAATTTGCATAGGAGGTCACGTAGAAAGGTCATGGACGTCTCTGGTAACTAGGCAACGGGTAAACAAACAAATCGGGTGTTGATCGGTCGTCATAGCAACAAGCAAACACCTCAAGATGAAAAAAGGTTTTTGCGTGTCTCTGCTAACTAAGCAGCGGCTAAACAAACAATATGGCGGTTGATTTTTGGCGGGAAATATGTTCTTCGAATATTGGTGGGCTTTGAGAGTTCACACCAAGAGTACAGCGGTTGGAAGTCCAATCGCGCACAAATGCTTGAGTGAGCGCGAACAATGGGTGCGATGATGTAATGTTATTAGCATAACAGTACATTAATTTGCATAGGAGGTCACGTAGAAAGGTCATGGACGTCTCTGGTAACTAGGTAACGGGTAAACAAACAAATCGGGTGTTGATCGGTCGTCACAGCAACAAGCAAACACACCTCAAGATGAAAAAAGGTTTTTGCGTGTCTCTGCTAACTAAGCAGCGGCTAAACAAACAATATGGCGGTTGATTTTAGGCGGGAAATATATGTTCTTCGAATATTGGTGGGCTTTGAGAGTTCACAAGAGTACAGCGGTTGATGTATGGTGGGAAAAATGTTCTTCGAATAATACAGCTACCTTTGAGATATCGGTAGACAAGTGTGCAGACGTAGAGGATATGCTTACATGACAGAATTTAGTATCCTAGCCAGCCATTAGATACGACTAATATTACGTAAGCGTCAGCTGCTTTGTCAAAAGATATTACTCTACATGATTGTGAAGATATGTTTTTGTGGAGCTGTTGAAATGTATTGTTTGTTAAAGGGGACACATATCTCGACACATATCTAAACCTATAAGTTAAAGGAGAACCTAACTCTATCCGTAGACAAGAGATGTAGCTATGATTTAAAGGAAGTTTCCACGTTGTAGAGCGTATGTTTCCATGGCAATGAGACGTCTTCGTGGCATGGTCAGCATGAAACTGGTTGCACCGACGTCACTATCTGCCGAACAACCTGCAGTGCGCTTTACTGTGTCAGGCATATGGAGCAATTAAGAGCTTCTTGCGAAATAGCAATGACCAAGGAGAAAGTAATCAATATCGCAAATAGTCTCTATTAAATTCCTGAAGGGATCATAGGGACGAACACAGACATCGGTCGGCAAAGGGTTTCTGTGTAAATAACATGGAGGGCAGAGTTTTTTGTGTAGCAGAGAGCGATCATCAATAGGCCCTAATCCTTAAATCGCTTACAAAGGAGAGCATGCATGCAATGATTGCTCCCTGTATTTGTTGTTAATACGGGGCATAAGCCTTAAGTGCATGTTTCAGACAGAAGCAACTTGTCAAGAAATGTATGGCTGTGATGAAAGTTCCTATGAAGACGAAGAGGGTAAATGGTGTTTTCGAGCCTAAACATCCGAAGAACTTAGTGCATTTGAATGCACCACACCACTGCGGGAGCTTCTTCACCTCATCATCTGCTCAGGAGATGTAACAATGCATTTCGGAGAATATAGTAAGTATCACAGTATACCAACAATTAGTTTTCGTCGCCATTATCATTATATCCTGTATCATCACATCTAACACGGAGTGCTATACATTCAGGGGTTATGTACCACAGTCTAGCAATGATGTGTTTGTCAGTTCACCTGGTATCACAGGACATAAGACAATTCGAACTGACATGTTATAGACATATTCGGGTTCCACGCTTTCTTCAGATCTGCTCTTCAGTATAATCTCACATACGCTATTTATGAAAGTCATGCCATAAACATCAAAGTTCATCGTGGCAAAGCGGTGTAAAGTGGACACAAATCCTGTTATATCAGCGACTGTTTCGGTGCTTCTTCCTAATCTTGAATTACGTTATACGTCAAAATGCGCTTGTTTTGTTCAAAATTGAGCTGTTCTTTCGTTTTCTGTGTTGTCTATTTACTCCTGGTATATATATGTAGATTAGGTGTTTTCCGCTAAAAACGGACAACCATAGTCGCAATAATTTCCTACAATAATATGACCTAGCTAGCTGGCATCATGTTAACCTGACTGTCTAATTCATATCATACAAAATAATTTCAATAAAGCATAAGGATCAGAGTTAAAGTGATATAACTGTTGACATTCTTCAGTATTGCAATATCAAAATGTGGAAACAATTACTTCAAGAATTTCAATCACAACTACAGAGAGCTATAACTGCTGCCCGTAGCCATAATCAGACATTCCAGTTGGGTTTATCATCTCGATGATCACCAGTTATCTCTGTCAAATATCATGGCTCAACGAATACCTTGATCAAAACGTTACCTTTGTGTCCGTTGGTAGCATTTCCACGTTAATAGTGCGTTGGTAGTCCTTTTTAGGAGAGATAATTTTCAAAAGTAGTCTTATAGACAATAAAAAGAAAAACTAAAGCGTAAACAAAAACAAATAACTGTGAATTTCCACCGGGCAACGATCGAACAAATCCTTGTTACCATGGTTACAATGCTTTCTCCATTATTACATCCAAACTAGTTACGGAATAAACTCCCAACTCACATCAGGGATGTCCCCCTTTTTAGGTTCCCTAATCATACTGTATTGCCCTGATGTTTTCAATTTTAATTTGTTTCATTACCCGTCTAATGCGATTGGGAACGTACATATGTATTATAAGAGTTATATGGATACAAGTAGGCCTACGATTATTTTACTATTATCAAAACACGAAACACTGAGAATTTCACATTGCGTAACAATACAAGACATTTAGTATTTTTTATTTCATTAATGACAAAAGTATACGATACAATATACCATCTGCACACACAGAAAACAAATTGTACAACGGAACGCAAGAGAACTATGAATCTCTGTTGTATGAGATGACGATACATACATGTGTAGTGTATGTCTATAGATGTCTATGTATATATATATATATATATATATATATATATTTACATATTATTTTCAGTCAAATAGCTCATCCGTACAGTGTCAGATTTTAGTTCAAATTTTGTTTGTTATTATGTATCAGCAATGTATCATAACAACAGTCATTTCTCTCTTTCGTATAAATTTCTTTCTTGCAATTTGTATGTATACATGTATGTGTTTAAAAGGTTTATTACATATACACTGTTGAAGAAGTCTGGTGTTGAAGCAGAATTCAGTAAGGTATGTGAGGTATGTTAGCAATCTTTAATATTTCAAAGTTAGTAGAAGGCGCTGCTACCCAACAAATCCTTGAACACCTTGAGTCTAACTCACTTCTTCCATTATCAATCTGCTTACCGAAATTTTCATAGCACTGAGACAGCACTTGTACAAATAAATAAAATGATCTTCTGATGGCAATGTGTGACCAGAAGATCAACTTACTGTTCTTAGTTGATCTCAGTATTGCTTTTGACACTATTGATCATTCCTGCCCATCGAAAAACACGGAAAACCCATTTTTGGATTAACGGTAAAGTTCTGGAATTGATTAAGTCTTATTTTTCTGGTAGAAAACAGATAATTGAAATGGAAGATATTGTCTCTGATACATGTGTTCATGGTACCTTTTGGTGTCCCGCAGGGGTCACGTTTAGGTCCCCTAGTGCTTACATTGTACACAAGTAGACTCCTCACAAATATTCAAAAGGAGTTTCCTGCTATCACTTGTCACTGTTATGCAGATGACACACAAATATATTTGTCATTCTGCCCTAACACACCAAACGAAGACTACTACATAACTGTGTTAGAGTCATGTATCGAGTACACAAGAACCTGGACATTACAAAACAAAATGATGTTGAATGATGAGAAAACGGAATTGCTATAGTCATTGGCACTCCACGGCAAGTCTCTAAATTCGAATCAAATGGCATATCACTCGCTGATACTGTTATAAAACCATCCAATAATGTGAGAAATTTTGGGGTGTTTTTGATACCCATTTGAATATCGAATCTCAGGTTACTAGTGTATGTAAATCAGCATACTATATGATATATAATTTGAGACGCATCCGTAAATATTTCGATCAGGAAAGCATGAAGACTGTTGTCCACGCATGTGTTACAAGCAAATTAGACTATTGTAAAAGTCTGTTGTATACGGATTGCCGGATTCATAGATAGTTAAGTTGCACCGGGTTTAAAACACACGTGCAAGATTGATTTGTAATCTCCCAAGATTTTCTCATGTTACACCACTTTTAAGGAAATTGTACTGGCTGCCCATTCGCCAAAGAATTGATTTCAAGATATTGATGCTGGTTCATAAAGCCCTGACTGGTCAGACCCCTAGTTATATCAGTGAATTATTAAACTTTAAATTTCAGACTCATGGTTATAATCTCCGCAATACAAATGATAGATTGATATTGCAGATACCCCAAATCAAAACAAAAGTTACCTTAGGTGACCGATCATTTTCTTGTGCAGCCCCTAGATTGTGGAATAGATTACCGTTAGACATTCGGAAATGTAAGACTTTAGACAGTTTTAAATCAAAAGGTGAAAACTATTTTGTTTGTTTGTTTTAGCGTGGACCTATTTCTTTTTTTAAATTCCTATGCAGCATTGTGCAAATAGGAATTTAAAAGTTCTTGTAGCGCAGTAGAATATATAGACATAGTTTCTGCGCTTAATAAATGATTTATTATCATTATTATTATTCCAGTATTTCTTCTAAATCTTTATTGAATCGTAATGTTTATGTTATAACACCCGTTATATTAATGAATATAATTTATGTTACGTGAGACGAAATATTTCTAAGAATACAGTTTTTTTTAATAAAGGTCCATTATTATGGGTCGAAATACCATATGATTTGAAAATGAAACCGTCATTGAATAGTTTTAAAAGGAATTATAAATTTTTGCCCCTATTATGTCTTTTGATTTGTTCTTTTGTTCTGTCCTCTTCTTTTCCTCTTTTAGTTCTTTTCTATACTCCCGTACACAGTATTTATGTTTTCTAGGGGTCAGCGATTTACAAGCTTATTACCTGTACTTTTCTGTGCTGATCCCCCATTCACATGAATTAACGCATCGGTTTTTGTTCTTGTTGTTGTTTTGTGTACGTGTGTGTGTATTCCTTTTGATATTCTTATATTTGTATCTATGTGTTTTCATTGTATGAATTGTTTGACGCTTTTATGTAGAACGGAAATAAACTTGAATTGAATTGAATAAAGAACATTGCGAGAAAGATAAAACATAATACTTCATGTAGTAAAATGTTATCATAACGCAAGAAACCAGAAATTACGCGCACGAAAATTATGTCATGTACGAAAAATGCGTGAAACCCTAAACCATGGGCAATAGTAAATGTCTTTACTTTTGTATGCCCTGACCCTCGTGTTGTCTCCATTTATTTCATTTTCATGTTGTGTAACGTGTACGGTATAATGTATTTCTTTGTAATGTTCATTCTAGTTTTTGTTTCATGTTTGTAATGTTTGTGATCCGTATCTTGTATTCTTTACCTTGTCGAATAATTGTGATAATAATGATAATGATAAAATATTAAAATGATAATAAATAATAGGGCTTGTATCTGGGATTCTCTCAAGAAAACTCGGAACAAAAATGAGTTTGGAAGACCCAGCTGGTAGACACCATAAACCGGTTTCAACCGGTATACTTGTCATACCATTCCTTGTATAATGTAGCGAAACTGATGGTCATAGCAACGCGATCTCCTTTGTTTGGTTTGTTGCTAGGAGAAATAAACACACGCTTTGATATAAAAGAAGAAGCGGCTATATGGTCAAATCATTTTTGCTCTCATCATCGAACTACTCGCATCTCTTCCTCAGGATTCCGGCTCTCTATTGACCATTGAAACACTGCTTGATACCCTGGTAGAGCAGAAGACCTATTACGACGACAAGGTAAGCCACAGAAACAGAAAACAATATTGACTGACACGTAAAACTATATATATCGAGCAAATATGAAATACATTACGTAATAACGGTGTATTTCCTCGTGTTTATTTCATTTTGTTTCTCATGAAAATTTGTCAATGTTGTCATCAGAAATCTGGTAATTTTAAATTGAATACTATCAAAGATTTCGGGTTACATCAATGCTGATGTATACTTTTCTTTTTATTATTTTCAGATATACATACAAGATTTGGCTGTATCATAGATTAAGTGAACAACATGCCTGCAATCACTAAGACCATCCAGTGTCATACCTGTGGAGAAACGTTTCAGCAATGGGCGGGGCTTTATCGTCATAAGCGCTGTCATCACACAAGCCACGAGTTGTTCCTCTGCGATCAATGTGGTAAAGCGTTCACTCGTCGAGATAGTTTGAAAAGACAAATCAAACAGCACGTGGATAACAAGGAGAGCGACTTGCAGACACAGAATAGAGACTTTACCTGTGAATATTGTGGGCGTGTGTTTCAGCACACTCACGACCTACGGCGCCATGAGAAATCCACTCACGAGCAGTTGGCGCATATCTTTGAAGTGTGTGGCAAGGAATATACCAGGAGAAATAGCCTGCAACGGCATCTCAAAACACATGAGGAAAGACAACGTAATGACTACGAAGGTGGCAAGAAAGACGATGCTGGAGTTCCAACTGAAGAGAACCAAACACCGCCGGAGGCCCCCGTTATCCCACCATCAAATTCAAACCAAGCACTGACCATGGCCGATATCTACGACAAACACCGGAAACTCATACAGACGCATTCCAGACTAAATAACAAAGTGCGGCACCTTTATAACTTTGAATTGCAATCCACTCATCCGAACGAAGTGATAGCTTTCGCTAATGAAATCTTCGAAAGACAGAAGACGTCGTACAAAATCAACGTGGCATTTGGCTTCATTTTAAGACACAACGAAACGCAGGAACTATGGTACCATTATGCCTCCACCAACAATCGTCTGTTTTCGTCACCCCACCAAGTCACGGACTACGGCTCACACAAGTCATTTATAAAGGAACTCCAGCGAGCGGACTATCTGGAGTATGCCAGACACGAACGACCCAATTCGAAATGGACAGTCCAGCGCGTGACCAATGTTTCCTTCTACGTTTACCCTCTGCGAGAATTCCCCATTGGCGCATCTTCAACCGATCTTCCTGACTACATCACCAAGAACAGAGCCATCGTGAATCATGCCCATACAAACTCGATGGATAATCTATGTCTTTTCCGATGGCTCGCCACTCACATTACCACCAACCGCAAATACTTGGAAAGAAGGACTTTGGAAAATTTCCGTAGATACTCTTCCGAAAATCCATCGACTTTCCGCGGTGTGAAACTTCAACAGCTGGATGAGATTGAGGAAACATTTCGACTAAACATTGTGGTCTATGAGTTGGTCCCTAGAGAAGACGAACCAGCTGAACGCGAGAAAAAACCAATCGTTGCACGCCTCGTCAGAAGGAGCCTAAACAAATACTCTGACACGATGTACCTGAACTTACATGGAAATCACTTTGCTTACATTGCCAACATCAAACTATACTGTAAGCGCTATGAATGTAGAAAATGTGGCAAACTCTGGAAGCGCGCTAAACAACTGACACGTCACGAGTCTCGATGCGAAGGAGGTGGAACACGCACCGTGTATTCTGGCGGTAATTACGTCACTCCGCCCACTGTCTTCGAAGACTTAGACGGTGAAGGGATCCACGTACCTGCTGAAAAGAGATACTTTCCTTTCTTCGCTGTGCATGACTTTGAGTGCTACCTACAGCACTGTGACAACGTTCAAGACACCCCGATGATGGAATTTGCGCAGGAACACGTTCCCGTGAGTGTGTCAGTCACCAGCAATGTGATGGGTTACGCATCTCCCCAGTGCTTCGTCTCCTCCGACCCGCATGATCTCCTCACCGACATGACTGCATATCTCCACGAAATTAGTCACAAAAGTAGAGAGATCTTGGCTGATCGATTCTCCTCCACATTCAATGAAATCGATGAAAAAATCGATCTCATCAAAAAGCTGGCTGACTCATCAAACCATAAGTATCCTTCTGATAAACCCATTCCTCAAATTAAATATCTCATGCGACTAAAACAACGACTACTTGCGTATATTAGCGAACTTCCCGTCATAGGCTTCAACAGCGGCAAGTATGACATTAACGTCGTGAAGAGATATCTATACCCCGAGCTCCTGTCTACAGATACTATTTCCTTTGTTGTCAAGAAGAACAACAACCACATGGTCATCAAGACAGAGAGTCTACTCTTCCTTGACATTGTCAACTATCTGGCACCCGGCTTCTCCTACGATGTATTTCTGAAAGCTTACCACTGTTCGCAGACGAAGGGATATTTTCCTTATGAATGGTTCGACTCCCCTGAAAAACTTGACCACCCTAGCTTACCACCGCATGAAGCTTTCTACTCTCGTCTAAAAGGTACTAACATAACATCTGACGAGTATGCCTACTGTCAACACGTTTGGGACCAGTGTCATATGCGCACCATGCGAGATTTTCTCGTATGGTACAATAACCGAGATACACAACCTTTTGTCGAAGCTGTGGAAAAGATGATGAATTTCTACAAAGAGAGGGCTATCGACATGTTCAAGGATGGGATATCCGTTCCAGGTTTGACGCTAAAGTACCTCATGGCATCCACTCCCTCCGCAACCAACTTCAGCCTGATTCACAACAACGATGCAGACCTGTTCCGAACCATGAAGGCAAATCTCGTTGGTGGTCCATCCATTGTGTTTCACAGATACCACGAGAAAGGTGTCCCCAAAATACGCGGTGGCAAAACATGTCAGAAGGTGGTAGGGTACGATGCTAATGCGTTGTATTTGTGGGCTATTATGCAGGAGATGCCTACTGGACCATATACGAGGCGTCAGTCTCAGCATCAGTTTAAACGAGAATCTCGACGTCGAGTTGCCCAAGAATGGCTAGACTATACGGCGTTTTCTAAGGGAATTTACATTCAACATGTCGGGATTAATCGTGAAAAGAGGATTGGACCAAGAAACATACCCGTGGATGGTTTCAACGCTTCGTCAAACACTGTCTACCAATTCCACGGATGCTGGTGGCACGGCCACAATTGCCACCTGACGCAAGGAAAAGATTTCAACGAAAGGCGAAAACGACGTATGACCGATCTTCTTACCGAGACGAAGGCTACCAGCGATTACATCAAGGAGTCTGGTTACAACCTTGTTGAAATTTGGGAGTGCGATTACCGGGAGAAACGTCAAAATGATGCGGACCTGCGTGACTTTCTCTCTCACTACAACAGACCACTTGACAAGAAATACAAAATGACTGAACGTGCTATATTGGACGCTGTTAAAACCGATACGTTTTTCGGAATCATAGAATGCGACATCTATGTTCCTGATCATCTCAAGGATATATTCTCTGAGATGTGTCCTATATGCAAGAACGCAAACATCGCCAGAGATGACATCGGGGAATTCATGAAGGCGTTTGCCGAAGACCGTGATATTATGATGTCGCCTAGAAGGAGCCTCATCGGGAGTATGTTCGCTACTCAAGCCATGATCATAAGTCCTCTCCTGAAGTGGTACCTACAGCACGGACTTGTAGTATCGAAGATCCACCAAATCGTCGAATACACCCCACAGCGATGTTTCCAAGACTTTGGCGAGGCGGTCTCAAATGCTCGACGCGACGGTGATCGGGATAAAGACAAAGCTATTATCGCAGACACCATGAAATTGATCGGCAATTCGTCGTATGGTAAAACCATTACCAACAAGGAGAGGCATCGCACCGTGAAAGTTGGCAATTTCATGGACGCATCAAAGTGTGTGCAAGATATCAACTTTAGGGATGCTGTTCCTAACAGTGACGACTGTTACGAAATTGAGATGGCGAAGAAGACTATCACGGAGAATTTACCCATACAGATCGGTCTCTTTGTATATCAATACGCGAAGCTCCGCATGTTGGATTTTTACTACAGCTTTCTGGTCAAGTACTTGGATCTTTGTGATTTTCAGATGTGTCAGATGGACACGGACTCGGCGTACGTGGCTCTAGCCGGGAATTCCATCGAAACCCTCATCAAACCAGACATGCGAGAGGAATTTGAACGAGACAAGTGCAACTGGTTACCGCGAGATGACACTCAAGAACATGCTCGTTACGACAAACGAACACCCGGTCTGTTCAAGGTTGAGTGGGTAGGAGATGGTATCATTGGACTTTGTAGCAAAACCTACTACTGTTTCAAAGATGGAGATGGTGATAAATACAGTTGTAAAGGTATCAACAAACGCCAGAACGACATTAGCAAACAACTGTACCTCGACGTCTTGCAGAAAGGAGAAGCTGCCTCACGAACAAATCGCGGTTTCATCATCAAAAATAATGTCGTCTTCACGTATAACCAGATGAGAGAAGGTTTCTCATACTTTTATCCCAAACGAAAAGTCCTCGAGGACGGAGTGTCAACAACTTATTTGGACATTTAAAACTCGTGTGATGGTGTGACTAGTGAGCATGATGTCCAATTTGTTCAACAATTGCATCAACGACAGTTTGATAATTTGGATTTATGTTTTATTTGGTATTCCAAGATTAACGATGATGAATTTATCGTAGTTTGACATCAGATTGATAATGACGTAAAATATTGCCATATGCTCGCTGTGTTCTTAACTGTCGTAGGATAAACATAGTAGCAATATGTTGCAGTGTATTTAGTTTAAAGGTTTGGTACAGTAATGGTTGGCGACCTAAAGAAGTTAATCCAAGCGTTAACTTATCGCACTGGACGTAATCTCATTCGTGCAAATTGGCGTGGATCCAGAGCTTCCATAAAGGGGAGGCGCCTTTATAGTTACAAAGTTTACATATATTTACAGAGGAGGTTCTCTGGATTCGTCATCTGTCATTCGCATTTGTCTTTTATTTATTACTCGACAGCTTCTTTCATATTTTTCTTGCTTCTAAAACAACTTTACCGAAAGAAAACACGCTACTGCAATAATTGACCGTTGTTTGTGTAGTATCTGTCATTTCAATTTCAATTTGACAAATCGCGCTCTAACCCACTATTCTGAATGGGCGGATCAGTTAACGTTCTGTTATGACGATCACAGAGCTGTGTCTCTGAAACTGATTTATTGTGTACGTGACCAAATTTACCAAAGTCACTGATAACTGCGATATATGACAGATGATATAATTCATACGTACCCATTGCAGTACTATTATAATATATATTCTGTACATAAATATGTCGTCCTTGTTATGTACCTTTTGATGATCATTATTGCGTTGACCCGAGCAAAATCAATAAATAAACTTGAGCACAGGAAACGGCAATTCACCGTGTGTTTTGTGAATTGTAATTGGTGGAAGTGTGAAAGGAAAGTGATAATGCGATTTACTCGGCAAAGTGAATAACATCATGAAGACGCTTGTGTGTGGTATGCTTGCGTGATTGAGTGTGACTGTGTGATGATTGTGTGCGTGTGTGTGTGCAAGCTTATGCCTATGTCTGTAGGTGTGTATGTGCGTGTATCGTGTGTACGTTGCTTTAATAAGGCGAACCTGTTCGCAATAAGGATATCGAGTTTTATGATACAGAGATATTTAGATACAAACTACATATCTATCACTTCGGAGGGGTTTATACACCAGAAGCTACCTGCATATCTATCTGAAAGCTATTTCGCAAGAAGCTCTTAACTGCTCCATATGCCTGACACAGTAAAGAGCACTACAGGTTGTTCGGCAGATAGTGACGTCGGTGCAACCAGTTTCATGCTGACCATGCCACGAAGACGTCTCATTGCCATGGAAACATACGCTCTACAACGTGGAAACTTCCTTTAAATCATAGCTACATCTCTTGTCTACGGATAACTCGTGTCAGAGTTAGGTTCTCCTTTAACTTATAGGTGTAGATATGTGTCGAGATATGAGTCCCCTTTAACAAACAATACATTTCAACAGCTCCACAAAAACATATCTTCACAATCATGTAGAGTAATATCTTTTGACAAAGCAGCTGACGCTTACGTAATATTAGTCGTATCTAATGGCTGGCTAGGATACTAAATTCTGTCATGTAAGCATATCCTCTACGTCTGCACACTTGTCTACCGATATCTCAAAGGTAGCTGTATTATTCGAAGAACATTTTTCCCACCATACATCAACCGCTGTACTCTTGGTGTGAACTCTCAAAGCCCACCAATATTCGAAGAACATATTTCCCGCCAAAAATCAACCGCCATATTGTTTGTTTAACCGCTGCTTAGTTAGCAGAGACACGCAAAAACCTTTTTTCATCTTGAGGTGTTTGCTTGTTGCTATGACGACCGATCAACACCCGATTTGTTTGTTTACCCGTTGCCTAGTTACCAGAGACGTCCATGACCTTTCTACGTGACCTCCTATGCAAATTAATGTACTGTTATGCTAATAACATTACATCATCGCACCCATTGTTCGCGCTCACTCAAGCATTTTTCCCACCATACATCAACCGCTGTACTCTTGTTGTGAACTCTCAAAGCCCACCAATATTCGAAGAACATATATTTCCCGCCTAAAATCAACCGCCATATTGTTTGTTTAGCCGCTGCTTAGTTAGCAGAGACACGCAAAAACCTTTTTTCATCTTGAGGTGTGTTTGCTTGTTGCTGTGACGACCGATCAACACCCGATTTGTTTGTTTACCCGTTACCTAGTTACCAGAGACGTCCATGACCTTTCTACGTGACCTCCTATGCAAATTAATGTACTGTTATGCTAATAACATTACATCATCGCACCCATTGTTCGCGCTCACTCAAGCATTTGTGCGCGATTGGACTTCCTTATTCTCTATGTGGTTTGTAGAGGCAGGGAGGTGTTCCTGGTATAGTGTGTAGCCTCTAATATGGACATAGTGTTTAATAACTGTTCGGCGCCTTACAATAGATACATGTTGACCACTATATCTCTTTCTAAGAGAGAATTCTAAGAGAACATGAACTATATTTCGTTTATAGGAATCTATAATGTTTCAAATGGACGTATACTGGAAAATTACTGTATGTTGGAAAAGAAATATAAGCTGACAGTTACAAAATTCATTCAAACCTATAGTAAGTATCCAACTTGATATTCTTTGAGCGCAGTCCTTCAAAGATCATTATCAGTAACTTCACTCTCTCTCTCTCTCTCTCTCTCACTCTCTCTCTCTTTCTCTTCGTGTCTGTCTGTCTGTCTGTCTGTCTGTCTGCTTTGTTGGCATACACATTCCTTTACATCGCTGTAACAATAGCATCCGCAAATAACGTTCACTTATTTAACTTACCATTTCAGGTATTCCACCTGTAAAAAATCTTGTACCAACATGAACGGCAAACTGGTAGACTAAAAGTGGTTGTTTCCCTACATTTGCTGCACGCCTACTGCATAAGAACATTAGAAGATACATCTATATTACAGAGCGGAACAATGGATATAGATTTGTCCTGACATTTTACTCCATCGGGTGATCCATACACTAGAATTAGTTGTCCGGACCAAAAACTCAAGCATGTATATCGTTTCTGTTGTAAAATTTCTGTCAGCTAATACTTTCACCTACACTGCCCTAGAAATAGCAAAGTTTATAGCCTCTGTACATGACTATTGTCTCCTATGCCTTGAAGATATGCACCAGGATGGGTGTTGTGCCATGTCTTACCTAACGTAACGGAAGTTCATGTAGCTTGGAGCATAGAAACTATTCATATTGCCACAGACCGCTGAATCTTATATGGGACGAAAACAATTGTTTTTGAAAGTGTGTAGGATCAAACTTATCAAACACAACAAAATTAATGTGAGACGTAACGCTGGAGCAATATGCTGCTGCCAAAGATGTTTCATCTGTATAAAATGATTTATGTTATCATGCATTGGATTACATCATTACTGTAGGCCAAATAGTTACTCTACACCTAAAAAACCATGCTGCTCATACTCAGATGTTCTTGTTTTCTTAGTGCGCAACCAGACTGTTACTGCAAAAAGAACACCACGTAGGAAGAACCAAATCTCACTTTCTAATACTGTCGAACCCACTTTCATAATCACGTGATTTCTGTTTGTTGAAGAAAACAAAATGATGTTGACAGGGACTTTGAGCTCGCATTGATTATTATTATTACATTCACCAGTCGTTTTGTTGGACTGGTACATGTGTATAGATCGATAATACAACATTAGCACCTTACGTGCATCACACCAAGTAAGGAGCTAGAATGGTATCGCTCGACCTACCAATGCCAAGAGAGAAAACTTCCATGCCCTGATAGAATACATTGACCAGTGTCAGAGCTTGACAATAAACCAGTATTGCGATTTAATACGCCAATGGGAGCAGTGATTCAAAAATATGCTCGAGTTGTCACATTCGATGCATATGTGTAGGTCAGTTGTATCACTAAAAGATACAATACAATACAATCAATACAACAATACCTAGAATATAGGGAGATATCACTATTCTCACTAAATCATAAATTAAGATGGTTTGGTCTACAAATAGTTTCATCATAACTATTCTTCACACTGTATATATTTAACAATACTTAATGCTGATAATAGGCCTCATGATTACAATTTGTATATATATATATTTTTTTAATATCCCTTTCTCACATTCAAGAACCATTTTGAAGCACAAGCTGGGTTTTTGTGTCATCTGCAAAATGTATTTAACAACACTCAAACTGTGTACGCATCACCTTTTTCGCAGCCACGCGGATACACCTATCCAGACTTGTCATGATATGCTAGGATGCTAGTCCTGGATATAACCACCAAATGGAAAGCCGCCTATTGTTCTCTCATCGTTTTCTATTGTTCTCTTCATCCCACATAACCGCTGAAAATGACGCCACCTATTGTTCTCGTCCTCCAAGTCTTTTGTTCTCGGGGGATTATTCTATTGTTTCAGCGGCATAACCACAGGAAAAAAAAAGCCGCAATTCACCTAGAAAGGGCACATAGTGCACTACTTTAGGTACAGGTGCATTAAGTGCTATATCACATTAATTGATCAGGAAGTGATCACTTCCCATAGTGGTAGTAGAGACAGACCAGTTGCATCGTGCGGCTAGAGAGGGACTTGAAAGAGTTAAATCTATGGAAGACGATGTCCCGCGTGAAATGTCGATTCGTGTGGGGGAAGAATCATTCAATATAGATATGCTGTTGGTTAATATATAATCAACTATTAATCTCCCGTTATGATCTTCAGTGGTTCCGCCCCACATAGGGTGGTGAGCGTTAAAATCACCTGCTAATATAAAGTTTGGGAGACAAGTGGAGGTTAGTGCTTTGAGATTATCTAAAGTGAGTTTTTTAAGTGGATTGTAAGAATTAACAACAGACAGTTTAGCGGTGCCTAACAAGACATTTACTTGTTGCACCTCGAGCGAGGGGGCGCAGTTAATGATGTCGTATGTGATACCGGAGCGTAAAAAGATGGCGCATCCTCCTCTACGGGAGTTGGGACGGTGATGCCAGATGGAAACGAGGAATGAAAAAATCAGTGTGTTTATGACCCCAAGTCTCTTGAATCAAAATGATGTGTGTGTGTGTGGGGGGGGGGGGGGGGGGTCGGTAGAGGTGTTAATGTGGTGGACTAGTTCATGCCCGTTGGACGATATTCCACGGGCGTTCCACTGCTGAGGGTAAACTGCATATTGAACAGGGCAGGGGAACACAGTATAAGACAGAGTAGCAGTATATCCATTATTGAGTAATGGATGTTAACAGCTCATGGATTTTTTCAGGTGGTACTATTGTGCCAAATCAGGTGTTGGCGGCCTGTACTGTTAACTTTATCCTGTTGCTCTTCGAGTTGGCGGTCTCTAGGTTATTGATAACAAAAACAAGGAAGGTAACCAGGTTTTCGACTGTAAGTGGAGAACCTGGAGAGCATTGCGAAGACTGGTTGACCTTGTCTACTTGTGTTGAGGCGTCTGAAGTCGAAGGTCTTTTGGGGGGAGGGTTTGGGGTTGGGAGGACTCGAGATGGGTGATTGGCTGTAGCGGGAAAGTGTTGAGGATGAGGGGTGGCTGACGATGTAGCAGTAAGTGATGGGTTCGTATGGGAAGAAGAGGGTTCTTGGTTAATCGGCATGGGGAGAGTGACGGGGTCTGAGATGACTTGAGAAGCTGTGTTTTCGGGAGGAGAGTTATGGGCAGATTGTGCTGAGTTCCGTACGTGCTGGACCGCATCTGCATAAGATAATTTGTTTTGTGTAGCAGCACGGTCGACAGCGAGACCTTTTGAAAGGGCATTCACATCACGTGACCACCCGATATCTAAACTTGGCCTGGCGTGAAAGATTGTGTACCGTGTGGACATGCTGGATATGATGATCAATTTCGGTAAGTTTTCATAACGTACATTTGAATACTGATAGCATAGATATAGAGTCTCATTATTGAAGAGTATATTAGTAGTATAGGTGTACGTATAGCGTCATAAAAATATGATTCATATTTCTATTGTTCTAGAACAAAAGAAATATGAAAAGACAAAAGAATTATGAATTATGAAATATGGATTATGATATGATTTATGATAAAAAGAAGGATTATGGCATGATTTATGATAAAAATATGGATTATGATATGATTTATGATAAAAAGATGGATTATGATATGGATTATGATAAATCGATGAATTATGATAATAGATATGAATTATGGATATTTGCATAACAATAGAAATAGGAAAGAACAAAAGAATGTATGAAATATGAAAAATGAAAGATGAATATTCATGAGATATGAATTATAGATATTGACGATGGATGATGATTATGAAATATGAATATTTATGGATCGATATGAAATATGAAGAATGAATTATGAAAAATATGCTATTGTTTTAAGAATCCGCGTCATTGTTTCATCATATTCTTTTGTTCTCACATCGAGAGATATTTTCGAAGGCAATGGTCGAAATGGTCATAATGACGATTGCAATCGTATGCATGACATTTGTTTGATTTGATGACGTCACTCCGACAAGTTCGGACCTGTCCTCTGACCGACGCTCGCCCGATCGAAAACAAAAGAACTTTAAAAAACGAGGGCGTGTCCACTGACCAACGCTCGGGGACAAAAGACTGGAAAAACAAAGAAATACATAAGACTGGACCTCAAGTTCACGATAAGTTCGGACTTGTCCTCAGACCGACGCTCGCACACTCAAAGACAAAAGACTAGAAAAACAAAGAAATACATAAGACTGGACCTCAAGTTCACGATAAGTTCGGACTTGTCCTCTGACCCACGCTTGTACGCGAGCGAAGACAAAAGAATTTTTAAATAAAGAAATACATAAACTGGACCTGGAGCCAGTGACGGGTTCGGACTCGTCCTGCATAAAACAATAAATGCCTCATACATATTCAAAGAGATGGTGGCGTCCTTTGGAAAGCAAAAGAATAAAAACTCGAAGAACATGCGAGAGGGACACATTTCAATTTGAAACCTTCCGAGAGCATCACATGTTACAGAATGTCTCAGCCGAACATCGCCAACACCTGGTGTCCCGAAATGCAGAGGACGGTGGAGAAGGTGGACTTGCTGATGTTGACGGAGTATCTAACTCTCATCGAAGTCTTGAAACGGGTGCAAAACGTGCCAGATTCTCCAATAGACGGTACTCCCGAAGATCCACAGCGCAAAGTGTTCCAGGCGGTTCATCATTTGGACCCAATGACTGTGGAGAGAGTGTACCCTTACGTTGGCAGGGTGCTCTGGATGAGACCAGATCTCGTCGAGTGCGGTTTTTTCCTGGAGTACATCAAATTTATTCTGAGGGGAGAGACTCAACAACAGCTGGAACAAAGAAGAGTCAACATAGGGAGACACGTGGAGGGGATAGAGGCCGCTGTGAGAGTGGTCTACAGGGCCTTGGGGCTCGAGACCGGCCTGCCCGACATCGTCTTGACGGACCCTCAGTGGAACGTGCTTTAGACGAAACGACTGCTATTAACGGTGATAAAGGACACATTTCCTTCCGACTTTCACGCCGTAGGACACC